>NC_090319.1:77017822-77324302 GCF_040869045.1 Eurosta solidaginis
AAATATAATTAAATTTTATTTTGTTTACTAAATAACCAAGTTTTTTCTGTTTTTCAAAATGTAATATACATGGCGGCCACCGTGGTGTGATGGTAGCGTGCTCCGCCTACTACACCGTATGCCCCAGGTTCACACCCCGGGCAAAGCAACATTAAATTTTTAGAAATAAGGTTTTTCAATTAGAAGAACATTTTTCTAGGCGGGGTCGCCCCTCGGCAGTGTTTGGCAAGCGCTCCGGGTGTATTTCTGCCATGAAAAGCTCTCAGTGAAAACTCATCTGCCTTGCAGATGCCGTTCGGAGTCGAAATAAAACATGTAGGTTCATTTTAAATAGCGATAAGAGATGGGTGCCAAGGAAACCATATACCAAATTTCAATAAGATATCTCAATATTTACTCAAGTTATCGTGAACACAGACAGACGGACGAACTGATGGATGGATGGATGGGCGGACAGGGCTGAACCAATTCCTTTTTTTCATCCTGAGCATTTTGATAAATGGAAGTCTATATTTATCTCGATTCGTTTATGCCGTTACGATCAACCGTCATGTAACCAAAGCAAAAATTTAAGTATAAAAAAATATAAGCTGTATACAACACATTGCATCAACATTTTGCATTCTTCTCAAAAGCAATTACTAAATACACAAGTGTTTACGCTTTTTACTTCAATTGTATTGCAACAACTTGTTATAGATGTTGAACTATTTATTTTCATATAACAGCATATTGTATATTGCATAACGACACATTGCTATTTACATACAAATCCATTATCACAAATGTCCTTGTAGTGGAAATTTTAGCGCCACAAGAGTTAAAGCTTAAGTAAGAAAATACACAAGTATGCGTGTAAGTGCATGTGTGTTGGTATTTTAGGTTGAGGTGTCAGCCACAGAAAAATGCATAGCGCTTATTGAAATTGGAATTCCATTGTGCGAGTAAAGTAGAACAACTAAAAGGATGATAATAAATACTCTCAGGGAATCGTTCTAGAAAAAAAAACTTGGAAGGAGAGAGTTTGCATATGACGAAGAAGAAAAGTGAGAAGGAAAGCGGCAAGTTAACTGGTATTTAAATTGCATGAAATAACTTTCAGTAGGAATGTTTTCAGAGCTATGTAAAATGTAATGGAAAATTGGATGAATTATGTAGTCATGCTTATATGTCTGTTTCGGTTTTTGAGGACTGCAATGAATCTGTTTAATCAAATAAACTGTGATTGAACGCTACACTCTTCAAACTGAGCAGTTCAGATGGGCAGGTTATTGCTACTCGATAACTAGATGAAGTGATTCTCAATGTGGCTGGCTTTTAGCGAATTCCGAAAAATTATTTTTATTTCTTAGGAAGGTGATGAAGTTGCTCGTCGACGCTGTCGAAAGCAGTTTTATATATAATAATTATATTCCTTAATTTATGTGTATTTATGTGAGACAGGCTCTTAATACATTATACATAAGATTTTTTTTGTTATTGATGTTATAGAAAAATTACAAAACTTGCACACGGCGATGGTTACTGGAACATGTTTCTGAATTTCACTTCTTCATCAGATAGCTTTTCGGAAGCTTAGTTTTGAACTCGAAGTTTTCAACATTTATACACAACTATTAAAACAGATGCCTCTATCTATTCAGCCATATAAATGGCCCGCTGCACGCTTTATAAACTTTTAATAAGTATTGCCTTTTATGATGCTATTCCTTTTATACACAATTGGGTGGAATATTTTCAGGCGCGTTCAACAGAACTAAGTAACATTGGATTTCTAGCAGTGTGTTATTAGCAATGCTTTCGCTGTTCCTAAATATTTTTCAAGTTTGCGATTTTCGCATGGGGAAAGTGATATATTAACATAAAGTCTTATGGTTTTTTGTTTTCTGAAAAAATGTTACCCGCGTGTTGCAATCTTAAATTCTATCTTTTGAACTAGATCATCTAGAACTCTGCAAAATGACTGATATTGTAGGTACTGGTACCACTTTTTTCGTTGAAAGAGAAATATTTCTTGAAAGGAACACTCAAACTTACGAGAGAGAAAAAATGAACAAACAGTGTCACATTATTTTCAGAAAAGAAATTGCCATACGTTTCCCTGCACTCTCGTCTCCTAGTATTATGTATTATGGTGGGTAATCAAACCTACAGCAATTGAAATTTATGCAAAAGTCTTCCTTAGTTAATGTTAGACTAACGTACCTGCTTTCTGCGGAAAAATAGAAATATAGAGGGATTTCTTAGCGTGGCAATATTTTCCTGAGAAGCATGGGGATAATATTTGCCCGGTATTGGCAAAATTTTAATTTGAACTGTGTACTGCTCAGGAATTGCTCGAAAAGTAATTTAGTACTTACGCAACCAGGACGTCGAGACAAAGCATATCTGATTTAGTGCGGGACATATGTCTGCGCTCATTGATGTCGACCACCCTGTTAGTAGGTTCTTTTAACCGCCATAACTAGAATTTTGATGAGTGCAAAGCAAAAAGAAAAATGGTCCGCCTACCGTATACTGATGTGTATAATGGGTTTATGTCAGCGATCACTTTGCTATCAAGTTTTAACCCTCAGTGAAGTTAAAAGTTACAATTCTTTTACGTCTGATTTACTTCAGTCTGAAAGAGTCGCCTATTCATAGCCGTTAAAGATTTTGTTGATAAAAATGGTATCGTTTGACAAATCCGACAACAAATCAATCTTTTTATAAGGCTGCTTGAATGAATTAATTAGCACCAAGAGACCTTTGTCCTTGAGAACTGGACGATTCCTGTCTACTCTGGTATAGGAAAATAGACTAGAGATTAATTCAGATAGGGTGGCTAGAACCAACAGAGGACGTTTAGTGACGCCGTAGGGGTTGAAGAGAGACGTTGCTGAAACGAGCAGAGTTTATCGGGAAATATCAAGAAAATAATTGGTTATTTGTGTTACCTGTATTAATGCACCAGGGAAACGCGGGGTTACAGTACAAGGAACAGAAGCACGATATATTTACACTGATAGACTACCGTTGGGTAACTTTTACATAATTTTTTCGATATGAGCTTGTATTTATAAATGAGAAACCTGCCGTTAAAAGGCTGCGATATAACCTTCACCTCCGTCCGGCAATATGCGCTCCAGCTTTATATTTTTGTTCCTCAAACAAATTTTTACAGTGGTTATGTTAAATTTTGAATATCAAAATTGAATAAGATTATGTCGTTTTTTCTTTTAAGAGACATTTTTCGTTTCTTTTTGTCCATTTATATAAAGGAAGTACTTAAAAATTATTGATCTTCTTTTTATTTTCTCCATTTGTTGCATAGTCAAGGTGACTTGACCTATGTGCAAGGTTTCATGTTTCTAACTCAATGAGTAGCTAGTTGCTTAAAAATCGATTGCAAGATTAAATAATTCCAAAAGTAATTTTTAATACCTCTAAATATCTCGTTCCCTGCCCCATCTGGAAAACTCTTTGATCATAAATAATACAACCTAATAAAGTCCGAAGCTTCGTTCAAAGTTTCAGGTCGGGAAGTTCCTTACACGTTTTATTTTTAATTTTCATGATCCCTGGACCACCCAACAAAACATTTTTTCCTTGATCTCTAATTATCTCAACCCCTGTCCAATACAGAAAACTCTCTTCACTCAAATATAATAACCTTATTGGAGCCCAAGTTTCTTTCAAGCTCTGTGTTATCGGAAAATTTCTTAAAACACGAAAACAAAATGTCCAAGTACGATACACTTTTTTGAATTTTCACGGCCCCTGTACCAACTGGGAATTTTTTTTTTCTTTTTTTTTACATTGTCATGGGTTTTAAAGTAAGTTCTAAGTTTCTATAATCTAGTTTTACGGAAAGTTACTCAAATAGCGGCCGCAAGATTCCGCAATTTGTAAATGGACCCTCTAAATAGTTTGACCCCTGTCCAATATAGAAAACTCTTTTATCCTAAATATCACAAAATAATAAAGCCCGAATCTTCGTTCGAATTTTCAGGTCTCTCAGTGTTTGGGAAGTTCCTCAAAACTCGAAGCAAAATTTCCAAGTTTGGACGATTTTATGAATTTTCAAGATCCCTGGACTCGCTAGCGAAGTTACTCAAATAGTGGCCACTAGATTCTACATTTTGTAAATGGACTTTCTAAATCTCTTGATCCTTGTTCCATCTAGAAAACTCTTTTATTCCAAATATCATAACATAATAAAGTCCACATATTCGTCCAAAATTTCAGGTCTCTGAGTTGTCAGGAAGTTCCAAAGTTCAAATTTCCCAAGCTCGTACGATGTTGCTTTAATTTTCACGATCCCTGGACTAGCCAACAAAAAGTTTTTTCCATGATGTTGCATTGTCATGGGGTTCTGAAGTAAGTTCTTAATTTCAAGAATCTGGTTTTACGGGAAGTTGCTCAAAAAGCGGTCGCAAGATTTCACATGTATTATATGGACTTTCTAAATATCTCCAAATATTACGATCCCTGTCCAATATAGAAAACTCTTTTATTTGAAATATTACAACCTAATAGAACCTAAACTTTTTTTCAAAGTTTCAAGTCTCTGTGTTATCGGGAAATTTCTTAAAACACGAAAACAAAATTTCTAAGTTCGATAATTTGTTTTCGGATTTTCACGGTCCCGGGACCACATGTCGGTAATCTTCCTTTTCCTTACATTGTCATGGGTTTTTAAGTAAGTTTTTAGTTTCAAAAATCTAGCTGAAATAACGGCCGCAAGATTCCCTTATCCAATATAGACAAATCTTTTATCCTAAAACACAAAATAATAAAGCCCGAATATTTATTCAAAGTTTCAGGGCTCTAAGTAGTTGGGAAGTTCCTTAACAATCGAAACACAATTTCAAAGTTCGGATGATTTTTGGGCACGCTAGCGAAGTTGCTCAAAAAGCGCTCGCAAGATTCCACATGTTCGATATGGACTTTCTATATATCTCTGAATAGTTTTTCAAAATTTCCAAAATTTCCAAGGTCGGATGTTTTTTACAATCTTTACGATCCCTGGACCACCTGGAGATTTTTTGCTTAACGTTGCATTGTTATTGGGTTCTGAAGTAAGTTCTTGGTTTTAAGAATATATGTAGTTCTAAGGGAAATTACTCGAATAGCATTGGCGAGATTCAACATTTTCGAAATGGAATTTCTAATTATCTTTAAACATCTCGATCCCTGTCCCATCTACAAACACTTAGATCCCAAATATCACAAACTAATAAAGCCCACATCATCGTTCAAAGTTTCCAAGCTAGGACGTTTTTTAAAGCTTTCACTATGCCTGGACCACTTAGCAAAGCTTTTTTCCGCATGTTAATTTGAAGTCGAGTTTCGATGCGTGTTCCAAGCTTCAGTATGTCGAAAGGAAACAAACATATTTTTTTTTGACCCACCATACTACCCATGTATGTCGATTTCTTTTTGCCCCTGTAAACCACTTTATATTGACAAAGTCATCAAAGATATATGACTTAGCATTTGATATCTTTCTTTTAATTTCAACTCTATTCAATCAAAAAGTTTACCAAAATGCACAAGGTAGGCAAATGTTGAAAAATATTGCTTTAAACACAAATACTAACAAAGTTCTGAGTTTGTTTGCGATTCATGGCAATATTGAGCTGCTTTAAAACAAAATATAATATGTAGGGAAATCTTTCAATTACAAACCCTTTTTTTACCCACAGGTAAACAGCCTCCTTGCATTTTAATCCAGATATTTTGCTTTAACCATTGACTGTTTACCTACTTTTCCACATATTAATTTTGCTTAAAGTTTTTCATTTGATAAAAAGCGAAATGTAAACAGGCAAACTGAATTTCAATAATGGCACGGTAAAGTTAAGAGTAAACAAGTTCGGGTGTAACCGAACATTATATACGCAGCGTGAGTTTCAATTGTACAGTTCATTTCAGATAAATTAGTTTTTCGAATTTTGCTACGAGGGATTTTTGTTTGAGGCTCTAGAATTGTTGTGTAACGCTTGATCGAAATAGGGGCATGGCACCGCCCATTTAAAAAAAATTTCGCCCAATTTAAATAAATAAAAATAAATGTAAGGCGCGATAACCTCCGAAGAGATCTAAGGCCGAGCTTCTCTTCCAATTTGCGTCGTGCTCCTCTTGATTTTTCCCTACAAATTGGCCGGACGGGACCTACATGTTTTATGCCGACTCCGAACGGCATCTGCAAGGCAGATGAGTTTTCACTGAGAGCTTTTCATGGCAGAAATACAATCGGAGCGCTTGCCAGACACTGCCGAGGGGCGACCCCGCTTAGAAAAATTTTCTTCTAATTGAAAAATCTTATTTCTAAAATTTTGATGTTGCTTTGCCCGGGAGTTGAACCCAGGGCATACGGTGTGATAGGCGGAGCACGCTACCATCACACCACGGTTCGCCCAATTTCCTCTTATGATAAAACTTGGTAAGTGATATATTGTAACGATTTGGGAAGTTCCTGATAATTATGCACCTTCTGTTAACGTTCGAATCGCTGAACTGTCGAATAAATAACTCCAATATTCGGTGTTGCAAAATTGCCTTTATTCAGACTACTTTGGGAGTAGTATTACACAATTATAATTATACTTCACTAATAGCGTGTGATTGACTATCACTTGCATCGCGCTGCTTTTATACTCTCAGACTCATTCACATATTTCTCCCAAGGTCTAGACTTTTCATGAACATACCTTCTGGAACAGTTGTATCTCATTCTTGGTTATTTAGATATATGCGTGTGTATGTGTGTGTAACAAGTCCTTCTCTTTGCTGATGACTACATATGTGTATGTGAGATAATCTCTTTGCTTTAGGCTGCTGGTTAAGTGTGTGGAATATCCTTCGTTGCTTTGTATATATGTAAGTGTGGCTGCTTACTTTTTTTCGTTGTTGTGATTATTTGCTAACATCACAGTGATGCTAATATTCGCCACAATATCATTGATACAAAACTATTTTTCGTTAAGATATAGTTTATTATTCTAGTATACGACCCTTTTAAGTATCTTTTATATAAAAGTGGGCGTGGTCCTAACATATCCCGTCCATTTTTAATGCAAATATTTCCTGGTATAAAAAAAGTATGTTTCCCAATTTTATAACGATGTCTTAATTTTTTTATCGAGTTATGGCTTTGCGAAATATAGGAAATTGCTTATTAAAAAAAGGGACAGTGCCACGCCCATTTTCAAAACTCTTAATATTTTCGTGCTTTGTGTTATAATTCAATTTAGAAAGTAAAACACCATTAATATTAAGCTCTTTTTCCCAAAGGTATGGCTTATTTTATTCGTCCACGACCCTTTACATAAACGTGGGCGTGGTTCTTAACCGATTTCGTAAATTCTTTTTCGAAGCGTTCATCTTAGTAAAGGCAAACTTTGCTGCCGAATTTTGTTATGAGAGGAATTACGGTTGTTGAGTTATGATTAATAATATTTGTAAAATTGATTTTATCTTAAGAGAGCGGTACCACGCCCATTTTCAAAAATTTGCTCAAATTTTTATCAAATGTTACATATATAAAAAGTGGGCGTGGTTATCATCCGATTTCGCTCATTTTAAATTGCGGAATTGGAAATGAGTGCCAATGAACTTATATACTAAATCTCAATATTTACTCAAGCGATCGCGACCACACACAGACGGACGGTCGGGCATGGCTAAATCAGTTCTGCTTTTCATCCGGAGCATTTTGATGGATTGGAAGTCTATATTTATCTCGATTAGTTTATGGTGTTACGATCAACCGTTATGTTACCAAAGTTAATATACTCTGTGTGAAAAGTACGCTGAGTATAAAAATAATATATTCCATATATTTGTGTACTTAAAAAAATAGTACTCTGTACTTAGAGCATATGCGCATTTAATACTTCAATATTAACCCCACATATTTAACTTGGCAACAATCGCAATACCTTCAGCCACCCAACCAACTTTAAGAAACTTACATTTTACGAAGCAAAAAAAAGTAGAAATTTAGTACAAACAAGTAAGGAAGGCTAAGTTCGGGTGTAACCGAACATTACATACCCAGCTGAGGACTTTGGAGACAAAATAAGGGAAAATGACCATTTAGCAAAATGAACCTAGGGTAACCCTGGAATGAGTTTGTATTGCATGGGTTTCAAATGGAAGGTATTAAAGAGAATTTTAAAAGGGAATAGGCCATAGTTTATAGGTGGACACCATTTCGGGATATCGCCATAAAGGTGGACCAGTGGTGACTCTAGAATGTGTTTATACGATATGAATATCAAATGAAAGGTGTTACTGAGTATTTTAAAAGGGAGTGGGCCTTAGTTCTATAGGTGGACGCCTTTTCGATATATCGCCATAAAGGTGGACCAGGGGTGATTCTAGAATATGTTTGTACGATATGAATATCAAATGAAAGGTGTTAAAGAGTATTTTAAAAGGGAATGATCCTTAGTTCCATAGGTGGACGCCGTTTCGAGATATCGCCATAAAGGTGGACCAGGGGTGGCTCTAGAACGTGCTTGTAAGATATGGGTATCAAATGAAAGGTGTTAATGAGTATTTTAAAAGGGAGTGGACCATAGGTCTATAGGTGAACGCCTTTTCGAGATATCGCCATAAATGCGGGCCAGGGGTGGCTCTAGAATGTGCTTGTAAGATATGGGTATCAAATGAAAGGTGTTAATGAGTATTTTAAAAAGGATTGGGCCATAGGTCTATAGATGGAGGCCTTTTCGAGATATCGCCATAAAGGTGGACCAGGGGTGACTCTAGAATGTGTTTGTACGATATGGGAATCAAATGAAAGGCCTTAGTTCTATAGGTGGACGCCTTTTCGAGATATCGCCATAAAGGTGGACCAGGGGTGACTCTAGAATGTGCTTGTACGATATGCGTACCAAATGGAAGGCGTTAATGAGTATTTTAAAAGGGAGTGGGCCTTAGTTCTATAGGTGGACGCCTTTTCGAGATATCGCCATAAAGGTGGACTAAGGGTGACTCTAGAATGTGTGTTAATGGGTATTTAAAAAGGGAGTGGGCCTTAGTTCTATAGCCATATATATATGGCCACAAAGGTGGACCAGGGGTGACTCTATAATGTGTTTGAATGATATGGGTATCAAATTAATGTCACTAATTAGGGAGTGGCCCTTAGCTGTATATGTGAAGGCGTTTTCGAGATATCAACCAAAATGTGGACCAGGGTGACCCAGAACATCATCTGTCGGGTACCGCTAATTTATTTATATATGTAATAGCACGAACAGTATTCTTGCCATGATTCCAAGGGCTTTTGATTTCGCCCTGCAGAACTTTTTTATTTTTTTCTACTTAATATGGTAGGTGTCACACCCATTTTACAAAGTTTTTTCTAAAGTTATATTTTGCGTCAATAAAAAAATCAAATTACCATGTTCCATCCCTTTTTCCTATTTGGTATAGAATTATGGCATTTTTTTAATTTTTCGTAATTTTCGATATCGAAAAAGTGGGCGGGGTTATAGTCGGATTTCGGCCATTTTTTATACCAAGATAAAGTGAGTTCAGATAAGTACGTGGACTAAGTTTAGTAAATATATATCGGTTTTTGCTCAAGTTATGTATAAAAACTGGGCGTGGCTTCAACCGATTTCGCCCATTTTCCCAGAAAAGAGTTACCGTCGTAGAATCTATGCCCCTACCAAATTTCAGAAGGATTGGTAAATTTTAGTTCGACTTATAGCATTAAAAGTATTCTAAACAAACTAAATGAAAAAGGGCGGAGCCACGCCCATTTTGAAATTTTCTTTTATTTTTGTATTTTGTTGCATCATATCATTACTGGAGTTGAATGTTGACATAATTTACTTATATACAGTAAAGATATTAAATTTTTTGTTAAAATTTGACTTTTAAAAAAATTTTTTTTAAAAAGTGGTCGTGTTCTTCATCTGATTTTGCTAATTTTTATTTAGCACATATATAGTAATAGTAGTAACGTTCCTGCCAAATTTCATCCTGATATCTTCAACGACTGCCAAATTACAGCTTGCAAAACTTTTAAATTGCCTTCTTTTAAAAGTGGGCGGTGCCATGCCCATTGTCCAAAATTTCTCTAATTTTCTATTTTGTGTCATAAGGTCAATGCCCCTACCAAGTTTCATCGCTTTATCTGTCTTTGGCAATGAATTATCGTATTTTTCGGTTTTTCGAAATTTTCGATATCGAAAAAGTGGGCGTGGTTATAGTCCGATATTGTTAATTTAAATAGCGATCTGAGAGTAGTGCCCAGGAACATACATACCAAATTTCATCAAGATGCTTCAAAATTTACTCAAGTTATCGTGTTAACGGACAGACGGACGGACGGGCGGACATGGCTGAATCACATTTTTTTCGATACTGATGATTTTGATATATGGAATTCTCTATCTATCTCGATTCCTTTATACCTGTAGAACCAACCGTTATCCAATCAAAGTTAATATACGCTGTGAGCTCTGCTCAACTGAGTATAAAAGCAGTGAACAACTTTCAACAATAAAGAAAAAAGTACTTTTTTCCCTTAGGGCTGGATTAACAAGTAGGCAGAATAGGCAGATAACTGGGGCACCCGATTTTAGGGGGCCCCCGAAAAATTAAAAAGACTTCTAAAATTTTATTACAAACATAAAATTCTAGAGAGTGAAAGAAAAATAAAATCAGAACTGAAAATAATTTTACTCAAATAAATAAAACTCGGTTGACCGCATTCAAAAAGCGAGTAACTAGACAAGGTTCTTAAAAGGGACATTTCCGACTCATTTGACAAATTGCATTAGCGTGCAAAGAAGTGTGTGGAAGTGAAAGGAGAATATATTGGATAATAAAAAAGAATTATCTCAAAATGTACACTGGTTGTTTTTATTTTGAAAAATTTCGGTTATTTTTGAAAAGGGGGTGTAGAAGCCTTCAACTCTATTTTGACTGCTATGCGTTCAGTGAGTAAGTCATTGCAAAGTGAAAAAGCAGATTTGCAAATGTGTTTTTTTTTTTGTACGGATCGTTAGAAAAGAGTTTAGTTGCATTCCGTGAAAAGTTCAATGATTTCGAGGAAAAACAGAACAATTATTACCTGGTGTAGGTTATACAGAAATCGTAAAACGTACTTGTCGTAGAAAAAAAAAACAACTTAATGACGGAAATGCTCCAGAAGTAGCGATGATTTTAGGACAAAAGGTTTCCTCGAAATCATCGACAATCTTCACAGTGAAAGTATATGGAAGTTTCAGAGGGGTTTGCATTTCTCATCAACTTTTCTCTAAGTGGTGGAAACCTTCACGAAGCTATAAAAACTTGGTTATTTTTTATTCTAGAGATTTGGAAGAATTTTTCATTGAAATGAAACGTGATCTCCAGATACACTGATGCACAAAAAACTCATAGTTATTTGTATTTGATTCTAATGGAAGATAAATTAGCCGATGTATTTCCTAACACAGAAGTAGCTCTTCAGATTTTTTTAAAATTAATGATCACAAATTGTTCTGCCGAACGATCCTTCTCGCAATTAAAAGGAATCAAAGCTGCTGAAAGAGATACAATGCGACAAGAGCGACTCGAGATGTTAGGTATACTTTGCATTGAGTAAGATTTATTGAACAAATCGATATTGATGATATAATTGATGAATTTGCCGAAATCAAATGTAGAAAAAGACATATTTTAAATGTAGATAGTAATTCTATTGATATTATTACATTATGACAATAACATTTTTATGAAAGATATAAGTTTGTATTTTTTAATCGAAAAAAGAAGGGAACGGACGTAAAAAAAGGGTCCCCAAATTGGTGGTTGCCCAGGGCCCCGTTGAGTGCTAATCTGGGCCTGTTTCCCCATAAGTATAAGTACCAATGTTGCTACAAAGCGTACTATTATAAGTAGTGGGCGCATTGAAGCTTGAAAGATTGTATAACGAAAGCGAAAAAAAGATAGAAGAAGTGCGGGAAATTAAGTAAGAACTAGATGCATGCGGGCAAAAGTATGTTGAGTATAAAGTTTTAATATTTTTTTGCATATATTAAAAGTATGCCGCATACCACAGCCAATACTTTCTTATATTTTATTGCAAGGCACCATCGATATGTGCAGATTTCCAACCACACATATGAGCGCGCCTGAGAGGCGGCGAAGCGTAAGTGTGTATGTGTGTGAGCCCATTAGAAAGTAAGTTTTGTTGATCTTTGGAGCACCGCAAGCTCGAATATTGAGTGACACAAAGAAAGTTGTGCATTTTGCTGTGCTGCACTTTTTATGCATCAAATTTGAAGTGCACTTGAGCTCAAGCTATATTTGCATATAAACATATTTTAAAATAGTACAAATTTACAGAGTTTTGTTATATGTCTCAAATATTTTCATAAGCATTCATTCGAATGAATATATTATGCTGGATGCTTTTATATGAAAGTAAATATTCATAGGCGCTTTGACAACATGCTTAGGGTTAGAGTTTGCGAACGATCGATTGTCGCGACCATCGATAGTATATGATAACTTTTAATGTTTAACGATATGCGGGTATACGGAATGTAAGCTTAGGTAAGCGAAAGCGTAAGTGTAGTATTTGGAAGTGGTGTGTTGTATGAAAGAATGCAGATTGTGAGCGTAAGTGTGCTCACTACACTGTAGCCTAATATGGGAACCATGTGAGTGGTGAATTTGATATGAGCGGAACGAACGGTTTGATAACGGTTTATTATCGACAAGCTATCGATTTATTCTAAGTGTGTTATTGGCGAGGTATAGACGAGTTATCAATTTATTGTCGAAGTGTCAAAAGTCTGCTATAAATAACAAAGGTTATTGATGAACTGTCGATTTTTCAACTAGTTATTGGCTTTTATATAGAAAAGTTATCAGTTAATGATCGAAAAATTATCTAATATTTATCGAAAAGCTATCGATATGTTTCCGAAAAAGTTGATGGTTTGTTGTAGAGAAGTTCTGTATTTTTTATATCAGAAAGCTACCATTTTGTTATGCGCGTGTTACAGATTTGTTGTCAAAAAATTATAATTTTTTAACATAAAGTATCGAGTTATCACAATGTTATCGATATTTTTCAAAAAGTTAAGGATTTATTATCGGTAAGTTTTCGATTACATTTGATCAATTTGTTATGGACGTTTAACGATTTGTTATCGATTAATTATCGAAAAGTTATCGAAGTTTTATCAGAATGTTTTCATTTTTAGCAGAGAGTTACATATTTGTTAACAAAAAGTGATAATTTCTTACCGAAAAAGTATAGAGTTATCAAAAATTTATCGATATTTTTCCAAAAATATGTGAATTTTCGACTATTTATTATCGATTTGGTAAGGGGGTTGTACCGTTTTTTATCGACAATGGCATGTTATCTAAAAGCTATCGATTATGTATAAAAAAGTTATTACTTATCCAAAAATTATTGATATGCCATCAAAAAGTTATCGTTCAACAATCGAAAAGCTATCAATTTTTTCTCGGATTGTCCCCAATTTGTTGTCGATTTCTTAACAACGACTGATTGGTTTTTCATAAAACTAATACCCATAAAACTACATT
This sequence comes from Eurosta solidaginis, assembly GCF_040869045.1. Lineage (NCBI taxonomy): Eukaryota > Metazoa > Arthropoda > Insecta > Diptera > Tephritidae > Eurosta > Eurosta solidaginis. The sequence continues at coordinate 77,031,380 of NC_090319.1, forward strand.
GCACGTCTGTAACCCGTAGAAAACAAGCTAACTAACCTTGAATTCATCACAGACAAGACTGCTAACGAGTGCAGACTTTGCAAGTCTCGTAAGACTCATTATCTCAAGAGAGGAGTGTGGAAAGGTATTAATATGGAGCAGTGGAATGATCAACTGGTTAACGAATGGGTTGAATGCAGACAGTAAGGTTGGATGAGTGCTTTTTTGTCAGGAGCACGACGTAAGCCGGAAATTTAAGTTGCCTGAAGACTGCAGCGTCTTTCAACCTGAGATTGCTAAATTTAGGGATGCGGCGGATGGTAAGCTTTCCAGCGCTACTATGATAAGTCCATGCGGTATGTCTAAATATACTGGAAAACCACCCTTGATGTAGTTGAATAGAGGATAACGAGGTGGAATCCTTGAGAAACTTCCTGCTTGACTGTTCAGCTTTTGCCAGAACTACGAAAGTATTTCGGTTTATATTCAGTAGAATGTACGAAGGACTTCTCCATGCCCGAGCCCGGTCCTATTCGAAACTACTTCGTTGGAACGCAACGGGCCTCTAAATAGCTGTAGCTTACGTCACCGTTATCTTAAGTGGTATCACAATGGCCGGCCTTTCATGTTGTCCAAGTAAGCTTCTTTTGCGTCAGTGGCTACCACTCAACTTACCTAACCTTACTTAACCTAACCCGACTTAACAAGCAGCGGTATTTTATCGTGTATTGAATTAAGTTATTTAAAGAAATTGCCTGAGATAAAAAATTACAGTTGACAGATCCCGCAACGGAGGAACGACGAGATTTTGTGACTGTGATATAATCTTAATCGTAGTCTACTATCACGCTTACTAATAATCGCGACTAGAGGTGAAATCACACATCCACTGTTTCACATAATCGCAGCTAGTTGTTTGCCTGTGAAGAGGTCTGAAATTGAATCTGTGATAAGGGTTATACGTAAGCGTGGTTGCGAGGGAGATGCAGTCGCAGTCAGTCATTCACAGTGATTTTACGAAACAGTCACTGTGATTTGCAGCAACAATTCAGTCGTTGTGACAAAATCACAGGTACAAGAATATTTGCAACCCCTTATTTGCATTCAGTCATAGCTCAGCCAATTAGCCGGATTAAGTAGAATTTTACATACGACATACATACACCCTCACATGTATAATATATTTTTTACACATACATTTATATTACAAATACATACAGATATATTACATACACATATATAAGTAATTGCTTTCCCCACAAAACCTCAAACCACAAAATACCATTGAGTTGTGTGGTTTTTGCGGTAAACAACAATTCGTTGGAAAAGTATATAATTTTTGAATTCATGCTAAGAGTGATATGAATACTTGGAAATAAAAAAATATAACAATAAGATTTTACAAAAAAATAATAAAAACTTAATTTGCACACAAACCTTGGTTATCTTTCATCCTGTTTGTCATTGTTGTTTTTAAGTCAAACTTTTGGTAGTGCAAATCCGGTAAAACAACGACTGAACTATCATGACCCAACTACAAATTGCAAAATATTCAACAAACTGAAATAACTAAATTTGTGAATTGTTGTTGCTAATATACATACCTACTGGCTATTGTTTGTCTTTTTGGCAAGCATTTTGTCATCATAATTGTTGCTATCAAAATCACACATAACTGAGCAAATAATTTCTCTTCTTAATGTTGATTTTTTTCCCTTTAAAACTCTGGTCACCTTGCTTCAATTTTTGTGCAAAATACAAATACATAAATCATAGTACACAATGCCCCTATAGATAGGCTATATTTAGTAGTCAATGGAAATAGGAAGTTGCGCACACTCATACACACAAAAGTGAGAGGTCCATATCCAGCAGCGAACAGAAAACTAGGAGTAGAATTTCTTATCAAACTTCGGTATTTAAATTCTTATTTTTTCGATATTTTGGAAGACTACTCCTATAATTTTTGTAACTGAAACTATTCAGCCCAAACTCAAAAACGTCTTCGAAATAATTCGAAAATTAAATTCAATTTCAATACAATCCAAATTTTCAAAAATTTTACGAAAATTTCCAACTTCTACAACATCTGTAAACAGAGGAATACCACAGGGTGGGGTATTATCACCACTACTGTAAGTTGGTAATCAAACAATTGCTTAGGCGGCTCGACAGAGGACCAGTCAAACCTACGGCGTATGCAGATGACGTCTCTGTCAACATAAGAGGCAGATGTTTACCAGCAATCCGCTCTCTGATGGATCAAACATTTCGGGATGTACATGCCTAGGCATACGGAGTCGGGTTAACCACTTACGCGGAAAAAACCAATCTAGTATTATTTACTAGGAAATATAAGGAGTCAGTTTAACCGACCCTACTACGACTGGGCCTTAGCTTGAAGTATAAAGGTAACCCTACAAGAAAAGTGCAGTAAAAAACATGTAGGAATTGCACTAGAAAGTACGTTGTCGTGCGAAGAAAGTTGTTGTTGTGGCAGTGGGTTACACAGAAATGACAGCCCTTGACCGGGAAAAATCCCGAAGCGCTCCGGTATATAGAACCGTCTGCCTTGGGAAGCGAAGCGAAGAAAGCTTCCGTGTCAGTGTATGTATACAAGAAGATGCTAGGTTGCACGTGGGGTCTAGCGCTCAAACTCTCATATTGGGTATTTAAGGCAACTGTCAATCCCATATTTTCTATGAGGCTCAAGTTTAGTGGACAGCCATACAAAATAAGTACGTTTACCAAAAACACTTGAGGGGGTATGTAGTTTATTAATGAATAGCATAACGGGAACCCATTCTGAACATCCCACCTGCAGACCTAATGGCCAAAAATGTCGAGCTCGCACCTGCAACACCGCTTAAGGCCTCGTGGCAGCAGCAAATCGCCATCTAAAATAGGGAGAACGGACTAAATGATCTCGTACTAGAGCTTCAAAGAACATTTTGGGGCCACAATAGAGCCGAAGGATTGGAACAAAATGCAGAAATGGTAGAACATATTGTCCACATGTCTATCGATGGTTTCAAATTAGGGGAAGGTGTCGGGTCTGTTGTTTATAGCGTTGATCCAGAAATAAGTGGGCGGAAATTCGGAAGGAACCGTGTTTTAACTGCAGCCGCAGGTGGTGCGTTTGTGTCTTGCGCTGGAGAGGTCAAAGCCCCAGCTACTAGGGGAGGTAGACTTTCCATATTTCAAAGCAGCAATTAAGCTAGGTCCTAGGGAACTTCTAGTATTTGTCAAGAGGACTGAGTTATTCTATAAAATATAAAATAACTCATGGTGCTTAATTGAGGTTCTCCGTTTGGTCGTCAAACAAATTCTGGCATTCAGTCAATGTGAGGTCTTTATTGATCGGGCAGTTCAACCTAACCTAACCAACTTCTTATTTGGAATTCTGATATTTAGTATTCAATTTTGTAGCTCAATAAATTCTAGTATAACAAAGTACAAGTTTAAGGTCTTTCAAAATTTTTGTTGATTTTTGACAATTTTTTCCAAAGAGTATATTAGATTTACAATCGATACCGATTATTGATACAATGTGTGAAATCCTTTTTTTTATATGGAAGAAAATATGAAACAGCCTTCCGAGATAATTTTCAAAAATTTTGAGTGACCTTTTACTTTGACTACACCATTTCCAGTTGTAAATGAGAAAGCTTCAGATATAAATGCGAAACCGTTATACGGAAATGAGAATAGTCAATTGTAAATCCGAAAGCGTCACTTCGATATGAGAGTAGTCACTTGTAAAACAGAAAACGGTAAATGAAATTTCGAAAGCGTCAATTGTAATTGAGAATAGTCCGTTGTAAATGAGAATAGTGAATTGTAAATGCGAAAGCGTCATTTGGAAATGAGAATAGTCTATTGCAAATGCGAAAGCGTCATATGAAAATGTAAATAGTCACTTGTAAATGAGAATAGTCAGTTGTAAATGAGAATAGTGAATTGTAAATGCGAAGGCGTAATTTGGAAATGAGATTAGTCAATTGTAAATGCGAAAGCATCATTTCAAAATTAGAAAGCGTTAAGTATAATTGAGAATAGTCAATTGTAAATGCGAAAACATCATATGTAAATAAGAATAAAAAATAAAAAATGAGATAGCATTAAATTAAAATGCGAAAGCGTCATTTGTAATTGAGAACACGTAGTCAATTATAAATAAGAAAGTATCACTTGAAAATGCGAAAGCGTCATATGGAAATGAGAATATGTAGTCACTTGCAAATGAGAAAGCTTTCTTACTTATTTAATTGGCGCTTAACCGTTTAAACGGTTATGGCCGTACAACAAGGCGCGCTAGTCGCTCCTTCTCTCTGCCAACCGGCGCCAATTAGTCACACCAAGGGAGTTTAAATCGTTTTCCACCTGGTCCTTCCAACGGAGTCGGGGCCGCCCTCTACCTCTGCTTCCATAGGCGGGTTCCGATAGAAACACTTTCTTGGCCGGAGCGTCATCTTTCATTCGCATAACATAGCCTAGCCAGCGCAGCCGCTCCATTTTAATTCGCTGGACGATGTTGATGTGTGCGTATAGCTCGTACAGCTCATCGTTAAATCTTCTTCGGTACTCGCCATCGCCAACGCGTAGAGGTCCATAAATCTTTCGAAGAACTTTTCTTTCGAACACTCCCAGAGCTACTTCATCTGATGTTGTCATGGGTCCATGCTTCTTCACAATATAGCAGGACGGGTACGATAAGTGACTTGTAGAGTATGAATTTCGTTTGCCGAGAGAGGACTTTAATTTTCAATTGCCTACCTAGTCCAAAGTAGCATTTATTGGCAAGATTGATTCTTCGCTGGATTTCAGTGCTGATGTTGTTGCTAGTGTTGATGCTGGTTTCCAAATAAAAGAAGTCTTTGACTATTTCGAAATTATGGCTGCCAACAGTAGCGTGGTTACCAAGGCACATACGCGCTGCCTCTTTACTCGATGACAGCAGGTACTTCGTTTTGTCCTCATTCACCATCAAACCCATCCTTACCGCTTCTTTTTCCAGTTTGGAGTAAGCAGAACTAACGGCGCGGTTGAAAATGCGAAAGCGTCATTGGTAATTGAGAATACTTACTCAGATATAAATAAGACAGTATCACTTGAAAATGAGAAAGCATATCCAAACTACTAATTGCTTAAATAACTTGAAACCGTGGTTAGCCTTTAGGATTGTATTTAACCACTATTTACTTCACTATAATAAAAATATATATATAATAATAAAGATTTGTTGATTATTCCCCGAAGGCCTTGGGGAGTGTTATCGATGTGGATGGCCCTTTGCCGGATGCAGATCCGGTACGTTTTGGTAACAAGCGCCAAAAAGGTACTAGCTCGACCATCTTGGAAACAATTTGGTATGACCACATGCAACCCTCCAGGCTATCCCGCCCTCTCAAAACCTAGATCCATCAGGAATTCGGGGTCGCGAAAGCCTCTGCTGTTAATGAAACAGTATTCGCCACGGGTAGGTGAGGTTGACAATTGGGTTGGGGAAGCTATATATTGCGCTGGCAACCCCTTGAATCAATTTTGTATTTTAGTCGCCTCTTACGACAGGCATACCTACCGCGGGTATATTCTATGCCACCTAACCCGCTGGGGCGAGAAGTCCAAGTTCTTGTACAGTGGTGGGAAATGGGTAATGAGAGGGAACCATTACATTATACTTTTACATGAAATTGACAAATTTTATTCTTAATATAAAAATAAGTCTTTCGATTTTTCATTTAATACTTACTCACTCAAAATTTTCTTACTTTTCTCATTTGCATATGACGCTTTCGCATTTTTAAGTGATACTTTCTTATTTATAATTGACTACTTGTTCTCAATTACAAATGACGCTTTCGCATTTTCATTTAATGCTTTCTCATTTACAAGTGACTATTCTCATTTACATATGCATTTACAATTGACTATTCTCATTTACAAGTGACTATTCTCAATTACAATTGACGCTTTCTAGTTTCGAAATAACGCTTTCTCATTTACAAGTAACTAATCTCATTTCCAAATTACGCTTTCGCATTTACAATTCACTATTCTCATTTACAACTCACTATTCTCAATAACAAATGACGCTTTCGCATTTGCAATTGACTTTTGTTATTTACAAGTGACTATTCTCATATCGAAGTGATGCTTACGCATTTACAATTTACTATTCTCAAATCCATATAACGCTTTTGCATTTACATTTGACGCTTTCTAATTTACAACTCATTAACTAACTTACAATTTACAAATCTTATTTTCAAATTACGCTTTCTCATTTTCAAGTAACTATTCTCATTTTTAAATGACGCTTTCTCATTTTAAAGTAACTATTCTCATTTCCAAATGACGATTTCTCATTTACAACTGGAAACGGTGTAGACTATAATTTATTGGGCTACAAAACTGCACACTCAAAAAAATTTAGAAATTTTCAAATATAAAGTTCTAAATTTTCGGAAAGGTTTTTTGAGTTTTCGAATATTTTTCTGAAAACGTTCTCAAAGTTGACTGACATAGTTCCAGTTATAAAATTTATAGAAATTTATATATCTTGAAATATTAATAAAACAAAAAAAAATAGAAGCAATTTTCACAACACTCTGGTGAAGCGCGCCTGTAAATATTCCACACAATTTGGATTAAAAAACAATCAGTACACGTATTACGAAATTGTGTAAAAAAGAAAAGGAACAAAAAAGGCAATACATGGAGATAATTTATAAAGCGAGCAGCGGGGCATTCATATGGTTGAGTAGATAGAGCCATCTGCCTTATCACCAGTACGAAGTGTGAATGTTGGAGATTTCGAGCTCAAATTCAGGCCCTGAAATGCTAGCTGATGAAGAAGTGATTCAGAAACATGTCGTAGTAATCATCGCCGTGTGCGAATTTTATAAATTTTCTTTATGGTCAAAAAGAATTTAATTGCCACTGCTATTTTTCCGTACCCTACTGTATGTATGCAAATCATTGTTGGTTCAATTTAGAAATATTTCTGCATTAAAACTGTAAATTCAACATAAGCTTGTCAACAATACAGGCCCTCAATTGTGATGTCTAATACGACAGAAAACAAATGTTGGTGTTGGTGATGGGCATTATTTAGCTTGCTAGCGATGCAGTCTAGTGTGTTGCAGGCTGATAGCAAATGGCAAATAGCCACTGGTCATTGACATGTAGTCAGGCAAATTGAAGATATATTTTTATGTTTGTGTATGTGTGAGTGCCTTTGAAGTAATCAGTCTGTCAATTCATAAAAGCTTAGCTATCCTAAAGAGTCTGACTGCTTTGGAACTAACAAAAGACTCACAGCTCTGAACAGTGACAAAAACAAAAAAAGTGATGTTGGTTAGCGGTTTTTTGATTTGAGTTTGATTGTATACCCAGTGGTACCTACGTTATAAGTAGGATATTATGAACACATACAAAAAAGTTTGTTGTCAGGAATAATGGCCCACAATCCTATAGGAAGGCCTATTTCATCTTATCGAAAAAAAAATTTTTATATAACAGTAGAATTTGAAGTTCGAGAAATTGTTGTGAAATGACGTGATATATCGCCGTGATATTTCAGTCACAGTGATTTCCAAGATTTTCTGCACGCATTGATGGGAAAACAATATGATCTAAATTGATGTTTACAATCACCTTTACAAATAATCGAAATCACAGCGCCAATAACAAGTCTCGTCACAGCAGTTCATTTAATCGAAGTGGATGCCACAGTCGAACTTGAGTGCAAAAATAACAGCGCTTTTAATGCGTCACAGCGGATAGCTCTTATGGGGTGAGCTGCGATTAAGTCTTTTATTGTGATTAACTATTGGTATGAGGTCACTGCGAACGAGGTGCAGATGCTGTCACAGTCATTTAGTCAAGGTGCTTTTTAGCAACAATCGTTTAGGTTTACAAATATCTTACAGTCGCTGGGATAAAATAACATTTGGATGATTGTTCTTTATATCCGAATTCACTCCGAATTGTTCAAGCAACTGCCTGAATTCGAGAGAAAAGGTCTTATTGGCTTTACTAGTCTACCACCGACTACTCCCTACATCGCAAGCAAAATGACAGTAAATCACGGACAATCCTGCCTTCTTACTGGCTCCGACTTCATACAGCTAGATTCGACTTCTTAGCTGGAATCACGTCTCGTATTCCCTCAAAAGAGGGGCAGGTGAATTTTTTCACGGATGCATTGAAATTTGACAGGTGAGCGGGAAAGGAAATTCTCTGTAAGTATAGTCTTTCAGGTATATATTGCAGAATTTATGAAAGCGGTAGATGGAGGGCTACTCGCAGCTTGAGCTGTTGAGAAATTTAATATTTATAGAGATAGCTATTAAAGTGCTAATTTGATAGACATTATCTCTTCTTCTGAGCAGGTGAGCTTTAAATCAGTTAAACGAACGCTGGGCCCAGCCTATTTTTTCCCAAACACTATGAGGGCTTACCAAAGATTATCTATCCATAACACCCGGAGTGTTATAAAGACAATTCTCATGATGATCACGCCGTGCGCCTTGACATCATGAGCAGGTTTTTGGATGTGGATGAGGTGATATCATTTAGTCATAAAGTGCTCAGCTGTCCAGCCATTGCTAGAAGGAGACGTGAATATCTCGGTCTGAACGTATCCGATTTTTATGAAATAGCCAAGGTCGATGTGTGCTTTTTTATAACTTTATCGTTTCCACAGCGGATCAAAAAAGGTGTTCAATATATCTGCTCTTTTCTTGACAGCGACTACCCAGCCTCAACATGTCTAACTATCGTTGACATTGTCACGATATGCAAAATCCTACAGAAGACTTATGTTAAGAAAAGCAAAGCGGTCTTTTGATAGCGCAAAAAGCGTCCGTGCTGCTATCCCTAAATTGGCTTATCAGCAAAGCTTATGCGACTATTCCCAATGGCGGTTCCGTCATGAGTAATAGAACTAGTTTGCTCCCAAACAAGAGCGTACAATCATGTGCCTCATCTAACGCGACTGGAAGCTTGCCTAGCCCTCTAAATGCTGTTAATGGCATTTAAGTCACAATAAATAGCATGTATGTATATGTCTTGACATATTTGATGTAACAGGTCGCCAAATAAAGCTCTTCGCAAATATATCACTTTTTATGGCTTGCGTTTTGCGTTCGGTACTAAGCTGAACATCTTCCAATTCTCAACAATTCCAGCCTGATGAATTTTTTCGTGTGCTTAACCATTTTTTAGTAACTGTGGAGAAGCGCGAGTAGTCTTTTGCAGCGACCTAGATTTGTCTTTGGACTAAAAATCAGGTTGTTGTGTTGTTGTATTAACAGTGCTTCGCCCTATTCACTGAGTGCGACCGCTCACAAATTGTCATCAAAGTCCTCTAGCGAAGTCTAAGGAAACTAGCAGTTTCAACTGGGGTGCACTATAGGGAAGTTGGTGCTAGAGGCGTAGGTTCCACATTACAATTGAAAAGGTGGTTGATTTCACATCGCTTGCCTGACGTATATTACATATCAGGTCGCCGGTAATACCGATTGAAAATTTTGAAAAATGGGCATGTACTCGCCCCTTTGTAAACACAGTTTTTTAATTCGATAGCTGGCAACGACGAAAAGTGCTCTCTCCACAGCTTAAGGACACTTTGTACATCAGTTACCGGGGCGCCATTATCTAACAATATATGTATGTCTAAAAAGCCAGCGGAGAGTGAGTCTTTCGAGCAGATGCTTCCTTCTATAGATTAGGTAGGAAAATGTTAAAGTACCTTGTGGCGAATAAAAATTGCGACCACCAAGGAGCTCATTAAAGGTCTTCTGTTATCTGGCTCGAAATCTCGAAATTTATAGCTTTGCAATATTGAAATAACCTTAACGCTGTCACTTCTAAATCTCAAGTATAGTCAAGATAAAATCTTTTAAGGTTCGCAACTGGGTATTGTTTTAGGTAGCTCAGTCGGTATCAAAATATCAGCTACATTTGAGCATGACTCCTTTAACGAGAACTATGCCAGTTACGCTCTAATTCCACTCTTCTTATTTCCTTTATGAAAGTTTCTATGCCCACAGGGGAGCCTCAAAATCTATACATGTTTATTGTTAGTTTTCAGAACCCAGTACGGTCAGTGGCTGTGGGCTGTACGTTATATTAGGTGGCTAGGTATATACTACGTATTGACACTTTAGTATTGTAGTTTTGTTGCTGCATGAGCAATGGCAGATTTGCAAATTTAGTCTTTGTTCTTTGTTTTTCATTATTGTTAGGTCTCTTTGTTTATGAATGCTATTTTTGGTTTATTATGTTTGTGCAATTTTTGTTGCTCTTTATTTTTAAAAGGTTATTCTGGTTTCCTTTGTAATTTATGGCCCTGTCATTTTGAGCTTTTAATTCTTAAATGACTAGCATAAATAAATTAGATAAATGTACAGCGCGATAACCTCCGATGAGATTTTAGTTAGGACTTGCATATTTGACATTAAATTGGAGTTAAAGGTTATTTTTAAAAATTTACGAACATACGAGTTTAGCTTACTTACAAAATTTAAATAAAAAATCTCGAAAATATCTCTCTTTTTCTCCCTATCGCTTTACTCTCACCCTCACTCTCCCTCTCTCTCTGCCTCGCCCCCTCTAATTCCATCTTCATCCACATATCCATCTCCATCTCCATCTCCATCCTCATTTCCACCTCCATCTCTATCTCCATCTCCATCTCCATCTGCTTCTGCATCTCCATCTCCGTTTCTCTCTATCTCTCTCACAATCACCTTCATTCACACTCTCTCTCGGCCTCGCCTCTCCATATCCATCTCCATCTCCAACTGCATATTCATCTCCATCTCGATCTCCATATGTATCTCCATCTGCATCTGCGTCTCCATCTCCATCTTTATCTTAATCTTCATATCCATCTCTACCCCAACCCTATCTCTATCTCTATCTCAGTCTCCATCTCCGTCTTCTTTTCCTTTTTCTTCTCCTTCTCCATCTCATTACCCTTTTCCTTTTCCTTCTCGTTCTCCTCTGCCTTCTACTCACCGTCATCCTAATTCTCATTTTCCTTCTTTTTATTTCTCTCCCCTTTTTCTATTTCTCCATCCCTGACCTTCATCCTTTTCCTCAAATGCATGTCGCACAGTTCAAAAACTTCCTAACAGAATATTCTTGATCACCTTTTAAGCTATGAATGACAAATATCGTCTGCTGAGAAGAGCAACATTTGATCGGTGACCCAAGAGAACACACCAAGGGTGAAGGGTGTTATAGGTGAATTATATGATTTCCTATTGCTACACTAGCCCAGAGGTGCCTAAAATGCTATGCGCCCTGCCATGTGTCGATAAGACTGCTGGCCATTCATATTCCATAATGCCCAGTAACAAGCTCTATCCAGTCATATCATAACATATCCCGTGTAGTAATACATTTTGCATATATTTAAACTTGAAAATAACTCTGAGAAGATATTTCAATCAAGAAGGTACTGAGAGGTAAAGTAAATAAATTTTAATTTACAAAAATGGCTCCTAGTCGAACTGTTCCGTAAGGCCAAAGGTCTTTACTCATCGAGAATGGAGGTATGTGGCTTATTGCTGGAAATCTCGATAAATGGGCGTGACAGTCACAACTTGCCTCATAGCTCTAGTGAACACCAGTGCTAACATCGAGGCATGCACGCACCCTAAGCTACTACAGAGTTTAGAAAAACTTCTCGACATTCATTTGGAAAAGGAAATATCAATAGGATTCATAGAGCTCATCAACAGGTTCAACGACCGAACTAATATAGAACGCCAAGTATTTAGCATCATAGCCATGTAAGCAGTAAAAGGTACCACTAGGCGTATGAGCAATATTCAATGATTTCCTAATAGAGACATTTAGGCATACACACCAACCTTAGCGCTATCGGTTCCAAAACATGCTATAATTAATTTAATAAAAACTTAAAACCCAAAACAAAGTTTTAAGTTTTAAGTTTAAATCTTTAAAATCTTAATATATTTCAAAAATTTGATAAAACTAACGAACTTAAAATCCGTCATGTACACAGCGTATGGCTGTACTGAAATATGCGCCTAGAAATGCCTAAAGCTACATCTCAACTACCACGCAATTCAGCGTTTATTACCCGAATGCCAATGACAGTGCAGGAGGAGCACAAATACAACACTACAGGAACAGACAATAAACAAAAAGCGTAATATTAAAAGGCCATAATTGCATTTATTATACAGATAAAAAGCGGCGTCAGCTATGCCTGTACACAGAGTATAGAGTATGCCATCTAGCCGCAAAAGGATAAACAGACAAACAAATTCTTTTTTACATGAAATGCCGGTGCGCTATGCATCCACGAAGAGAGTACTCTTTAGGGCACAATAAGTACTTCAAGATCGAAAGGAATTCAATGCCAGGCGTGTTAGAATGGTTGATCGATGATAGGAGTCTTCTGAAGTAGCTAATGACGGACAGGATGGACGAACTAGGTCAACCGCACACCGGAAAAGCAAACCGATTGAAAGCGCCCTTTACAAGGCAGTCAGCCTTGAGTGTGCTTTTAACGACGTTCAGACGACCGTCATCTGCAACGCTTCTATACAACATGGATTCCAAGATTTTAAATTTACTCTGCTCAGGAGTAGGATCGTCATCGCATCTTAAGGAGCAGGCTCAGAATGTAAAATGACTACCAGAGGCATCCCTTGGGTAAGCGTGCTATAGCCTCTTCTAAGTATACCGGTAGTTGATGAAACTGTGGAAATCTTCAGTGCAGAAGGCACAGGGGTAGTCGTATACGTCGGTGGCTTAGAGATTCGGATCACAAGTAAATTCGCGCAAATGATTATCGAGCTGATGGTAAATCCAACAAAAACTGAACTTTTCCTGTTCACAAGAGAAACAAAAATTCAGTTATGCAACTTACTTAGGCAAAGCGGCGCAATGGAAATTTTCTCTTCTGAAGCCAAACGGAACGTTGAGGTGAGACTGAAGAAAGTTCTGGCACCATACTACACCTGCAAAGGTGCTTGCGATAGGAAATGTAGACTGTCCACATATCCATTGGTATGGATGTACAACACAGTCATTCGACCGATTTTAGCGTGTGGGGTTCTCGTCTTGTAGAAGACGCTGGAAGAAAAGAGCATTCAACAAAAGGGTTGGGAAGGTGCAAAAGCTAGTATGCCTGGTTCGTGCAGGGCTTGACGGCTGAGAGAATCCAATATCCCGAATACGGGACTTCGACGTTATTAGATGGCATGGGAACAACTAAACGGGATCTTAATTGATCTAACCTCCAACACCAGCCATATCAGCGTTATTGATTTCAGGGTGCAGATCTAAGATACGGAAAAGGAAACTAGAGCTGCTCTGGACTCAAATTATCTGCATTTAAATACGTCGTAACGACTTCGTGATTCATGCAGTGTTTTCCAGGCGAAGGTCTATGCCATAGAGAGCAGCGAGACTTCTAAAGTACAGTATGGTCGCAGACACAAATGGAGCGATCTTTGTCCACAGCTAGGCCATCTCGTGGGCGTGATTCAGTTGGATATCGTGCCTTACCGGTGTTCATAAATCATATCAATATCTCCTTTTGCTGAGTTCCAGGGCACTGCGAAAAATTTCCGAAATGGACATGCGCATGAGGATACAGCTTCATAGGACCATTGTTGCGTTATCTTCCGGAGAAAATTGAGGAGTAAAAGATTAGGGCAACACACTTTCTGTGAGCCAACCGGGATGATTGCGAAGTCTTAGAATCATTATGGCCTTGCTTTGGATAGGAAAGGAACTCGCTTCCGTCTCAAGCTATACAAATCTGCACTGACAATATTTACGTATGTAAGACTGCGGACAAGACACCTCAGTTTTCGGTGTACATGTTTTTCAGTAGAAGTTTGAAAGCTGGATCTTTCGGTCCTGCTCAAGTTCATCAGAGAAAGCAAGCGGGTCGTTGAAGTGTACTATCTCGTTGGACGAATATGCCGTCAGGTAATAAATTGCGAACGAATATAGTGCTTATATACGTTATCGAAATTAGATGGGATAGCCATTGGAGTATTTGAGAGAAAAGCTCAGAGATTACGCTGGCCATGAAATGTATGATGGATATCTTATTATTTAATACATTCTTTAATATCTGGTGGCTGGTAGAAGGGGACAGATATGACGAAAAGCAAGACATTATACTACTCTTTAATTTAGACCGTTTGAAGTTTCCCTGATTATAACAAATTCAAATAGTATGCTTACTTTACTTACCTAATTGGCGCTTAACCGTTTAAATGGCTATGGCCGTCCAACAAAGTGCGCGAGTCCCTTCTTCTCTCTACCAACTGGCTCCAATTGGAAGTTTAAATTGTTCTTCCCCTGGTCCTTCTAGCGGAGTAGGGACCGTCCTCTTCCTCTGCTTCCATAGGTGGGATCCGATAGAAACACTTTCTTAGCCGGATCGTCATCTTTCATTCGCGTAACATAACCTAGCTGCGTTTTAATTCGCTGGACTTTGTTGATGTCTGCTCAACGCTCGTAAAGCTCATCGTTAAATCTTCTTCGGTACTCGCCATCGCCAACGCGTCGAGATCCATAAATCTTTCGAAGAACTTTTCTCTCGAACACTCCCAGAGCTGCTTCATCTGATGTTGTCATGGGTCCATGCTTCTTCACAATATAGCAGGACGGGTACGATAAGTGACTTGTAGAGTATGAATTTCGTTTGCCGAGAGAGGACTTTACTTTTCAATTGCCTACCTAGTCCAAAGTAGCATTTAGTGGCAAGAGGGTTTCTTCACTGTATTTCAGAGCTGATGTTGTTGCTAGTGTTGATGCTGGTTCCCAAATAAATGAAGTCTTTTACTATTTCGAAATTATGGCTGCCAAAAGTAGCGTGGTTACCAAGGCACCAAGGCACCAAGGCTGCCTCTTTACTCGAAGACAGCAGGTACTTCGTACCGCTTCTTTTTCCAGTTTGGAGTAAGCAGAACATACGGCGCGGGTGTTCAGGCGGATGATATCAATGTCGGCAGCATATACCCGCTTTCTATAATATTGTTCCAGAGAGGTAAAGTTCTGCAGCTAGTATAATTTTCTCCAGCATCAAACTAAAGAAATCGCAGAAGCTGATGTGTGAACCTTACCAACTCCTTACCGACGTATTTGAATAGCTCCGCAGGCAATCCATCAGCTCCAGCGGCCTTGTTGTTTTTCAGTCAGGTTTTTGCTATTCTGACTCCGTCATAATCGGGGGGGGGGGGGGGGGGGGGACATTTATTCCATAATCATCGATTACGGGATCGGGTTCGTCATCCCTATGCGATAAATCGCTATCTGCATTTAGGAGGGCAGAGATGTGTTCCCTCCATAATTTTAGTCTCTGGACATTAATTAAAAGGTCGCCGTTTTCATTCTTACTAGAGTTTGCCCCGGTCTTAAAACCGTCCCTCTCTCACCGATTTTTTTGAAAAAAATTTCGTGCGTTATTCCTGCCTCTGCTTTTTTCTTCCTGAAAAGGCGTCTCGCTTCTCTTTTCGACTCGCAATAGCGTTCACACACTCCTCCTTTTGCTCTCGCTTTTAACGTAGCCCTGTAGGCAGCGTCTTTTATTTCGGTTGCAACGCGGCATTCCTCATCGTACCAGTTGTTTTTCCGTGGTCGCCGGTAACCAATTTTTTCCTCGGCAGCAGTATGATCTAAGCTGCTGAAGAGTAATAAACTGAACTACTCCAGTATTGGAAAGCAGCACTTTGTAGGTACTTCAAAATGTTACAAATGGGCCGCATGGCACAACATATTTTTGTAGGCTACTAGCAAACAAACACATACACACATATACAGCAGCTAGCGGTAGTCGACATATAACAGCGCCGAGCTGAAAGCTCTTTTAGTAGAAAGCGCCAAAACGCCAACGATGTGCATGTCCGTTAGTGTCATAGTGTACACACACATACATAGATAGATATACTCGACTGCCAACAGTTCAGATATTTTAGTAGCAGTTGCAATAGTTGTTTTATTTATGTTATAGCCGCATTTACAACAGACTGCATTCATTACCGGGATTGTTGTTGTTGTTGCACTTTATTATGATATTAGCGCATGTTTTTATTTTATTTGTGGGGTATGTAGTCGTTGGAATTTTTGTTGTTATTTGAATATTTTTCTCTTGCCCTTTGTTGCGTTACTGCAGAAGCGAAGGACCTTTGAAGTATCGCATACTAGCTATGTAGGTACACACACACACACACATATATATGTACGTTAATAAACATGTATATAGATAGTTGTTATATGTGCCGAATGTAATGAGGGTGGAGTTGCACTGATTGCAGAATAGCTTAAATTGTTTGTGTTTTTTTTGGCATATCTTCCCTTCCTCGCATATGGCTACTATTCGCTCTGTGCTACCATCAACGTACGTTTCGTTGTTGAATAAATTTAATAATACGTTATTGTTAGTGTATAAAAACACAGAATGTCATGGAAAATTTAGTGCCGGCGCATATAAAATCAGTAGGCATGGTGATGTCTCTGCTTGTATTGAACGTTTCACACCTTGTGCTCACACCAAAAGTAAAGCTTCACTTTATGGTAGCGTTTTATTAAATTTTAAAGTATTATTAACGAGGTTCAGCAGTATGCATAAAACGGGTGCATAAAATAATTCCAACTTACAAAATCCCGAAAAACATAAGCCCGACATAGCCAAATCCCGAATTATAATCCCGACACGACCAAATATCGAGCACTCATAATCTCGATATGAACCAACCCCGATATAAAATCCCGACGAAAGTCCCGATAACAAAAATTGTCTTGTCGGGATTTCGTCATGTCGGGATTTTGTTATGTCTGGATTGTGTCTTGACGGGATTTTTGCAAATTATCGGGATTTCTGAAATTTGTCGAGAGTATGTACTGTCGGGATTCTTGAAGTCGGGATCATGAGATACACCCCTATAAAATGTACGCAGTTCAACCGTCGGCCCTAAAAGTGTTTTCCAAACTTGCTCCTGTATTTAATTTGGTTTATGCTAAGGCAGTTGATAAATTTTTGAAATATAATAGATGGCTTCATAGTTTCTTAATCTCCGCGAGAAAGTTTTAACCAGTATAACAACGATACCATAAAAGCAACAGAGAAAACTAAAGTTGAATACAACTAGAGACGAACAGATAACAGATAAGAAGAGCCTTCTGAAATGTGATACGAAAAAAAGAGAGGTCCGAGTAAGGAGACTCCCACCAGCGGGAGATGATTAAAGCAGCGTGTAAGGAATACCCATGTGATCAGTTTTAATTTACTCCTTGTAGATTTTTTGTAAGTAAAAAAAGCTCACATAGGAATTTTTTCTAGGGTGGACACAATTAGAATCTCTCTCAGTTGGAACGTGTCGAAGCGCTTAATACTGAAACCATCATTGCTGTCATACCCGCTAACAAACTCGTCTTTTCAAGTGCTCAAAAGCGCGTTAAAGCTACCGAGCATCAAAGAGATTAACATCAAATCTATGCCAATGCTACCAAATTAATAGCCTGAAAAATATCTTTAATGGGGGACAGGAGAAATAGCGTACAAGTGTCAGATGCTTAGGAGAAGGTACTATCGAAGCCGATTTATACAGCGGGTTAGGGGGCTTAGAATATACCCGCGGTAGGTATGCCTGTCATAAGAGGCGGCTAAAGTACCAAATTGATTCAAGGGGTTGTGTAGCGCAACACTCTAAAGGGGTGCGAGCGCAATATATAGCTTCTCCAATCCAATGTCAACCTCACCTACCCGTGGTGAATCCTGTTTCATTAACAGCCGAGGCTCTGGTGACCTCGAGTTAGTACCTTTACAACAACAACAACATCTATACAAGAAAGAGAAAAACCATTTGAAGGCCGCTATTACAAACAGTAAGAAGCGCAAAGGGAAGGAGCTTTGCGTAGATGTCAATAGGCACCCGCCGGTCCTGAATTACAAAAGAGTACTAAAAAAGGTTTGAGCCAGGATACCGATACCGAATCTAGATACGGCTCAAATGAATAACATTGTAAAAGCACTCTTACCTACACACGAAAAAAGGAAGAAAGCGTCGTACACATCAGCACGCTTGAATATTTTCCGCCATTTTCCTCTGTAGAGTTACAACTTTCGGTAAAATGCTTAAAACCAGGGTAAGCTGGTATTCCTGTTAAATAAACTGCAAAGTTGCATCTATAGGTCATGCTGAATATGTATAACGAATGTCAAAAGAACGGACTGTTCCCAAACAATGGAAAAGGCACAGCTTGTGTTATTTGCAAAGGCAAGTGTGACCCTAATTCAAAGCTTACGCTATACGACCAGGAAGAAATTCCTACTGCCCCGGTACCTGGAGCCTTGTTGTCAATATTTATGGTAAAATCTTATTCACCAGGTTTGCAGACCTTGCTTGTTCTGCAGTGCACCAATTGTTGCAAGTTTTAGAAATCTTGAATATTTTATGATTTCGCTTCCCTCGCTGAACTGTCAAATAAGAAGAACTTAACAATTTGATTTATTCGCATACTTCACTTACAACGTATTAAAATGATTACTTCTTACGAAGATTGCGCCACTTATATATCACTTACTTGCTTCACCATTCTATTCTCCCAGGGTCTACACTTTTCGCAAACAGCCTTATCGTAAAGTTGCTTATTTACCTTTAGTATTCTGTGTCTCATATTCTCTATTGTCTTCTATGCACATTTGTGTAGTTTATTTTTGTTGTATGGTTGCGGTATGCATGTGTGTGTATTTTGTCCTTTTAAGCTGGTTGCGCTAGCAGTTGATTAGTTCATACTGTAACGAATTTACTGCAAATCCTCTTATTTGCAATCTTCTGCTAAGTTCGAATCACTAAACTGTTGAATAAATAACTCCAATATTGAATAATGCAATAATGTTCTTTATTATACTAGGTTCAAACACACACCAAATTGGCAATTTATACTATTTGGGCAATTTATTACGCAATTTGTCATATAATAAATTGCCAATTTAAAAAAAATTGCGTAATAAATTGTTGCAAACTGCAAATGCAACATTGTAAAGTGTGTTTATTGAGTATACTTAAACGTCAGTTACGCATGGCTGAACTATATGGTTGGCTCATCTAATCAGCTGATTTTATGTCTTTCATTTCACTGGAGTACGGATTTCAAAAGAAGATGGCAAAATCAAAATGAAACCAAAACATTGAACACATTTTCTTACAACACACAAAAATTTCAAAGTTTTATGTTTTCATTCCATTTCATTCGCCTAATAATGTGCGTGTTCATTTTGACAGTCTGAACAAAGGTATGTTCTTGCTGTAGAGATGAGCCAACCAGCTATCAAATTACTATTGTGTAAGCTAAATCGAGTTGTATGAACAGCACTCAATTCAAATCGAAATTTCCTCAATTTATTTTTCTGTTTGAACATAGTATTAGACTACTTGAAAATAAGACTTATAATTCGCAACTGATAGCTTGCTTAAACGAAACTGATTTTTAAAATAATACTGCTATTGCTCGCTAGATAGCGTCTTAAATCCAACTGATTATCGCGCCTCTACTGTTGCTGCCTTTTATACTCTCTGATTTCCTCGTTCGCATCTTCTAGGCGCTTCCATTTCCAGAATCTACTAGTTGGCCATCAGCTATCAAATTTCTCAGCTGTAACTACAGATGCACGATTTTATAGCTTCTCTCATTGCATACTTTCGGGAGTATCTCAGATATATGCATGTTGTTGTGCGTTGCTTCTCCGCTGCGTGTATGTACATATGTGTAGACATATTTATGTAGATACAAGTGACTGTCCGCTTTATTGTTGTTGTGACTTCATTTACTTAGCATCAGACTAGCTTAGTGTCACTAATATTCGTCACAATACCCTATATTATAAACATCTTTGCCGTTAGTGTAGATGTTGTTATTTCGTTTGCTTGCATTGTTTTTGTGCTGCATTAGCTTACTAGAGGCATATGTTGAACTTTCTAGTATTCCCCACAATATGATGGAATCTACATTCCCGCTAATGACTGTTTGTTCTATATCGGGTTTGTAGCACTATCGACACTTCTTTGAATCCCCGAAAAAGTTATGTTTTTGGACGAATTTTTCAAGTAAGGCAGTTTTCTTAGATCTTTTCTATTCGAATGATACATTCGTATAGAATCACCTTCCTACCATCTTGATAAAGTACTTTCTTCCCTTTTGTTATAAACAAGCTGAACGGTTAAGACCAAGGGGTTGATAAGCGCAATCAACAGCTTCTGCAACCCAATTTCAATTGTCAACCCCACCTAAGCGAGGTGAAGCTAAGATTGAAGTGAATACTACACATGCATACATGTAGTCAGCAGCTAAGGGAAATCATAAGCTAAGAGCGAAGATGACATTACTCACACATATACATGTATATAGCTAAATAACCAGCTATGAGAGGGCTTCTGATGAAAAACCTAGACCTTAGGAGAAATAGGCGAACGAGGTAACTGAGAGTATAATGAATCAGAATAATAATGAATCTGTTTAATTTTAAACTTTGCCAGCGAAGTACGAGAGTTATTTAATTGTAAAGTACTACTACCTTCGTAGTGTTGTAAATAAAGAACATTTTGCTATACCGAATATTTTAGTTGTCTACTCGACAGTTCAGCTATTCGAACAATAACAGAAGATGCAGAGTTATCAAGAATCCCATTACACTCTATGCAATGCATAAATATAAGGGGTGTGTAGCGGGATGGTCTTGAAGGTCCAATGTGGTCATATCAAATCGTTCCCGAAATGGTAGGGCTAGTACCTTAATGGTGCTCGTTACCGTAACATATCGAATCTATATTCGTGAAAGGACCATCATTAACCTCTGTAATGCCGATTTACCTGCATTACAAGTATTTTCTACATGCACCCCACTGTAACCAATCCACTGTCCCTATTACATACGCCACCACTGTAACAGCTGGCTGCAAGCGAATGACTGGCACTGACAAATGCAAGTAATTGGGCAAGCATTTCATTCGCGCACCGATCGTCTAGCTAAGACGGCGTTTAATTCTCAACCTTTTCATATCCACTTCTACTTAAGTACAAACAATCTGCATTTCATGATTAGCGAGAGCTCAACCTTCATCAAGGTAAGATCCGCACCCCATGCGAGTGAGCGGATACTATTACCTTGTCTGGTACTTTCGCTCCTGTGTGAAGTGGGCGACCTTGGTCGCTTCCTTTTGGTGTATCCAGGGAGTAGTGAGTGAGGAGATTTAATTTCCACCTCACAGTTTCCCTCCGACACTGGTGAGTCATCTCCCCATCTACGGGAAGATACCACCGAACATATTGGGTTCAGTAACTAACTCCCGGTTAACCGGAAGTCACCACCTTATTAACTGGTGACGTGTATCGGTTTCACCAACCTTTGGCTACTCGGAAATCGATCCACCATCCGGCTCACCATAGTCACCAGCTTGTCAACCAGTGACTTGTATCGATGTCACCAACCGTCGATTGCTTGTAAATCGATCCAACGATCCACCTGCCGTGTCCACCGACTCACCGGAATCCACCAGTTTGTCAACCAGTGACTTGTATCGGTTTCACCAACCTTCGGTTGCTTGGAAATCGATCCAATGATCCACCTGCCGTATCCACCGACTCACCGGATTCCACCGGCCGTATTCACCGACCCGCCGTTATCCGCCAACTTGTCAAGCAGGGACTTGTATCGGTTTCACCAACCTTCGGTTGCTTGGAAATCGATCCAACGATCCACCTGCCGTGTCCACCGACTCACCGGAATCCACCGGCCGTATTCACCGACCCGCCGTAATCCACTAAATTGTCAACCAACGACGTGTATCCGTTTCACCAATCTTCGGTTGCTTGGAAAACGATCCAACGATCCACCAGCCATATCCACCGGTCCGCTGCAATCCAGCAGCTGCCCACTTGTGACGTGCATCGATTCTACCGACCTCCGGTCGTTTGGGGAAACGATCCACCGACTCACCAACCTTCGGTTACAGTCCACCTTCCATTCCTCGGCCAGTTCTACCTCTCTGCTACGGTGTGTGTGTGTTTTACCAAAATACCAACAACAAATCGACGTGTGTTCATTTCAAAAGGAATAGGTGTCCTTTTTCGACTCTGAATTGGCTGAGTGCTACCACAGCCTTCGACGAAACCCAACTTACACCTCGATAACTAATACTCTTGAAACCCTTCGTGGCTTAACTTTTTATTTTACTTCGTAATTTATATTAAAATTACCAATTTTCCTTCTGATTTAGCGAAACAATACAAGAGAAAATCAAAATCTCTATATAACTACGTACGTGGGAAGGTAATGTTAATGTTAATTTTGTCATGGAGTATACAGTACTCATGAAACTCCATATCGTCGGTCCCAACAAAGACTATCTCAGTTCGTTATTTGCGTCGAAGACTAGCTCAGTTCGCTTATTTGCGTCGAAAACTATCTCAGTTCGTTTTGATTTATGAAAAACTGACACCTTTCGCTTGTTTGCTAATTTTGTATTTTTTTGTTTAACTTTGCTTATTTTTGTATTATTTTACTTTATTTTATTTTTGTTTAGTTTATCTTATTTTTTTATTTTTATTTAAAAAATTAATTAAAAAAAATAAATAAATAAAAACCTAAGTGATTAACAAAAAAATAAACAAAATAAAATAATACAAAAATAAGTAAAATTAAACTAAATAATACAAAATTAGCAAAAAAGCGAAGGGTGTTAGTTTAAAAAAAAAATAAAAATGGAGCAAGTCTTCGACGCAAATAACGAACTGAGATAGTTTTCCATGGAACCAATGTTATAATCACTTAAACAATTTTCAAATATTTTAAATCAAAAGTGCACGTGATTTTAGCAAAAAAAATTAATTGAGTGTTAAGCAGCGAAGACTAAATTTCGTTTTATAACAAACAGAATTAAAGTTTTAAGTAAAGCTTTTCTATTTAATTGAAATAATGCAAGTATTTCCCTTGAAGTAAACGATTTTGCATAAGTATAAGCATATATATATATATGTATATGATGTTGTTGTTGTTGATGTAGCAGCACCTAAAAGGTGCGACCGATCACAAATTGTCGTCAATATCCTCTAACGGGAGTCCAAGGAAACTTGCTGTTTCAACAGGGGGGGACCATAATAAAAGGGGTGTTAGAGGCGTTGGTTCCACATTACAATTAAAGAGATGGTTGGTGTCATGTGGGGACACATTGCAAGCGGGGCATACATTTTGTATGTTGGGGTTGATTCTGGATAGGTAAGAGTTTAGCCTGTTACAGTATCCAGAACGAAGTTGAGCTAGAGTGACTCGCGTTTCCGGAAGTTTTGGGTACTATTCTTTGAGTACTGGATTCACCGGGTAATTCCTGGCATAAAGGTCCGACGCCTGTTTGTGGAGTTCACTGAGGATCTGCTTGTGTTTTTTGCTTCATACGGCTGAGCTCATAATGCCTACGGAGATGACTCCTTAAGCCCCTAGGCGGTGTTGGCTCATCAATCAGATGTCTGTTGGGATGCCCAGGTTTCTGGGTATTCAACAGGAACTGTTTGGCTAGCATCTCATTTCTCTCCCTGATGGGGAGTATTCTCACCTCGTTATGTAGATGGTGTTTTGGGGACATAAGAAGACAGCCCGTAGCGGTTCTCAGATCAGTATTTTGGCAGGCTTGCCTCTTCCAGTGATTAGTTTTTAGGCTTGGCGACCATATAGGGGACGCGTAGCATGCAATCGGCTGGCCAATTGCTTTGTATGTGGTAATGAGCGTTTCTCTGTCTTTTCCCCAAGTACTCCCAGCAAGGGATTTGAGGATTTTATTACGGCTCTGGATTTTCGTTACAATTGCGGCTGCATGCTAACCAAAATGTAGATCCTGATCAAACGCCACACCCAACATTTTGGGGTATAGGACAGTAGGTAGCGTAGTGCCATCGATGTGGATGTTCAAAATGGTCGACATTTGGGACGTCCATGTTGTAAATAAGGTCGCGGAGGATTTAGTAGGTGATAATGCCAGGTTTCGCGAGGTGAAAAAACTGGAGAGAGCAGTGCGAGGTAGCCGTTTGTTCTGTTATTGTGCAGTCATCGACGTAGGAAACGATAGTAACTCATTCTGGTGGCGAAGGTAGCTTAGATATCAATGAACTATAAAAATCGAACACAACAACCTTCGATTACATTCGGCAACATGATCGTGTTCAATGATCCAACTTGCTTAAACGAACATAATCGACATTGATTTAAAATCAACCAACTTATTGCATGCGTGAATATAATCAATTCAGGCGTTTGCGCGTTTGCCTCAACGGTGATTACATTCATCGGAACGAAAAGGCAAATACGAAAACTCCATGCGTCTGAATATTTGCATGATTCTTCGGCCCTTACGTCACCGCGATAAGCTACATATAAATATACATATAAACAAACATATAAACATTGCTTACGATTGTGCTTGTTTGCCGAACTAAACGATACTAATTCTCGTGCTTTGATTTTATTCTCCGCTTGCCTTCGTTTGATCCATGGCGCAACGATACAAGGTGGCATCATGGAACAGCTGATTATACCCTTTTTTTATTTGATTTGATACATCAACTTCCGGTGCCGTACGATTTTGACATTTGTGCATCGAATTTACAAAAACAAAGTACATGGAATTTTTATTTATGTTTGTGGTATGTCACCATGCTGCCACCTTGTATCATTCCGCTATGGTTTGATCAATACAATCGTACGTAAGAGCCTCCTGCGATTTACAACCATATTGACTGAATTTTTGTATGTGTGCGTGTCGGGTATTTGACGCTTGCCCCGCGACTATCAAATAAAAAGCCATCAATCAACATTTGCATTGAGAAACCGTATCGTTCGGGTGTGAATATGCCGTCATCGGATGATGACTTTTTTTACTTGCAACTACAGTAGTTTTATTAAATAATAAAAAATTAATAAAAATTTTATTAAATAATAATAAAAGCTTTACATTCCATAAAGCTGCTAAACATTGATAATGTTCAATAAATTCTAATATGAATTGCTGTTCTTCTGCGCATTTGTTCATTTTGAATGTCGACACAAACTAAATACAACACTGCTGTTTTTTCAATCACACCCCGCGACTATCAAATAAGCAAGCGTCAAATGAAAAAATCAAAAATTTTTGATTTTCATCAACGTGTAGCCGACAACAAATACGTGTGTCACGAAACTACCCGGCTGCACTAACACACACAAAATTCAGTCAATCTGGTTGTAAATTGCAGGAGGCTCTAAAACCTGTTCGGTGATTCGATCGAAATCATGCTAGCAGAGTCTTGTAAAGACAGATGCTGAGTATATTCAATTATGAGTTTATTCAATATGAGTTTATTCGCATGATTGATGTGAATGCAAGTTTTAGTGTTTGATTAAATCAAGAAAATTTTGATTTTTGCAGTTCTCTGTTAGATATGTAGAAATTAAACAAAAGTGAGGATAGGACACCACCCTGTGGCCCCTTGTTTAATTCTTTTTGGTTTTGATGAAATACACACAGATGGTAAACCTAGCTACTGTGTGTCTTAATTTCTTTTAACTTAAAATAAACTATTGCTCATCCCAACCCCCCTCCCCCTTGACAAAATCCTGGGTACACCACTGCATTAAACTATACACTTATTTTCATGGTATCCATATTTAAATATAACTATCGAGCGGTTTGGTAGCACAGAAAAATAAAAAAAAAAAACAAGTAAGGAAGGCTAAGTTCGGGTGTAACCGAACATTACAGACTCAGTTGAGAGCTGTGGAGACAAAGTAAGGGAAATCACCATGTTGTAAAAGGATCCTAGGGTAACCCTGGAAAGTGTTTGTATGACATGTCTATCAAATCAAAGGCACTAAAGAGTATTTTATGAGGGAGTGGGCCATAGTTCTATAGGTGGACGCCATTTAGGGATATAGCCATAAAGGTGGATCAGGGTTGACTCTAGAATACGTTTGTACGATATGGGTATCAAATGAAATGTGTTAATGATAATTTTAAAAGGGAGTGGGCCTAAGTTCTATAGATGGACGCCTTTTCGAGATATCGCCATAAAGGTGGACCAGGGGTGACTCTAGAATTAGTTTGTACAATATGGGTATCAAATAAAAGGTGCTAATGAGTATTTTAAAAGGGTGTGGGTCTTAGTTCTATAGGTGGACGCCTTTTCGAGATATCGCCATAAAGGTGGACCAGGGGTGACTCTAGAATGCGTTTGTACGATATGGGTATCAAATGAAAGGTGTTAATGAGTATTTTAAACGGGCGTGGGCCTTAGTTCTATAGGTGGACGCCTTTTCGAGATATCGCCATAAAGGTGGACCAGGGGTGACTCTAGAATTTGTTTGTACGATATGGGTATCAAATGAAAGGTGCTAATGAGTATTTTAAAAGGGTGTGGGCCTTAGTTTTATAGGTGGACGCCTTTTCGAGATATCGCCATAAAGGTGGACCAGGGGTGACTCTAGAATTTTTGTGTACGATATGGGTATCAAATGAAAGGTGTTAATGAGTATTTTAAAAGGGCGTGGGTCTTAGTTCTATAGGTGGACGCCTTTTCGAGATATCTCCATAAAGGTAGACCAGGGGTGACTCTAGAATTTGTTTGTACGATATGGGTATCAAATGAAAGGTGTTAATGAGTATTTTAAAAGGGAGTGGGCCTTAGTTCTATAGGTGGATGCCCTTTCGAGATATCGCCATAAACGTGGGCCAGGGGTGACTCTAGAATTCTTGTGTACGATATGGGTATCAACTGAAAGGTGTTAATGAGTATTTTAAAAGGGCGTGGGCCTATAGGTGGACGCCTTTTCGAGATATCTCCATAAAGGTAGACCAGGGGTGACTCTAGAATTTGTTTGTACGATATGGGTATCAAATGAAAGGTGCTAATGAGTATTTTAAAAGGGTGTGGGCCTTAGTTCTATAGGTGGACGCCTTTTCGAGATATCGCCATAAAGGTTGACCAGGGGTGACTCTAGAATTTTTGTGTACGATATGGGTATCAAATGAAAGGTGTTAATGAGTATTTTAAAAGGGAGTGGGTCTTAGTTCTATAGGTGGACGCCTTTTCGAGATATCTCCATAAAGGTAGACCAGGGGTGACTCTAGAATGCGTTTGTACGATATGGGTATCAAATGAAAGGTGCTAATGAGTATTTTAAAAGGGTGTGGGCCTTAGTTCTATAGGTGGACGCCTTTTCGAGATATCGCCATAAAGGTTGACCAGGGGTGACTCTAGAATTTTTGTGTACGATATGGGTATCAAATGAAAGGTGTTAATGAGTATTTTAAACGGGCGTGGGCCTTAGTTCTATAGGTGGACGCCTTTTCGAGATATCGCCATAAAGGTGGACCAGGGGTGACTCTAGAATTTGTTTGTACGATATGGGTATCAAATGAAAGGTGTTAATGAGTATTTTAAAAGGGCGTGGGCCTTAGTTCTATAGGTGGACGGCCTTTCGAGATATCGCCATAAAGGTGGACCAGGGGTGACTCTAGAGTTTGTTTGTACGATATGGGTATCAAATGAAAGGTGGTAATGAGTATTTTAAAAGGGTGTGGGCCTTAGTTCTATAGGTGGGTGCCCTTTCGAGATATCGCCATATAGGTGGCCAGGGGTGACTCTAGAATTTTTGTGTACGATATGGGTATCAAATGAAAGGTGTTAATGAGCGTTTTAAAAGGGAGTGGGTCTTAGTTCTATAGGTGGACGCCTTTTCGAGATATCTCCATAAAGGTAGACCAGGGGTGACTCTAGAATGCGTTTGTACGATATGGGTATCAAATGAAAGGTGTTAATGAGTATTTTAAACGGGCGTGGGCCTTAGTTCTATAGGTGGACGCCTTTTTGAGATATCGCCATAAAGGTGGACCAGGGGTGACTCTAGAATTTGTTTGTACGATATGGGTATCAAATGAAAGGTGCTAATGAGTATTTTAAAAGGGTGTGGGCCTTAGTTTTATAGGTGGGCGCCTTTTCGAGATATCGCCATAAAGGTGGACCAGGGGTGACTCTTGAATTTGTTTGTACGATATGGGTATCAAATGAAAGGTGTTAAGGAGTATTTTAAAAGGGCGTGGGCCTTAGTTCTATAGGTGGACGCCTTTTCGAGATATCGACATAAAGGTAGACCAGGGGTGACTCTAGAATTTGTTTGTACGATATGGGTATCAAATGAAAGGTGTTAATG
Source organism: Eurosta solidaginis (assembly GCF_040869045.1). NCBI lineage: Eukaryota > Metazoa > Arthropoda > Insecta > Diptera > Tephritidae > Eurosta > Eurosta solidaginis. The sequence continues at coordinate 77,059,599 of NC_090319.1, forward strand.
AGTATTTTAAAAGGGAGTGGGCCTTAGTTCTATAGGTGGATGCCCTTTCGAGATATCGCCATAAAGGTGGGCCAGGGGTGACTCTAGAATTTTTGTGTACGATAAGGGTATCAAATGAAAGGTGTTAATGAGTATTTTAAAAGGGAGTGGGCCTTAGTTCTATATGTGGATGCCTTTTCGAGATATCGCCATAAAGGTGGGCCAGGGGTGACTCTAGAATTTTTGTGTACGATATGGGTATCAAATGAAAGGTGTTAATGAGTATTTTAAAAAGGCGTGGGCCTTAGTTCTATAGGTGGACGCCTTTTCGAGATATCGACATGAAGGTGGACCAGGGGTGACTCTAGAATTTGTTTTTACGATATGGGTATCAAATGAAAGGTGTTAATGAGTATTTTAAAAAGGAGTGGGCCTAAGGTCTATATGTGGACGCCTTTTCGAGATATCGCCATAAACGTGGACCAAGGGTGACTCTAGAATGTGTTTGTACAATATGGGTATCAAATGAAAGTTATTAATGAGGGTTTTAAAAGGGAGTGGCCCTTAGTTGTATATGTGAAGGCATTTTCGAGATATCGAATAAAATGTGGACCAGGGTGACCCAGAACATGATCTGTCGGGTACCGCAAATTTATTTATATATGTAATACCACGAATAGTATTCCTTCCAAGATTCCAAGGGCTTTTGATTTCGCCCTGCAGAACTTTTTCATTTTCTTCTACTTAATATGGTAGGTGTCACACCCATTTTACCAAGTTTTTTTCTAAAGTTATATTTTGCGTCAATAGACCAATACAATTACCATGTTTCATTCCTTTTTTCGTATTTGGTATATAATTATGGCATTTTTTAATTTTTCGTAATTTTCGATATCGAAAAAGTGGGCGTGGTCATAGTCGGATCTCGGCCATTTTTTACAACAATACAAAGTGAGTTCAGATAAGTACGAAAACTGAGTTTAGTAAAGATATATCGATTTTTTCTCAAGTTATCGCGTTAACGGCCGAGCGGAAGGACAGACGGTCGACTGTGTATAAAAACTGAGCGTGGCTTCAACCGATTTCGCCCTTTTTCACAGAAAACAGTTATCATCCTAGGAGCTAAGCCTTTACCAAATTTCACAAGGATTGGTTAGTTTTTGTTCGACTTATGGCATTAAAAGCATCCTAGACAAATTAAATGAAAAAGGGCGGAGCCACACCCATTTTGAAATTTTCTTTTATTTTTGTATTTTGTTGCACCATATCATTACTGGAGTTGAATGTTGGCATAATTTACTTATATGCTGTAAAGATATTAACTTTTCTTTTAAAATTTGAATTAAAAAAAAATTTTTTTTAAAAAGTGGGCGTGGTCGTTCTCCGATTTTGCTAATTTTTATTAAGCAGACATAAAGTAATAAGGGTAACGTTCCTGCCAAATTTCATCATGATTTCTTCAACGACTGCCAAATTACAGCGTGCAAAACTTCTAAATTACCTTCATTTAAAAGTGGGCGGTGCCACGCCCATTGTCCAAAATTTTACTAGTTTTCTATTCTGCGTCATAAGCTCAACTCACCTACCAAGTTTCATCGCTTAATGAATATTTGGTAATGAATTATCGCACTTTTTCGATTTTTCGAAATTTTCGATATCGAAAAAGTGGGCGTGGTTATTGTCCGATATCGTTCATTTTAAATAGCGATCTGAGATGAGTGCCCAGGAATCTACGTACCAAATTTCATCAAGATACCTCAAAATTTACTCAAGTTATCGTGTTAACGGGCAGACGGACGGACGGACGGACATGGCTCAATCGAATTTTTTTTAGATACTGATGATTTTGATATATGGAAGTCTATATCTATCTCGATTCCTTTATACCTGTACAACCAACTGTTATGCAATCAAAGTTAATATACTCTGTGAGCTCTGCTCAACTGAGTATAATAAAATTATGCAGCATCCTTACAGTTGATTTTATTGCCACGAATCGGAATTGTTGGCCATATTTCAATGCTGCAGCAGTTGCTACTTCTTTTATGTGAATTTGCAACATGAATGAATTTAGTCTTCCAACCGAAATTAACTCACGCATTCCCACAAAATATTTTTGCGGTCGAAAAAGAAACAAAACAATAATAATGGAGTGGATTGAAAAAAAAAAATGAAATATTTATGTAGAATGCATGCGCTGATTAAAAACAAAATTTGGAATAAATATTTTAAAGTTGCAGATTTATTTAAATTATTAAATCATTTGAATTCTTACTTAGATTTGCTTTTTGCAATTCGTTTTCACACTCAATTGATTTTTTCACCTTTCATGAAAATGATGTGGTATATTTAAATTGGTCCGGAAATTCAAAATTGTAGGTCTTTTTTGACAGGTCTGTAGCCTTTTCCACTGTGTATTTTTAAGACCAGGCGACCAGACTGGTGACGCGTACCTCATGAGTGGCCCGCCAATTGCTTTGTACGTGGTTAGCAACATTTCTTTATCTTTTCCCCATGTGCTGCCGGCAAGCGACTTGAAGATTTTGTTGCGACTTTGTACTATAGAAACAATCTCGGTGGCATGAGTCTTGAAGGTTACAGTATTATCGAACGTTGCCCCTAAGATCTTTGGGTGACTGACAGTCGGTAGTGTGACACCATTGACGCGTACGTCCAATATTTGCGAATTTTCAACATCTGTTCCTTCCACGTCGTAAATAGGGTGGCCGTAGATTTTGTCGGTGATAATTCTAAGTTGCGCGAGGTGAAGAAACCGGAAAGATTGGGGATATAGCTGTTTATTTTAGAAACTAATTCATCAATTGAAGGACCAGATCCTGTAGCCAAAATCGTGCAGTCGTCAGCATAGGAATTGATTGTAATTCCTTCTAGTGGGGAAGGGAGTTTTGGTATGTAAAACTCAAACAGAAGCGGGTATAGGACACCACCCTGTGGAATCCCGTGTTTAATTTTTCTAGCTTTAGAAATTTCGTTCCTAAATTGAACCGACGCCTGTCGACCACTCAGATAATTAGCGGTCCATCTTTTTGGACAAGCGAGAAGGTAAGAGCCTTCTATGTCTTGGAGTAGCGTGCCATGGTCAAAGACTTTTGGCAGCTCAAGTGCCACGAGTACCGTCCAATGATGGGGTTTTTGCTGATGCTGATTTAATCCGTAATTAATCTGCGTGCTAAAGGAATTGAGCGCAGTGGTGGTGCTGTGCATTTTACGGAAGCCATGTTGGTACGTGGCTAGGCGAAGATTTGCCGTGAAATGAGGGAGCAGAACGGTTTCCAATGTCTTAGTTACTGGCGAAGGGAGTGATATCGGTCGATAAGACTCGCCTTCTTTAGCTGGTTTGCTAGGCTTTAGTAGCGGGATTATCCTTGCCATTTTCCATTTTTCGGGAATAACGAATTATTCCAGTGACAGGTTGAAAGCATGTGTGACGTATTTTATTCCGTCATCGCCAAGGTCTTTAAGCATTGGCATGGCTATTCCGTCGAGTTTACCTTATCTTAATTCTAACAAAGCAGACAAGAATTACGTTTCCTGTTTATTCCTATCCCCCTTCATTTCGCACAGACCACATCTTACTTACATTCAATGACCGCTGATAACTATCGGTGTGAATTACAAAACATTTTTTTAAATGCATTTATCATAACCGTTGCACTCACTGTGCAATAAATGGTTTTATGCCACTCGCTATGCACCGCAGCGTTGCACCAGCTGGTCAAACATAAAAACATAATTCAAAAGCAAGCACCTAATAAATATGAAAAAAAAAAAAAATGTGCAAACGGTTATAAAGACATTTAGTGCAAGTAATGAAAAATGTATTACGCTTTTATACCACTACCACCTACCCCCCTCCCCACCTTTTATTTTATAGTATGTGTTTACGCATATTTAATACGTTTGCGTTACTCACCTTAAAAACTGCCGATGCAAAGAAAAACGGTAAGAGAATGAAGACGACACCGGAAAGCACAATTTGCAGATTCAATTCAGCTACCGGTTCATATTTCCACGATATCAGCGAACAGCCTGGTCAGCAGCAATTGGTAATGATGACAGCACGTGATAATAGCAAATTGCATCAGAACGGGGAGTGGGGAAAGAAAAACATGATGCAGGTTATTGGAAAATATAACAAAGTTCAAAAATATGATAATTGTATAGTTTTATATTTTGTGATGTACAAAAAAACTAATACAGTAGAATCGCGAAAAAGTTAACCAAAATGTCCCAAGGGTAGTTTACTTTTCCGAAATATTAACTTTTCCAAGCGCCTTACAAATTTGAAAAAATGCAGTAATAAACATCGTTTTTGGGATATAACACATTGAATTTATTTAAATTACTTAGTTTTAATCATTACAGAGCATAAACTAAGATTTAATTTGTACTGGCTGTTTTCACGTTCACAGAACATACATATTAATTTATTCACATTGTAAATATCGACGTACCATATGAAAAGTAACACTTTAAAATATGTTTACAAAGAAATCCTATGAAAAAGATTTTGTAAGTCTTAATTTTCGTATGGCACGTCGATATGTACTAATTTATTTGTAAAAGCTGGTTTAAAGAAGCATTTGAAACTTGTTTTTTTTTCTTATATGTAACAGCTTTTGACAATTTTGCCCGCATATTAATAAGATCTGGTATCTAACTTTTTATCATTATTGTTCTCATACCGCTTTATAAAGTTATTGATGCATCCAACTGCTTCCGAAAAACTCTCTTTCTGTTGTTGCATATCTTGCTCGATAGCTGATTCTTCGTTATCATTATCGGACACTTTGCAATCTTCGTCATCTTCCGTAATTTGAACGTGGTTCCAATTTTCAATGTCGTCAATGCTGACTTCAACACCACCCACATTTGGAAATAACATACAGGGGAATACCCTCACTTCTTTTTATTGGCAAACAAACGGTTGAATTTGAAAAAGCTAAGAAAAGTTAACCAAGAGTTAGCTTTTTAGAGCGCTACGTGGACGTTCAAGCTCGGTCAACTTAGCCGATCGTTTAACTTTCTCGAAAGTTAACTTTTTCGCGATTCTACTGTACAAATTTCACAGAGGGTTAATGAAATAATTAGTCTAATTTTCTGCATTAAGTTCTGGTTTTTCAGTACAATTCCAACGCAGCTTATCAGCTAAACTTATTCTGCAGTTTTTCAGTATATTTTAGCTGAAGTTTAAGCTCAGCTTAAGCGGCCGATCTGGCAGGGTTAAACTATAGTTGGCAGTGGCGCATTTGGGCTTAAGTACAACTACAACTCATGTTGCGTGTTGACAACAAGGCATAATTCTAAAATCTCAAAAGTTGCTTCGAAAGAGTGACTCAACATTCTGAACAAAACATGAAATGTTTTTTAAAACAAAAATGCTATTACTTAAGTTGAAAAAAAGATAGTTCTCGACTTACATACATTTATGTGTGGTTCTCTCACTGGACTCAAATATAAGATTACAATGCTACATTATTTTCAAGAAAATAGAATAAAATATGTATAACTTATTTTTACCTAATAGCGCTTCTTTAGTGCTATCAACCAGTGCCCGTATTACGTGGTACGATCCGTGATCGAAACTCTCTTTTGAAATGACAATAGCTCCGAAATGGTAGGTCGGATTAATGGCATATGCGAACTAGCGACAAATAGTACTCGTTAGATCAACAGCTTATTATACTTTTTAGAAACAGTTTGACAGTTGCATAGAAAATGGTTTTCAGTCACTGGTGTTTATTTCTCACAATAAACAGCTGTTGGCTTTGGTGGTACCACCTCGGGGAAGATTTTCAACCCAACTCAACTCCATCCAAAATAGGATATAAACTGGAGAAATATGTTGCATATGCATTTGAAAGCTGTACATTTATCAAAATCTCTCAAAGGTCGGTGTATCGAGTTTTTTGGTTATAAGGTAAATGAGGAAACCATCAGCAATCTGTGCTTCCATTTCCATGGTTTGTAATGAGCGTAGGTGTGCATTTAACTTGTCGTTCAATGAGCGCAGGCCAACAGCGCAGCCACCTTCGACATTTTTGAGCGAAAATATTTCCTTTATATGAGCCTGAAAATTGAGCAGCAGATTTCCAAAACGTTTCTTCAAAAGATCTAAAGCTTCGTCGTAGTTAGCGTCACTTGGCTCCAAGGACCAAATTGTGTCCAAGGCGGCACATCTTAAATTTGCCCGTAGATGATGAAACTTTTAAATTTTGCTTAGTTCACTGCAGTTGTTAATAACAGAGTTAAACATTGCGATGAAGTCTGGCCAATATATGTATGCACCACTGAAGTGTGGAATTTTCAATTCGGGAAGCCGGTTGCGTTGAGATATTATAAACGAGGGTGATGAATCATCGATTGCCAATGGGTGAGCTGTTGTTTAATGTGCAATACCGGCCCTGCGCTGATTGAGTTCCCGAGTCAGTTTGCCTTTAACCTCCATATGTAGCGTAGCGAACGACTTCGCTATCTAACTCGTTGTGATCTTCAGTTTCAAGGCAGGATTGAGCGTCATCAAAACTTGCTCGCAGACGCTCGACTAACTCCAAACGCATAGAAATGTCGACCTCATCTAAGGTCGCTAAATAATCCGTAGACAATTATTGGTTGACTTTATCTAGCTGCTTTTTTAACGAAATAGTCCTCTTTTTGTTGAGGGACTCTGTTACGCCAACACCAGTGGCACCTTTAAGTCCAGGAGACATGTTAAATTGTCGTTGATTAAGCCGGTAACTTATACGGTGATGTGTGCACGGCGAAGAAAAGTCCCAATAAAGCGATGAATCTTGTACGTGAATACGATCACGTCGGGGTCACCAATGTAACGAGCTGACAAGGTTTTTTGTCAGCTGATGCGAAATAAAAACGATGCGACAATTATGATGTGCTAAAGTAGACTGATAACTTTATTTTTGACTTTCAGAATTCAAGTTCATACCTTTCGCATATGAGAATATGCTTAGTACATAACTGGTAAATTTATTGTTTTACAAACTAATGACCGTTACCGTTATCGGTTGGCCTAATGCGACAAACTAAATTTATTTATTAATACCTTCAGCTGTTATAAGTATGCTCAACAAAGTGTATGATACATACATACGTACATATGTGCATACAGCAATGCATATAATGAAACAATAGAAATATAACGTTGAATGCGGTGGATGATGGGAGAAGATGACTACAGAAAAAGGTCGATGCACAGGCATATTTAACCTTTCCATGGACATCAATGCTTAACCCTTAACAGTCGGAAAATAATTTGAGCTTGACGTGGGAGATCAACTCGAGAACTAAACATTTTACAAAATTTCTCAAAAGATGGATAGTAATTGGAGAATGAAGTTGGATATCAACTTGATAACTATCTGGTTTAAGAATAATTAGAGAGTTGGATAACAGCTCCGGAATTAGATACATATATGTTACCCGTCCTATGAAAAGGTGGCTTATAACTCAAAAAAAAGAAAAACTACTAAGAAACTGAAGAAATGCATTGTTTATCTTTAACAGCTGTTTCTCGCAATTTCTTTTTTGAGTCATAAGCCACATTTTCATAAGCCGGGTCACATATATTTCTCTAAGGCTGGAGAAATATTTATTCCATGTTTGTTGGGTAAACAAAATCCAGCTGTTGCCGTATCTACATATTATCTAGATAATAAAATAAAATAATTAAAAAAAAAAATGTTTAGTAAAACGGTTTTATTGAAAACAATACTTACATGAAGTAATAATAATACTAAAAGATAGAAAATAATTAGATAGGTCCTAGGTACTAGTCATCACACTCCTCATCAATCTAGGGCGTTGATCAGACAATTAAATAAAAGAGTTGGGCGCGTGAAATTTCTAAAAACGTGAGGCGTAGCATAACATGATTAAGGTTCAGTTGGTCTTATATATGACTATCAATATAAATTTGACACGTCCACCGCTTTTATTTGTTTGTTTGATCAACGCTTAGATTGATGAGGAGTGTGATGCTAGTACCTAGGATCTACCTAATTATTTTCAAGCTTTTAGTGTTATTATTATTTCATGTAAGTATTGTTTTCAATAAAACCGTTTAACTAAACAATTTTAGTCTTTATTTAATTGCCTATTATTTCTCATTCTATTTCGTTCATTTAGTGAATCATTATTACAAAGACTTTCCTGACAATTTGTTACAATCTAAGTTCTCAATACATAATCATTCCAAAGACTTTACTCGACCTTGTGTCACGTATGCTTGTCCCTCCTCGAACTCGAAAAGTATTTTGATGTCACTTCTACCGGACTGTATGTAATATTTGTTCCTAATATGAGCCAAATCGGACATCATAGGGCGCTTTCTATTCATGTATGTATTATGTGTTCCAAATATGGACCAAATCGGACCACAAATACAATTTTTTTTAATATCTCGATCCTATCGCCACCTAGCGGCGTTTTTTTTCATAGGTCGCTTTCTATTCTTGTATGTATTATGTGTCCAAATATGAGCCATATCGTACCACAAATACGATTTTTTGAAAATTTCGATCCATGCGCCACATATCGGAATTTTTTTCTTATTATTGCGTTGTCACCGAGTTCTGAACTATATTCCAAGTTTCAAGCTTGTAGCTTATCGGGAAGCTACTTAAATTTCAATTACAAAATTTGTGCCGCCCAACCAGCCTGTCAAGTCAACTTAAATAAAACTGTTTAATTAAAAACAGTGTTACCGTACAAAAAGGCCTAACCCAAAGGCGGGATTAAACTTTGACTGAAAAACTGCTCAGTAGTTTAACTGAATTTTGAATTTGGCTAGAGTTTAAGCAAACTTAACTTAAGCTTAGCTTAACCAACTATTGAAAAACCGTGCCTTAAACCAATGACGAAATAAAACCAGACAGATGAAGTCATTATCACAAAATGGAGTCGCATTTGACAATACTCGCCCTCATAAGTGTTGCTTATTGATTTATCTGCAGCTTTGATTTTTTCAGTATCATAAAATAATACTACATTAATGCATTTCTGAAATAACTTGCAGGCAGACAACGCTTGTGGTCCGTATTTACTTTTGTGGGAGGTTTTTTTTCTTTTCCTGAGTGGAAATGTAAAATTTTTAGTCAACGCAACTGAATAGCTGGATCTTCATAGTCCACAACTGAGGAATACGAAAACAGACTTTTGACGCCAATGAGATGATTGACGCTCTGACAAAAGTCATGAAATCGCGGAATAGGATCTAGCAGGCTTGTAATACGAATGCTAGGGATCGGTGGTACACGGTTCCGAGGCCCAACATTTATCTATTTAATAAATCGTTAAGAGGCTGGTGTAAAAATATAAAGCGGCAGAGCTTACAGAAATTCTTTGATGGCAAAGAAGAAATATGTCTTCTATCAAACTTTATTTTTAACAGCACTGGGTGACCCTGGGAACGTTCTCTGGCTAACCCTTTTCATCCCTACTTGTTTCCTGTCCACTCTGCATTTTCTAGTTTACCTTATTCGGACCATTCAAATTTCCTATCCCTTTCATTATTTCGTAAATCTTCCCCTTTTTTACTCTTCCTGCTCTTGCTCTTATCCAAGTCTAACTATCACTATTACTCTTAATCTTATCCTAGTATTATTCTCACTCTTAATGTAAACCTCTTTTTACTAATTTCTCTCAAACAATTACCTTCTTATCATTCTTACTTTTACTCTTACTCTCCCTCTTGCTCTTGGTCTCTTTACTTTTCCCACTTCCCGCCCACTTCCTCTACTTTTTCTTTCTATTGCCTCTGTTTTCTTATAACTTTTCTGTCATGTTCCCGTTTTCAATGTGTGAGATATATCGAGCTTGACTCTTTTCCAGGTTCCGAACTATGATCAGGACAACTACGATGACAGATTTATAGAGTGCTATTGACAAGTGTTATTCTCCGTTGGATTTCTAAGCTAATATTGCAGAGAAGATAGAACTTACAGAAGAAAATTCTGCGCACAAAACTGGGATATCTTAAAAAAAACTGCATCTGCTCCTTGGTATCATAGGTTGGTTTCTCCACTATAAATAAATTTGAAAAAAAAAACGCAGAAAGTATGATATTTCAGTATTGAATACACTTGGAATCCCACTCCGATAGGAGAACCAAATGAAGAACCATGTGGTTCTCCTTGATGTTACCAATTAGCGCCAGTTAACGAAACAAAGCGAGCTTTAATCGATTTAATAACTTTTTTTTTAATCGAGTCGAAATATCGATTTTCCAAAAAAAAAATGAATAAAATCCAGCTCTATGTGTTCTGTGGAGCCCTAAAAGGAACGATATTCTTTTATCTTCAGTCAAATTTGATTTACAGACAAAATTTTTGTGTCTTTGTGTCATCCTCAGTGTAATTTTTTGCTAATTTTTGTTTTTTGTTTTAACCTCGAATGGAGAGCAGTTTTCATCAGCCCTTGCAATACACATGCGTCACGATGTAATAATAAAGGTGATGTCAACAACATAACCTCACTTTTTCAGTAACCCTCTTTTCCAGTATTTATTTATTTATTTTTATTTTTTTTTTCTTTATTGACAACAAAGTTTAAAATTATTACAAGATTTCTCAAAAAAAGCGAAGTTTTTGCAAGAGAAAATAGCTTATTTCTATTTTACTGTATTTGTTATCAATTGTTATGAGAGGTTACAATGAAAGACAACAGTAAGGAAATAATAATAATCAAAATTTAATTAAAACTAAAATTTAGCTTAATAATTGAATATTTTTTTTTTTATAAATTAAAATATAGTGTAAAACGTACTTTGCATCTAGATATTAAAATCAAAATTTGTAAGAAGTAGCCGTTTGACCTCGAATTTAAAGCATTGCACATTTCTTGCATTTTTAACTTCAACTGGAAGTTTGTTCAAAAGTTTAACACCATAATGTCTTAGTGATTTTGTACATCTTTCCGTCCGAAAGGTATGTGGTTTCATATTTATTCTAACTCTAAGTGTATATTCTGGGGTTGTTTCTTCTGGAATGTCTAGATTATGCTTTATTAAGTTATTTTTAATTTTATAAAATAATATTATAGCTCGAAGGATGGAGTTCTTGCGTACATCAAGCCTGTCTTGGTATAGCAGTTCACTTGCTGTCCTTAGCGCCAGATTCAAAATGTTTTTTGTTATTTTATTTTGAATTCTTTGTATTTCATTTGTTAGCTGTTCGAAACAAGTGTTCCAAATTGGATTTGAATAATTAATATGTGAGTTGACCAAGGCGTTGTACAGAAGCTAATTGTGTTTTTGTGGAATAAGTTTTCGATTTCTATAAATAGCAAAATTTAGTGGTATTAATTTCATTTTCAATTTGTTTATATGTTCTAGCCAGTTTAAATTGGCATCAAACCAAATTCCGAGGTACTTTAAATTGTCGACTCTCGAAATAAAGCTGCCCTCCAGATAAATTCCCTTCAAATCATTCAAACTGGGTATATTTTTATAATTGCTGAATATTATAAATTATGCTGAAACCATTGTGAAATTAACTTAAGATCTCTTTGCATATAAGCCAAGAGGTCATCGAGGCTATCAGTAGCATACAAAAAGGTCCCGTCATCGGCATAGAATTGCGGAATTCCATTCAATTCAAGTTTAAATATGTTGTTTATGTATAATAAAAATAATGTGGCAGCTAACTTCAATCCTAGTGGAACGCCAGATTTAACATTTTTAATTGAGCTTTTTGTATCTTTGATTTGGAAAAATTGTTTTCTATTAGTTAAAAAGCTTTCGAAGAGGTTAATAGCACTGCCATTAACTCCCAACTCGTTAAGCATTTGGATTATAATATAGATATTTACTGAGTCAAACGCTTTTCTGAGATCTATTGAGAGCATTGCAACATATTTTTTCTTATCTAAGTTTTCATATAAAAATTCTGTGCAATTGATACTGGCAGATAATGTGCTTCAGTTTTTGGTAAATCCAAACTGATTATCGCTTATTATATTGTTAATTTTAATAAAATGTTTGAGTCGGTTCAGCAAAATGCTTTCGAAAACCTTATCGATTGCACTCAATTTTGTTATTGGCCTGTAGTTTGAGCAAACCTCCTTTCTTCCAGATTTGTGAATGGGAACTACAGACCCGATTTTCAATTCATCTGGATACTGACCGCTCTCGTAGCACTGATTTATAAAATTCGACAAGGGACCAGATAACACGTCTTAATATTTCTGTAAAAATTTTGTTGAAATTCCATCGGGCCCGTTGGCCGACCTTGGGTTAAGGCTGCAAATTGCACGGCTTACTTTCTCGATATTGCAGTGACTCATATCAAAAGGATGACGTATTTCAGCCTCGGGCTACTCAAAGTTTTCCGGAGCGTTTGTACTGTTTATAAAATAGTTATTAAAAGTATCAGCTATTTTAGAATGTTTTGTTAAAACTTTATCATTGTATTCTATTTGTGAGATTTCCAGAGACGATGCATTCTTTTGCCCATATATTTGTATTACAAAAGTATTAAATTTTGATTGCTTTATTTTTTGTATAAAATTCCCCTAAAAATTTGTTTTCTGCAAACATTTTTCTATATTCTTTTGGGGAACACAAAGTTACGTTCATCTTTTTGGCTAAACAGTTCTAATAGCAGCTTATATAGTTAGACTATTTCTAAACGTATAGTAAAATCTACTACGATCGTAGTAGAACTCCAAGGCAGTTCTGTATGATAGACAACCCTCTAAATTATGCATGCCGAACTTGTCAGAATAAGGAAAAACGTTAACGGGATGAGAACACCTGATATTCATATCATAATGGAATTGAGTCTGTTTTCAATTGATCTTCTTAAAATTTAAATAATATCTTCTTTTTCGAATGAAAAAATTTGTTATTTACTTTTTTGGGATGAAAAAAATCAAAATTTGAGTTTTCCTTTTGGTTCTGATGTGGCAGAAAAACTTTCAACGTGCCATGATGAAATGAATATTCAGGTGTTCTCATCCCGTTGACGTTTTCCCTTATTTTGTCAAGTTCGGCATGTATAATTTAGAGGGTGGTTTATCATACAGAACTACCTTTGAGTTCTACTACGATCGGATTAGATTTAACTATACGTTTAGAAATATTCTGACTATATAAGCCGCTACTAGAATTGTTTAGTCAAAAAGATGAACGTCACTTTGTATTCCCTAACAGAATTTAGACAAACTTTTGCAGAAAACTAATTTATTTGAAGAATTTGTACGAAAAATTAATCAATCCAAATTTATTAATTTTGAAATACACGTAAATACTGGCAAATAGAGCTGCCAAAAAAGTGGGGTTATGTTGTTGACATCACCTTTACTATTACACCATGCAACGTGCGTTCTTTCAAAGTAACGCCAGCGCCAAAACAACGCAAAAGTTGAAAGTGTTTGGGCCTTTAGAAGCTATGAAATTCTTAGAAGATAAGTAAGAGCTCTTAGGGTAGGTTTGCCCATTGACCTATTAACCATGCTTTGCAATGTCAATACTCCGATCTCATAACCCCCCTTTGCTTCTTGTTCCCTATCCTTTGGTACTGAGATAACAAATTCGCTAGACAAATTTAAGCGAATTTTTCTCTTTGCCAACTTTCATAATTAAAAACCTAAACACAACTGTTTCTACAACTAAATTAATAAAGGAAGTTCTCATAACTTATTTGATAGCAGCAAATTTCCTTTCTACATACATCACATGAATTAAGTTTATGTAAGTAAAATTTAGATTCACTCATAAATACTACAGCCCGACCGACCAGACCACAGACACATGAACTTGCATCATTTGTGAGCAGTTTGCATTTTCTAAATACTACCAAAGTATGTATGTATGAAGGCTTGATTATATGTTCTTACTTACCAAGGAACCGATAGGCACCATGTACAGCCAAATAGCCTTGGAATAACGTCAGCAAAACTCCATACCAAATGGACCACAACGAATTTAAATGCAAGTAATTGTTGTGATCCAAATGTCCACCCGAATGCATCAGTATGTTGTGGTAATTGTTGTTGGCATGTTTACGTTTCGAATTCATGTATTTCTGTGGAAAATGTTGTTGATGCTGCTGTTGTTGTTGTTGTTGGTGTGGTTGCGTTGGTAACGGTGGTGGTAATGGTGGTGGCAAAGGTATCGACGACTGATGATGCTGCTGATGGTTGTAGCTATGATTCTGATTATTATGGCTACTTACATTGGTTTGTATAGAATTCGAAATATTCGAATTCAAGTTGGGTGTTGGGCACTTTTTACCCATCGATGTGGTAGTAATGTGTGTTGTTGTTACTAAGTGGGAGGCCACTGTTATTACAGTTTCTTTTTGTGCTGTTTGCAGTTGCTTACAATATTGTTGTTTGTATTGTATAACAACAATAACAATAGTTGTATAAAATCATTAGAATTGTAGTGAATCATGCATTGGTGAAGCGTTAGTTTGAGTCACTACCAAGCAGAACTTGTAGTACTTGTGATATGCACCCTGTATGCAATGTGTTTGTTTGCGTGTGATATGATGAAATCGTGCCTCAACAAAAATGCCAAGTTATGCTCTCGAACATTCAACACCAGTGCCTGCAGCTATTTGTTACAAGTTTTTGTTTTATCTTTTATTACAATTTTTTTTGTTGTGGTTGTAGAATTTCAATTAAAATTTTGTGCTGTCACTTGGTTTATTTTACAATCTATTGCATTTACTGTCTGTTGTATTCGACATGTTGTCACTAAAACAATATCGGTTGTAAATTGCAAAATATTGTTCTTCGTAAAACCACTCTAAATTTTTTTTGAAGTTTATCTACTTTTAATTGCATCAATTTCGTTTCCAAATTTCTCTGAAAAAATAAAAATAATAAGAGTATTTATATTAGATGAAACTAAAAACAAGTAAGGGTGTTTAAGTTCGGGTGTAATCGCACATCATATATTCAGTTCATTTCAAATAAATTACTTTTTCGAATTTAGTTATAAGGGATTTTTTTTTTAGGCTTTCAAAATGTTGTGTAATGCTTAATCGGAAAAGGGGCGTGACACCGCCCATTAAAAAAAAGAAATGTCTCCCAATTTCCTCTTACATTAAAACTTGGTAAGTGAAATATCATTGATACAAAACTTTTATCGCTAAGATATAGCTTATTATTCTAGTGTACTACCCTTTTTAAAATCCTTTATATATAAAAGTGGGCGTGCTCTTTAACCGATCCTGTCCATTCCTGCCAGAAATATTTCCAGCTATTAGGAAATAATGTGCACCCAATCTTATCACGATCCCTTAATTTTTCTTCGAGTTATGGCTTCCGAAACATAGAAAATTGCTTGGTCAAAATAGGGGCGGTGCCACGCCCATTTTTTTAATTTTAGTTTTTTGCTTTTTCTTTTTTTGCAAAGATAAAGCTTACTTTATTCATCCACGACCCTTTTAAAAATCTTTTATATAAAAGTGGGCGTGGTCCTTAACCGATTTCGTAAATTTTTCTTCAAAGCATTCCTTATAGTAAAGGCAACCTCTTTACCGAATTTTGTTACGATAGGTTTAACGGTTTTTGATATATAATGAATAATATTTGTAAAATTGATTTTATCACAAGTGGGCGGTGCTACGCCCATTATCAAAAAATTTTTTTAAATCTTTGTCAAGAGTCTCAATATCAGTCCCACCGACAAATTTCAATAAATGGCAAAATTAGAATGACAACCGCGGTAGTAGCCGGACAACTGAAAGCGGCAATAGGTCGTAGTGGGAAGTATCGTGATTACAACGGCTCGGCAAGAACTAGGCGGACGGCACTAGTTGACAAATGGGGCGACCTACAGTGAAGGCAAGGTGCTGGGGCGCGTACCAGAAGCGAAATCCGAACGTCGACGAAAACGAAAGGCTTGCAGAGGTTAGTATTTAACTCTTTTGAGTAGTAATCTACAAAAAGAACTGTGAAGACTAGTGTAAAAACTCGCTCAATGCCTAGACACCCCGCATAACTCAAAATTTCTTGCTAAGGAGGAAAGTAGCGAAAGGAGATGCAAGTGATATGGTAAAATAACGTGTTTCTGATATATCAGCTGATTCCGATGGCATCGTCAAGATTGGTATATGTGGACACAAAGATAGGGGAAGATTGAAATGAAATTTTCAACACAAATTAGTCCAATATATATGCCCAGCTAACCCCAAAATATTTATCTTAATATATAAAAAACACGTGTCACAACATTTTTGGGCGCGATGGACTCCTAAACTACTGAACCGATTTTGAATTTATTTTGCACCCCTTATGTAGTTTGATCTAACTTGAGGGATAGGATAGGTTATATCTCAGTTTATAGTCGCAATATTATTTTATTACAAATTTTTTCATTTGTTTATACGTAATAATAAAATGTTACGTATACGCAGTGGCACTCGTATTTTCAGGTGGTGCGGATATACTTCCGTGTAATTGCTTGGTGTTTAATTAAACAACCTGCTTATCAATAAAAAAATATTATAGCGAATGATATCAAGTATAGAACATCACCAGGCCCGCCGAGAGGGTGGGGGGGGGAGGGGTTCTGAGGGGGTCCGCGATTTACCATTTAATTCAGGAGAGTCTTTAGTTTTGTAGAGGGTAATTTTCATACCCCTGGGTGACTAGGGTATCGAGATATAGGCCAAAACGTGGGCTAGTGAATGCCTGACAGTCTTTATACAATATTGATATCAAATGAAAGCTGTTGATGAGTGCTTTAGTACAGAGTAATATATTATCCAGAGATGGACTGGGACTGGGGTTAGGACTAGGACTGGGACTGAGACTCGGAGTGGGACTGGGACTGGGACTGGTATAAAATACATACCACCCTCTGGGAAAGGCAATAAGGGATGCAGAAGAACGAGAAGAAATTGAGAGAAGATAAAAGAGAGAAGAAGAAGGAGATTGAGAAGGAGATAGAATGAGACGAGGATGGAGATAGATTAAGCGAAAAAGACGGAGGGAGGAGTGAATAAAAGGATTAGGAAAAAGTGAAGAGGGGGGAGGCAAAGTCAGACGGAAAAAGCTTATTAAAATGTATGCAGATAGGCCAAATTTAGGGCAGGACAACGTCTGCGGGGTCTTCTAGTACGATGTGAATATCAAGTGAATCGTGTAAGTGAGTGATGAATATCTGAAGAGTAGTTAGTATCACAGAGTTGCTAGTTTCTTTCAAGACATTTAGTGAGTAGCGCAAGTATTGCTGAATAGTGTACATACCGAATGTAAGCTTAAGTCAAAAATGAAGCCGGCACCGAAATCGGACGGCGTGTTATCAATTTACGGTTTGTTATCCATGAGTGATTGCTGGGATATGGACGTATTATACATTTATTATCGACGTATCATCGATGTATTATCGACGAGGTATAGACAATTTATCGATTTGTTATAAACATGATATCGAAAGCAAAGGTTATCGATGAGTTTTTGCTGACGAGAAGTCGATTTCTTACCGAAAAGTGTTTGATTAAGCATGCCTGCAAAAATAGGTTTTTTTTTTACCTTTCATGAACATGAATTGGTATATTAACTTTGGTGCGATGTTTGTAACGTTGAGAAATATAGAAGATAGACTCACCATTAAGTATACCGAAGTGATCAGGGCCACGAACTGAGTTGATATAGCCATGTCCGTCTGTCCGTCCGTCCGTCTGTGTGTTTGAACGCAAACTAGTCCCTCAAATTTGGAGATTACGAACGGGATAAGATTATTGTTCAGCCCCATTCATGAAAGATATGAAGTCTTCGGCATAGCCGAAGACAGTCCCGTCCTTACTTGTTTTTTGTTTTTTTGTTTTGGATCAGGAAGTTATTTCCGACGTATTTTTGCGAGCTGAATCCAAATCCATCCTCATATTTGGTCCAGCACGTCAGGATTTTGCGCTGTTTTTAGCATTATTAGAGTTTTAAGTTTTGGGTTTATGGGTTTTGGATTTATTAATTTAGGATTTAGGGTTATGGGGTTTATGTTTATGGGGTTAAGGATTGATTGGATATATGATTATGGGTTTTGCTTGGATTTCTATTGAATTTTATGATTTTGAGCCTATTTTTTGAGGTTAGGGAAAACCTGACGCGATGAGGTTATGTGCGCTCCGGATTCGGTTTCAGCATGCTGGATGACATATAGTAAGGCAAGTCAGATCCCTTTTTTAAAGAAAGTTGAAAGTTTTTCAAAATTTTCCTCCGCCATATTGGCTCCGCCATTTTGAAATTTGAATCGAGGCGTTCCAAAATGGATTTTGTAGGGAAAGAGTTGTTCTCATAGATACTGTAAGCAGATTTGCATAAAAAAATTTCCTATTATTAAAATATAAACTCAAAAAATGCTAAAAACAGCGTTTTTCGCACATTTAGTTTAGGATATCTCAAAAACCTGACGTGCTGGACCAAATCTGAGGATGGATTCGGACTCGGCACGCAGAAATACGTCAGAAATGACTGATTCGAAACAAAAAAAACCTGTGTTATTTATCGAAAAGGTATTGGTATGTGATCAAAAATTTAGCAATTTGTTATCGAAAACTTATCGATTTGTTATCGGAGTGTTACCAATTTGTTATCGGCTGGCTACCTATTTGTTCTCGAAAAATTATGGGTTTGTTTTTGAAAAGTTTTCCATTTGATATAAAAAAGTTATCGATTTTTTATTAGTTAGCGGAGTGTTGGTAGTTTTTTATCGGTTTTTTATCGATTTGTTATCATCGACTCGTCGGTTTGTTATGAAACAGATACCGATAAAACCTCAATATAAAACATATGTATAAGTAACATGCCGATAGCAGGCCAATAAGTAACCAAGAAGAAGCTGGTGACTCGGCGATAATAAATCGATATCAAGCGAAATAATCTCACCTACAAAGCAATCGTCGTTTTTTAATTGATAACACAATACACCAGAAACATATTTTTATGCTTTAAATGATATCCCAAAAAACTTTTGTTTTGCGGTTGCCTACACAATAGCCTTTTGCTAAAGCTAACTCAATTCATTGCACAATATTTTTGTTAGTTAACTTAATTGAATTTAATAACGTTTTTCAATTTTAATTAAGTTTTGTTTTACTATAATAAAATTGTACACAAGGCGTCACCGCAAAATTTTATACAAGTTAATGAATTTATTTGCAACATTCATTAATGACTTAATTAAATTTAGCTGCGTGCCATAAATATATCTAGTACACATAACAGACGTGTATTTGGGGCATTCCATGCCAACACATCCTACCGGTGGATATCGCAATACCGTTTTTGTTAAAATTTAGAGAACTTTTTGTTAATTTCTTTGTCTTTATGAAAAAGTTCGTAAAAAATTATCAAATTTGAGGGAAATTGCTGATGCAAAATACATTTTTAGGATAATTTGGATGAAATGCCCCTTATGTAACAAAAATATCAGTTATTTGGAAAATATTTTGTATTAACAGAGTTTTTTGATGCGGAGCACCCATAACTGTTTCTCATACAGCATAATTAATAAAACCGCGCTTAGTTGTTTTGAGTTTGAATTAGAGATGGAACAAAGACAGATTTTAAACTCTTAAAGTACCATGCCATTTTCTCTCGACACAGTCCATGACTCCGAAGGCGGTTTTCGTTTCGAAAGGGGGTTTGTTCTCAATTGTTGTTTCCTCAATTACCAGTTCCGGGTATATATTTTGAAGAATTTATCGGTTTATCGGTTAATCTCCTGCACAGTAGTCCGAAGCCTCCTTATGTTCGTTTTCATGCTACTTTCCTCCGTACAGTTGATTCTTATGCGCTAGATTTCTACGTACTACTTATAGAGGTGACTTCTTAAGTTCTTTGGGGGCCGTTGGGATTCTCAGGTTTGTGGATGTTAGTCACATAGTGAAAATCCGGTCGATGGTAGATTTACCAGGTCTGAAGCCGCACTGATAAGGTCCAATCAGCCGGTTCACGGTGGGCTTCAATATTTCGCACAATACACTTGAAAGGACCTTATAGAGGTGTATAGTAGAATGCCGTTATTAGATGGAACCGCGCTCGCCTTCCACTTGCGAAATTAATAGTTTCCGGCTGAAGTAAAGTAAGGATACTGCTATGCCTTTTCTGAGCATTTTTCCAGCACCCAGATTCCCTGTGTCGACGTACTTAATATGAGCAGGTCTATTCGAAGCAGGTTTAAAATGTTAGACCATGGGTGCGGCACACTCTGGGGGCATCAATGCAGGCAGTGAGCTCAACTTTCTGTAGGTGAGATTGTAGTCATTCTTTGAGAGCCCGTTTCTTACATATCATCGTCTTACAAGTGTGGAAAGCGCGCTTGCATCCCCCTCAAGAAATTTGGTACCATTAATGATTATTGCAGGATTTTCTATCTGAAATATAGTAAAATGGTGAGAACTTTGTCAACGGTACAATTACCGTTTTTTATATCTTCAAAATTGGATCCATCCATTTGCTAAGGACTAAATCAAAGATATGCTCTCGGCTCCATATTGTTCAGAGTATTCGGTCTAAGCTCAGTGAAAATATTTGTTAAAAATCACGATTTATTCCGATGTTCCAAGAATAAAGTTCACGCACGTAAAAAGGTCACTCACACTCAATCTCGCAGCACACGCGCGCTTTCGTCAAATTCACTTAAAGACACAATTAGGCGGTGACATATCACGACTTTGTCCAACACTAATAAGAGAATCAAACGTTCTTGTACACGTGCGCGTGAGAGCCAAATATCTGCCAACGTTTCCTCTAATTACAGTCAAAGCAAATGTTGCCAATACATTGTGGCATGTTGCACGCAGTGTTGCACGCGTGCGACTGTTGGCACAAATATTTGTTTTGAAGTATTTACTTGTATCTTCTGCTTGCTACCGGCACTCCAACTGCAACAACAGGCAATACATAAACAAATGCAATAACAGGAAAACGACAATAAGGTAGGATGTGCAACATAATGAAATGAGTGTGGAGTTGCAGCACCGCTAGCGCCGCCAACATACTCTGTGTTGCAAGTGTTGTAGCTGGAAGGAAGTATTACAGTTAAGTGCTAGCGCCACAGTAGCAAATAAATTGCTTCACTTCATTGTCAAAGAAATCGTGTAACAACAGATATATTGTGCATGCAACAACACTTGCACCAACCACAACTCTTTTGTGCAATATTTAACTGCACGCAACATTATTTACAGCAGAGTTATTTTAAATCATTACAAATTACTGCTGTGCCTACAAGGCGTTTGTTGTCAGCATACACGCAAACTATCTAAGAAATATTATTAAATGTGGCGAAAAATAATATTAAGAAAATGGTGTACAAAAGCCACTCTCAGCGGTAGAGTTATGTGCACCCAATCTTATTACGATCTCTTAATTTTTCTTCTAGTTATGGCTGCCGAAAGATAGAAAATTGCTTGTTCATAAAAGGGGCGGTGCCACGCCCATTTAAAAAAAATTATTTTTTACTATTTCTTATTATAATTCCAATTGGGAATTGAAACACCATTGATATAATTATCTTTTTTACAAAGATATAGCATATTTTTTTCATCCACGATCCTTTTAAAAATCTTTTATATAAAAGTGGGCGCGGTCCTTAGCCGATTTCGCCACTTTTTCTTCGAAGCATTCTTAGTAGTAAAGCCAACTTCACTGTCAAATTGTGTTTTGATAGATTTCAAGGTTTTTGATTTATGATTGATAATAGTTGTAAAAGTGGTTTTATCACAAGCGTGACAGGCGCTGGCCCTAACGCGGGGCTGTAAAGTGTCGCAGATTATGTGTATGTATTACAACCTTAGGTTAACAAAGTTACTCCTTTCATTAAAAAGAGATGACTGTAGACTGATGACGGGTATTCTGACAGACACTTCCTTCTGGCGTCACATGCCTTTAAATACGGCTTTGGCCTTTAAATAATGATAGCAGATGTAGGAAGTGCGAGAAGGAAACGATTGAGCACGTTTTATGCTCGTGTCTCGCGCTTTCCAGGCTAAGACTTCAGCTATTAGAAGTGATACAGCTGTCAGAACTAGAAGCAGCAAGTGACATAGGTCCTAGAAAGCTTCTAGTATTTGCCAATAGGACGGGGTTATTTTATGACATACATAGGTCCTGATATTTAAAAGGGCTTTTTCAGTTTGGTCGTTAAACAAACTTTTGGTAAAATACGAACTCTTTTAGTCTATGTGAGGTCCTCATGGACCGGGCAGTTCAACCTTACCCAACCTACAGATTCAACTGAAAAATTAAAGTAACCATTATAGTCAGAAGCTCTTACTCACACATATACACGCTTTCAGCTAGAAGAAAAAAATAAACTACAGATATACATGTATATAGCTAAGTAACCTAGTATGAGATACAACTGTTCCAGAATTCATATTGGGGAAAAATCTAGAACTTCGGAGAAATAGGTGAACGAGGTTAACTGAGAATATAAAAGCAGCTAGGTGCAAGCGATAGTCAGTCAGTTTGATTTAAATACGCTTTAGTGAAGTACGCGATAATTGTAATTGTCAAGTACTACTCCCAAAGTAGTCTAAATAAAGAACATTTTGCTATACTAAATATTTGAGTTATTTATTCGACAGTTACAGAAGCTGCAAAATAGTTAGGAATTCCCCAGAATTCGTTACAGTATATTTGCACAAGATAATTTCGAAAATTCGTTTGAGTTGAAATATAAATATTCATATATATGAATAAATTCTTAATTAAGACTAAACCGCTGCATGAGTGCTGGCAATAAGCAAGTAGCGAGATATTAGCATAATTAACATAAATATTTTGGTATTTATACAATTTTATATGTCCCCTCTCAATAGCAACTGAGTTCTACCACATTCCGATTTAATAAATAAAAACTTCAGATTCAAACAATTTAATTCAACAAATACCAAGAATATTCTCTTTACATGAAGGACAACAAATCTGTAGCAGTATTGGTCAACTACATAAATTCACAAGAAATTTTTAAAGGAAAACTTATGAAAAGAACATTACAAAAGCCGCCGACAAGAATAAGATGAAGAAATAAACTATTTGAAAATAGCGAAAGAATAAAATCTAGAATAAAATTAAAAGAAAAATCGCATTAAAAATGCCGTTAGTTGTCACATCTTTCATTTCTGTACTGATTAGGGCAGAGAACAAATTCCAATGGGAAATCGCAGAAATATAAGTAGCAGCAAAGTATAGCCAATTACAAAGAAAAGAGTTAGCAAGCAGGACAATCATTTTTATACCCAACGAAGCAAAAGTCCTTTTCATAGCAGCCAAAGTTGATGGTTTTTATTGGAGCTCAGTAGAGCACTTCCGCTGTAAAAAATATTTCTTTGAACGAAAATAAAGAAAAAACAAGTAAGGAGGGCTAAGTTAGGGTGTAACCGAATATTACATACTCAGCTGAGAGCTATGGAGAGAAAATAAGGGAAAATCACCATGTAAGAAAATGAACCTAGGGTAACCCTGGAATGTGTTTGTATGTCATGTGTATTAGAGGTTTACGCCGATCATCTTATCGGCGGCGGCGGCGGCGTGGGCGGCGCGCCGGCCTACGCCGTTGTTCTTACTTTAAAAAGCTTGATTTTTCTATTTAAAAAAATAATATTTAGGAAAGGTTTTGTTTGTATGTATTTAAGGAAATGAACGTGTTGGCCATTTCGGAAAGATCCGGGGTTTTTGTCTCAAGATCTCGTAGACCGTTCAGAAATTTTCAGGAGTGGCTCCTTGCTGAGGGATTGTCCCTCGTCGCTTACTCCAGAGAGGCTTCGAACCTAACCCCGGTCTTTGGAATTGGTACTGCTGGGTCTGCTGAAAAGAAATAGAGATACATAAAATAGTCACACTTTTGTCTGTATATCTCGTGCAAAGCGTAGTTTCACCTAGGGTTAACTCCTAATAATCGTCGCGAACACAATTCCTTTAAATCATTTGTGCCTCCTTGGCGGCCACGCACAAAGGCGACTTACGGTTGCTATTAATAGTCTTTTAATACTCTTGACTCTCGTAGTACAGGGCGCCTCCAGTTGTTTCGGCTGTTTTTAAGAGCTATTCCCGATGCGCGAACAGTAGCAATCCCATCTCTATCACGCCTCCTGACCCTCACACCATATACCAGCACAGAAGCTATAGTGCTGGGACTTCGAACTCATACCTTCGTTGACGTCACTTTCCTAGAAGCTCTAGGTGTAGCTCCAAAGACTTCACAACGGATGCTTTTGTCGCGCTATGCTGCCGAGCTACACCAGAGAAACACCTTGAGTTTCGGGATCTTTTCTCTCCTCTGTATAGATCATATTGGAGAATTATTTGTATCAGTTTTTGATTATTTTGGAATAGCGAAATTAATTTAATCTAGGGACTATTTCGAGATAAGTCTAAGATTGTTTTCGGAATAATTTCGTAATTATCTGGGTTTGATATCGGTAGTATTTTTCAGTTAATGTCAAGAAAATTTTCAAAATATCTTCGAATTGAAATCGGATCCATTTTGGGAATATTTCGCAACCTCTGCGATATTAATTCGGCTTATTGATGATTGTTATTGGGAAAATATTTAATAATTTTATTTACAGCCGTTGCGGAATCATTCCTCGACTGTTTAAAGATCAATGCAGGACTCTTTTTGGAACACTACTTGATTATTTTGGAAAAGCTTCGTAAATAACTTCGGGTTTCGGAATGATTTTATGACTATATCAGGATAGTCCCGGTAAATTTTTCAGTTGAGTTGTTCGGAGTCATTCTGAAATTCAGTTCATTTCAGGCTGTTTTTGAGCCTACGTTCAAATCATATCCTGAATTTTTTCGGGATAAACTCGGTATTGTGCTCGGAATAAAGTCGGACCTTTTACCGATTTATTTCCGAACTGTTTTTGAGATTATTTCGAAATTGTTTCGAAACTAATCCGACATCGTTTTAGGGAATATTTCGGGAAAGTTTTCAATTCCAAAATTATTTAAGGAATCGATTTGAAAATTTTCGGCACCGTTTCGGATCTTTTTAATACTAACGACGCGTAAGGCATTACTTACTTATTTACTTAATTGGCGCTTAACCGTCTAAACGGTTATGGCCGTCCAACAAGCGCGCCAGTCGCTCCTTCGCTCCGCCAACCGGCGCCAATTGGTCACACCAAGGGAGTTTAAATCGTTTTCCACCTGGTCCTTCCAACGGAGTGAGGGCCGCCCTCTACCTCTGCTTACATAGGCGGGTTCCGATAGAAACACTTTCTTGGCCGGAGCATCATCTTTCATTCGCATAACATGGCCTAGCCAACGCAGCCGCTGCGCTTTAATTCGCTGGACTATGTTGATGTCTGCGTATAGCTCGTACAGCTCATCATTAAATCTTCTTCGGTACTCGCCATCGCCAACGCGTAGAGGTCCATAAATCTTTCGAAGAACTTTTCTCTCGAACACTCCCAAAGCCGCTTCATCTGCTGTTGTCATGGTCCATGCTTCTGCCCCATATAGCAGGACGGGTACGATAAGGCATTAACTCCGAGAAATTTCAAATTGTAGCTTAGATCATTTTCGGACCATTTCGAAAAAGTGTTTGGGACTAGTTCGGAGCTATTCGGGGTTGCTTACGGGTTTATTGAGGGACCTTTTCGGCAATGGTCCACTGTGGAATTATTTTAGAGATAAATTTCATCGTAGTTTCAGGGCTGTTGGAAAATTTCCTGGGATTGTTTCAGCATTGGGAATATTTTCATGCGCGAATTCGGTTGTGCACTACAATGCGTGGGGATGTGTCGTTACAAACGATATAGTTGATTAGTTTTTTACCGCAAAGAAATGTTCAAATAACCAAAATTGAGCTCCAAGCGTTGATTTTGTATGGGAATTAAGTTCTTCTAGGATCATGGACATATATGTAAGTCCCAGGTTCACCCAAAGAGAATGGAAGTATGCATAGTCTTGAGAGACTCTAGAGTTACGGACTGAAACAAATTTCAGAAATTTTTATAAACAAAACTGCCGCTTTCTAAAGAAGTGAATACCATAGAAGAGCTAGATGAATCTAACTATATCGTAACCATGACGTTAATATATGTATAAAATAAATCTTGCCTTCCAAGTGAAGCAGAAGGAAAGTAAAGACGCAATGAACGCAATGATTGATCATGGAGCGAGACATTTTTCGGAAACCGTAGAATAATATCTTTAAGTAAGCCAAATACGTTGAATACGGGAGTGTGTTGAGAAGAGTATAGAGGGCCCAATGAGAAATTCAGCTATATTGAGACACAGGGAAGAATAGTTCAGAGACTGATGAAGAAGGAGGGTGAGGAATGGCAACTTAATAGTAAAGAGCTTCCTAAGGAAGTAAACCAAGCATATTTTCCATCGGGATATGTCACAGCAGACTTGCACCGAAACAGGTCGGCAGATATTACACTGCTGCATAAGCATGGCCAAAGCTTAGGAGATCAAGACATTTGGTGTCTTCCGAGACATTGAATAATGATTCAAAAATATCTCTGCACGCACGTTCTTAGAAGGTCTTAGTTCCATTAAAGTGTATACCATTTTGAGAATAGAGCGGATAGGGCGCCTCATGGTATGCATTCCTGGTCATTTGACATCAGATATGGAATCGTAACATACGATCACGGATCAAAAACTATTTTCACTCAAGAGAAAAAAATTAGGCTATCGAACTTTAAAAAAATAATAGTATATTGTCGATCTATTGAGTACGTGTTGTCCCTAGTTCACATAGTTCATTACTCCGATACACCATTTCGGAGCTATTGTGATTTAAAAAAACGGCATTCGATCACGAATCGTATGTTACGATTCGGCCTCAGATTGACCGCGAACATAAAGAAGGCGGATCTAGTTTTGTGTGCTAAGAGGTAAGAAGTCCCCAATTGGACAAATTTCATGAGCGGTTAAAATACGTTGATTCCCAGGACAACTAATGCTTACTGGATAAACTGACTAAAGTAGCACACGGCTTGTAAGCGGCAAAACTTGATGGAATAAGAAATAAACAGCTGAGCTGGAAATTTAAAGCAGCAGCAAGCAGGGAAATGTGCAATAAAAGTAACCAATTTTAAGAAACAAAACTAAGAAATTAAGTTGTATGTTCTGAAGAGAAAATAGCAAAACACACACAGACACACAAATCGAACTATAAGTCAGGAAGCGCCTAAGCTGCAAAGTTATGAAGGCAATGCAAGCAAAAATTAAATACAACTTAAGTACAAAAGCAAACGAAAGGAGATTTGCAGTGCAATGTAGAGAAGCAAAGAGGGTAGAAAGAAATGTATTATTACGAAGAAATTATGAAAAATATCAACAGATGCTTTTATGACCATTACAATGTGGACTGAGGGTGTCTTGCTGTTCAGTTCACTTTAATGGCATTGCAAAGCACAGAAACTGAGTATGGCTAATTTCTATTATACTCTTGGGTTTTAATTCTTATAATAATGGCGGCCACCGTGGTGTGATGGTAGCGTGCTCCGCCTACCACACCGTATGCCCTGGGTTCACACCCCGAACAAAGCAACATCAAAATTTTAGAAATAAGGTTTTTAAATTAGAAGAGAATTTTTTTAAGCGGGGTCGCCCCTCTGCAGTGTTTGGCAAGCGCTCCGGGTGTATTTCTGCCATGAAAAGCTCTCAGTGAAAACTCATCTGCTTTGCAGATGCCGTTCGGAGTCGGCATAAAACATGTAGGTCCCGTCCGGCCAATTTGTAGGGAAAATCAAGAGGAGCACGACGCAAATTGGAAGAGAAGCTCGGCCTTAGATCTCTTCGGAGGCTATCGCGCCTTACATTTATTTATTTTTTTTAATTCTTTATTATACATTTTTTTTTTTTTTTTTTGATTATTGACATTGCTACTGCCTCGCCTCGGGATCGAAAATGACACTCGTTCTAGCTCTTTGATTGAAATGTTGGTGGAATGCAGCACAAATTGTTGAATGTTGGTGTTAGTGGGAGGATTTGCTTGAAGAAAAACGACATTCACCTGAGCAACTGTAATTTACTGTAGTTGATAGATTCGTTGATGTGAAAAGCCTAAATAGACTCCAGTTTTAGTTTCTAGGATCATCATAAAATATACCCACAAGGGAGGTTTAGAAAGATGAACTCACGTCGTATGTCAGAAATTCGATAAAAATTGTATACCTAGGCCTATTTGGTCACTGCAACCTTGAAGAAGTGGCTGAAATACCCCACCAAATTTTTCAGAAGCTCCTCGTTTCTCCAGCGGGTTAGAGGGCTTTGAATATACCTGCGGCATGTATGCCTGTCATAAGAGGCAACTCAAATACCAAATTGGTTCAAGGGGTTGTGCAACGCAACTCCTTCAAGGGTTTGCCAGGGCAAATTATGGCTTCTACAACCCAAATGGTAACCTCACCATACACATGGCGAATCCTGTTTATTAAGCAGCAGAGGCTCTGGCGACCCCATGTTCCACATGGACCTATGTGGTGGGAGGGCGGTAAGGCCTACAATGTTCTATATGGTAAATCGTTCCCGAGATGGTCGGTCTAGTACCTGTATGGTGCGTGTTACCGAATGGTACCTGATCTGCAACCCGTAAAGGACCATCAACATCGATGACACTCTCCTCTCTATTGTCTTCGGAAAGTGTTCGTATTGCTATGACAACAACAACAGTAGCTCCTTGTACATCAAAGGGAATATTAAATCCCAAATTGTAATAGTAGAATGGTTAAATACAGTTTGTTGGAACTCACCTATGGAAGTAAAGGAAGAGGGCGGTCCCACTCCGCTGAATGACCCCATGGACAACTAAATTTCCACGGTATTATCATGGAAGAAGCGAATGGCACGCTTTCGGTGCGCCAGACCCGTTGAAATGTTTAAGAGCCAATTAAGTAGTTAAGTTTGAGAAAATCATTTCTCGATGGGCCCCAATAACATTAGGGCGATAACAATGAACGAACCAAACATGTATTTGTATTGGAGAATTTGTATTTGCACTAAGACGAAGGATAATGATGGTTGTGATACTGACAAATAGGATGGTCGCATGAGTCCAACTCACAGCGAACTGGACCCCAACTTAGATGACGTATTTTAAATCTATTTAGCTTAAGAATTTTGGATTGTTGTTGATGTGTTAACAGTGCTTCGCCCCATTCAATGAGTGCGACCACTCGCAGATTGTCTTTAAAGTCCTCTAACGGAAGTCTAAGGAAACTGGCAGTTTCAATATGGGCGGACCATAGGGAGATTGGTGTTGGAGACGAAGGTTGAAAAGATGATTGGGGTCAAGTGAGGACATACATTATAAAAATAGGTCAACACCTCTCCCGCTGGATTGGTCATGTGCACCTGTTGTCTTCTCCCAATCTGGCCCAATCTAATTTAAACGCCTACAGAGCATGAACATTGCCTTAATTGCTGCTTGGCTGTCCATATAAAAGTTGACGTGGCTGCAGTTTAGGCCATTTTCTTCCAGTGTTTCTACGGCTTTGGTGACGGCTACTACTTCCACCTGAAAAAACGTTGCAGTGATCTAGCAGCTTGTAGTATCTGTTTATTTCCGGATTAGCACAGTATACCGCGGACTCTACTCCTCCAACTACTTCTAAACCATCGGTATTCACGTGCTTCGCTTCGTCTGTCATTTGGGCACCCTTGAGCCAACCAAAACTAAAACATCTTAATGAAGGTTCACGAAAAGATAATTCAATCGATAACTTACCAGTTCAAACCAAAAAAACTTGCAATAATAGTAAAAATTATGGTTTTTTGTTCAAATTTTCATCAAACGATTTTCCTTCCACATGAACTACTTATGTACTCTGCGTTTGGTTATGTACATACATATTCCCAATAAGGGGAATCCCTCAATATTGCAATCAGTGTTGCCAAGGGGACTCAAAAAGGTTTTTAATGATTTGTGAATCTTCGGAATTTTTCAAATTTTGCTGATTTATGAACCGTGTAAAACCGAAATCGTTTAAAACAAGTACCGTGTAAATCGGGCGATAGGTGTCATACATTAAAGAAGGAAAGTTAGTAATTTGACTTATTTTGAAAATATTTGGAGCATACCTTTAGGCGTGAACAGTACTAAGCGTATGTTACGGTACATATTTTCTTGTTATCAATCTTTTGAGTGAAATACTCTTTTCCTTTTTATATTTTAATAGGCTAAAGCAAAAGATCATTTAGAAATAATTATCTGTATAAAGCGAGACAATTTTTGAGCAATAAAATAGTCCTTACTTCACATACAAACCACACAATATTGCTCTAACTTCATACTCGTCAAGCAAACCTCGCTTAATTTGAAGCTCAGCAAAGGCTGTACTATCCACCAGCTAAGCTGGTCAAATTCACAGACAATACAAAAAACACATTTTTATTTAGTTTCTATTGTGTGTTTGTTTGTTTGTTTCTTTTCTGCATTACGTCTGCAAAAATAGTAACAATAATAATTGCAAAGTACGCTAAAATCAAACTTTGTTTTGTTGGCAACATTCCAACCAACACCAACACATCCACATTACGACTCACCACAATGGGACACCACATCACGCGTAACAGCTGTTTGGTTTGCTTAACTAAATTGCTAAGTACATATGTATATACATATATATATATCAAAGTATGTTTGTTTGTTTGTATAGTTGTTCCTGAAGTGCGAAGTCCAGCGTTGTTCGGTCAGTTGCTGTGTGCCATCGATTTGTGCAGCCTTTTTTGTGTAACTCAATGAACCACAAATGGCGTGAATATTACACCAAACCGAATTTGTTTTCGATTGTGTGGCAAGAGCATTTGCGCATGTATTTGTTTGTGTTAAAGTATAAGTGCAAATGTTTGAGTGCCTGCCAATTCAAGAGTGACAACTTGTTTTTGTATTGTAATGTTTTTACAGGCGCGAAAAGTTGAATGCTACTACTGTAATTGTTTGTATAATTTGATAAGGACATATGAGCACAATTCTCGGTATGGAAGGCGTTTACAAAAAATGTTTATTCAGCAACCTTAACTAAAGGGCTAAAAGAATTCTTGGTGAGCGCAAAGGTGTGTGTCTAGAAAACTAATAATTTTTAATTTACCAAAGTACGTCCAGGACTCGAAACTAAACCACAGGCGACGTAATTTTACCAGCTTCATCGACTTCTTGTCGTTAACAACCGATATCAACAAGCTCTTAGTTTATTATTAGATAAACATGGATAACGTATTATTATCGTGGAGTTATCGGTTTGTTATATGCGGGTTGCAGATATAGCATTAGACACTAAACCGTGGTTTATTTGTGTCTGCTTCATAGCAACAAAAAAAATGTGTTGCCGATGACAAATCTACAATACTAAAATACGTGAAAACAAACTCGAAATTAATAAAAAATCGATAAATTGTTGATAACCAACAACTTTTTGATGGCGAATCGATAACACGTCGTGATAAATTCTAAACACTCCAATAACAAATCGATTCATTTTTAATTACATGTATATAGCTTTTCCATAATAAATCGACATATTCTCTATAGCAAATCAACAACTTTTTGGTAACAAATCGGACTCGTCGATAAATAATCGATGACTTACTGATAGCTTTTGCATGCTCTTTACCAAATTTATAACACTTCGATAAATCGTCGATAACACGCCTATAACAAACCGCTAATATTTCGATACAAAATTTCTCTTCCTTTTCTTTTCTCTTCTTTACTTTTCTTTTCTTTTCTTTTCTATTCTTATCTTTTCTTGCCTCTCCTCTCCTTCCTTTTCCTTTCCTTTCTTTTCCTTTCCTTTGGCGGCCGTTGCAGTGTGGTTGTAGCGTGCCCCGTCTACCAGACCAAAACTCCTGGGTTAAATCAAGCCGACATTTTTTTCATGTAGAAAAAAGTTTTTCTAAGGGAGGTTGCTCTTCAGCAGTTTCTGAGCATAATTCTGCCATGAAAAGCTTCTTCGCGAAAATTCATTTGTCTTGGGCAGTAGTTCGGAGTCGACATAAAATATATAGACCTCGAAAATTTGTAGAATAAATTAACAAAAGCACGCTGCAAATCCGAAGATCGGCGTTAATCTCCTTGGACGAAGTTTGAAGTTTATATCCGTGAACAGTGGCACGTCTTCCAAGGTGTGAAAGCGACGAACCTTTTTTTGATGAAAGAAAATACTTCGCTTTGCCCTAGTTCGCTGCCGAATTCATTTATTCGCCTCTTTATCCAAAAAAGAGAAAGCAGAGCTTAAGGAGCGTTTATGGAGGTCATATAAATCAATATCTTCAACATACGCCGCCAGTTAATATACCCCCCTTATAATCGTTTGTGCCCGCGCAGTTTAGATCTGCCGCTAGAATTATCTTCTCCAGTATCAGGTAAAAGAAATCGAATGGTACGGAGCCACCTTTGCCTGAAGCCCGACTGGGGTTTGAATGGCTCAAAACGGTCCTGCGCTATTCTAAGGGGCCTCAGCTTCGACAGAAAATAACTTCATAACTTATTTCCGGGACATCGTAAGTTGTCTTCTCTTGGATTTGGCAGTCCGTAAAAGATTTACAATGGCTGCAGTCCCACTGATAAAGTTAAATCAAGTCGTTGACTTGGAGTTTCAGTCTTTTGCGCAATGGCCTAGATAGGACCTGATATTGCGAAATAATCTTTCTTGTGTATTGGAAAGGTCACACTTACACTTCGGTCTCCAAACATGTGCTTGTCCGATCATATTTTGTATAAAAATTGGTACATGCTCTTTACCAACTTCTCGCTTCCACTATTGAACAGCACGGTTTTATATCTATTGTTTTTCGGTTACTGCAATTTTCACTTCGTCATAATCGGTTGGCGGGACGTAAGTTTCATCGTCATAAATTTTTTGCCCTGAAGTTTGTCATCACCCGCGCTATGAAACAAAGTGTTCCCTACATAGTCCAAGCACGATCTGTCTTTTTTTGGTTAAGTCTGCGCGACATTCTCATTGGGGTAACGAATGTCTTGTATGCTGTCACTAGTTGTTTACATCGTTAGGTCTGAGATTGCACCAGAGTTCAGGTGTGAGAATGAAGGGGAGCAATCATTAGCTGTTTGTTTCGTGATTAGCTTGATTATTCTTTAATTGCACTGATCACCACTGGATAAATTTGGTTCGTGTTGTTTGATTAGGAGACTGCCAAGTAGATTGATGTATCTTTTTAAACTGAAACCTCACACTGCAGATGACCATATCAATAATAATAATAATAATAATAATTGGACGTTGTGGCAGCGCACTGCCCTCAAGTGGCCCAATGACACCAGGCTAATCCTGTTCAATATTTTTTTAAATTTTTTTTATTTTTTATTTATTAATTTTCTATTACGAGCCGTGATGAAGTCGGTCAGCCTCAGCCCGTTGGGAGATGCTACAATTTGGAAGCAAAATATTCCAACGGCAGCACCAAAAAACCATTTATTGCCAAGCCAGCCATTAAAGTCATTGCGATGATTTTAATGTTATGGCGGAGGTGGTCATCGCATACCTTCTCGTTTCTAATGAGAGAGTCCTTATTCACGTCAGTCGCCTCGATTGACTATATGTGCTTAGGCGCATATCAGGCATGCTTAACCAACGAAACGATATCATTTCGTTACGATAATCAACGTTAATAAACGAAACGAAGTCATTTCGTTTCGTTTATTAACGTTAAGATCGTCAAATTAACGAAATGATTTCGTTTCGTTTTCTGCCATATCAAAACGAAATCAAATCGTTTATGTTGATTATTAATTTCAAACTATGCTGGCAAAGCTGATTGATGGCGGAGTCATTAAAGGTGAAAGCATTAGCCAAGCTGATTGCAACTTTTCTCATGAATTTTGACAGTACGAACATTTCTCAGAGTATTTTTGACATTACGACCAACGAATTACACAAACAAATTACATAGAGTTTGTGTGTGTATGTGCGCTCGTTGTTGCCACCTTACGGCTTCACCATGGCTATAGAACATTGCTAGCATAATTCAAACATATAGTATCACGTTTTCGTTAACGTTAAAAACGTTAACGAAAGCTTTTCGTTTCGGTTAAAAACGAGATACAATTTATCTTGATAATTTCTTTATCGATAATATTTCGAAGTGTTTCAACGGAAACGGTGGAAATTTTTTGATAAACGATTAGCTTAACGTTAAGGTGCATCCCTGGCGCATATAAATGTTTTACTGAAAAATCTCATTTTAAGGTGATTTGCTTTCGTTAATGGCCTTGAAAGATAGTACTTGGCGGCAAAGTATCCTGCCCTCCACAAGGCAATATTGGCGTATTAGGAACGGCAAGGCGCTTTGCCCAAAATGCCAAAAGGCTTTCCAATCATGAGTGGCGCACACTCGATAGGGAGCAATGTGGACACATGTATCACTTGCGCAACCCTATCATGCTCGATAAAAACTGTACCGTGGGGAACAGAAAAAGCCAGGGCCCGAATCGCCACATACGATCACGGATCGAAAACTATACGAAAGACAATTACGTGATACGTCAGACGTATGGGTCGATTGGCATTACCACATACGAAAGCTATCGTATCGTAATTCATTCTTAGTTCACAATAGATTTTAAGGTCCACATCACTGTGGATTTTATTTTTATGTCACAATAGATGTGGAAATGTCAAAATATTTAAAAATTTTAATAAACAAACGAAATTTCAAAATGGATGTGCACTTACTTTTCTATATAATTCAAGTGATAGTGAGGAAGATGAAACAGTAGCACAGAGGCTACTTAGAGATCAAAATGATCCTTTAGCTTTACCACAAACTGCGTAAGTATGTGTCAAATAAAGTTTTACAAGTATACAAACATTTGTGTTCTGTAGGTTCTTGAAACGATTTAGATTATCTAAAGAGGCTTTCCAGTTTGTACTTCATGCCTTTAATTTGAAGCAGTCGGATGAAAAAGCGGTGCCTCCAGTTCTACAACTAGCTGCCACACTTTTTCTTCTAGGAAGTGGCGGGTATCAGCATTATGCCGGCAGTGATTATTTGGTTGGAATGTGCCAGAGCACTGTGTCAAAGATAACATCCCACGTTATTCTCGAAATGGAGAACTAGTTGTGTCCACAAAATATACAATTTCATTTAAACGAAACTTCGGAAGCAATGGTTTATGGATAAATACAAAATACCTGGAGCTCGACAAATGTTCAATTACATTTGTTAAATAAGTTTTTTAATTGAATATCTACTTTTACAGTCTTCGGTTGCATTGATGGCACACACATCGGCTTGCAAAGACCATCTGTGGATGAGCATATATACTTTAATAGGAAAGGATACCATAGTATCAACGCCATGATAGTGAGTTGTTGCTAATTTTCTTTATTCTTTGTACTAACTATATAAGGCAGATGTGCGATCATTCCTATAAAATTTTGGCAATCAACTGTCAGCACAGTGGTGCGGCTCATGATTCCTTCGTTTGGAGGCATTCAGATCAACGACGAGTATTGCAAGAGAGGTTTGAAATTAATAGGCGGAGCAATGCGTGGCTTTAAGGTACGACAGTGTATGCTTTGTGGTTAAAATTACTATTGTATACTAGAGCCGTGGTGCATAACGCCTTACCGAAACTCCGCCGATGGCTCCAGTGAATCCGCATTTAATGATGTACACTCAAACGCAAGATGTATCATCGAACGTACCATTGGTATTTTTAAAGGACGTTGGAGAATTTTAGGGTATGGCAATAGGGGTAGATACCATCCTACAAAAGTGGCACGATTTGCCAATGTGTGTGCAGCTTTACATAATATCTGCATACAGTTCAAAATTGATTACAACATACGAAGATATGAATCACACCAAATCAGCGATGTTGACCCAGGCGAAGCCAACCATCTTACCACAATTGGTCAAACAATAAGAGACCAAATAAAACACTCTCTAATTAATTCCACGTAAATATTAAGAAAAAACGATTTGTAAAAGCAAATGAATTCATTTAATTGTTTTTACTAAGTGCTAAGTATGTATATTAAAATTAGAGATAAAATAAATGAAATGACTATTCGTTTAATTGCTTAAAATCAAAAAAATAAAAAAAAATCGGATACAAACTTGTTAAAGCTAACTTAAAATTTTAATTTCTTCTTTTTCTATTTACACTTATTGCTAGAGACTCTAATTCCAAATTTTTGATTTTTATATCAAGTGCATGTGATTCTTGATGCAGTTGAAGCTTCTCCTCCTTAATGGTCAGCATCCTTTCTTGCACTTGCAACAACCTCTCCTGCACCTGCACCAATCGGTCAATCTTCTCCCCCAAATCGCGCTGAAAATCAGACACTCTACTCAAATTTTGTTGGAGCAGGGAACAATTTTTCGGCACTCTTACTTACTCGCCGTGGAGTATTGCACCGAGAGGTTACACGCGGTGTTGGGGTAGTAACCGACCTAGATGGACCAGGCAAAGCGCTGGCTGATGCGCTGCTTGTTCCACCATCATTGTTGCTCTCACTATCACTATTTTCGGTGCTGCTTATTTGAGCGGGTGAATTGCCAAAAGTGCGAACGGTACTATTCCCGTCCACTGCGACCCCAAGTCCGGCTGCCTCTATAATCAATTCCTCAGTTGCACTGAAGGGAATTTCATTATAAGGACCTCATCCAGTTGGTCTTTTGGAAAATTTGTTTTGGGAAAGCTTCTTCTTCGCCTGATATTTTTGATCCGCGAAAACCTACGATCAAACATTTGTAAGTACCTTGGTTGCACTTTATATATATATTTATACCTTCCTCCACATTTTGGGGTCTTTGACTGGTGGCCCTTCAGCATTTAAACGCTTGGAAAGCTCCTCCCACAGTCTGTTGGACGTTGCTCTACCTTGTGCGGAATTGGGAAATTTATTTTTCGCCAAGTTCGGGTGTTCCGCCATAAACTGCGCCATGCACTTCCTTTGGTTTGGGTTTAGCTTGTTAAAATTCGTCCTTAAGTAATAAAATATAGTTCAACAATAATATAAACACATATTTTAAGAAATAACTTACATTTTCTCTTATATTTGTATTAAATTTTTGTATATTTATATATTTGTACTCGCTTTCGGTTGCCGGTTTGTAATCGAATAACAATACGAACGATCGAGTGCAATTGTCTCTCGTTCACGGTTGTCGCGATACCGATTTACGATCCACAAAGTACGTTCACGTATGTAGTAATCCAAAAAAGTGACATTTTACGTGACGGATCGTACGATCACGTATGTCATAATCCGAAAAACAAGTTTTTACGTGACGAGTTATACGATCACGTATGTGGCGATTCGGGCCCAGTATGAGACCTATATATAATGTTTCGCTTGATGCCTGTATACAATTCTTATTTTCTGTCCTTGAGATCGGTTGCCTTGTGGTATAATCACGGTACGCTACGGTTTCATCTCGTATGGCTGGTCTTTTCCTTACATGCGTGGGAGTTCACTTTTAGTGAGGTTGACAAAAAAACTTCCTTAACGTAGCTATGCAGTCTCGTCTTTACAAAAGTTGGCAATAAAGCATTCTCTTCGGATTAATGCCGTCTCTTCAGCTTTCGATGTAAACCGTAAAGTATTATCTTCGGTGTAATGCGGTCTTCTTCGTTGGAGGCAATAAAGTTTTCCCTTGGTCTGTCACAAGGGTAAAGCAGCCGCTTTACCTATTCCTACCTAAGCATACATTTTTCAAAGACTCTTCTGCGGAAGGTCAAAGAAGAGGTTGAACACATCCTATAATTGTCCGGTGTATCCTGACAATAAATAAAGTAAATACAATGCAGATGCCTATCATTTGTTGATAACAGTTGGAGGAAGTGTTTGTGCTCACTCTTCTTTGTGAAATGTTTTGAAACTGCGTTAAGCTGCACTGTGGCATCGGATCTGGAGTAAATGCGGTTAGTCGGTGGGGAATGCCCCTATACTACTGCTAACGGACATTTCAATTCAATATGATGGAAAGGATGTAATCAAATCCCTTAATTTGGATGCAGGATATCCTGGCGCTCAGAATATGTTGTTTACATCCCTTCATATTTGTATTAAAATTGTGGAATTGTAACATGTAGCTGGCGGTGTTCCAAGCGGATGCCATTATGCCTAAAATGGTAACGAGCTCTGACAGAGTCCGTATCTCACCAAGATTAGAGCTCATGATTGTACACCTGATTTCCCCCTGTGGGTTAGGGGTTAGAATATGTCCACGGTTGGTATACCGGTCTTAAAAGGCGACCATAATACCATGGGTACCCAATCCATTAGTAAGGTGATTTTACTCGAAAGGTAGCAGGGACCCTAGGCAAGGTCTTTATAAATACTGCTACCGCGGGAGCAGGAGAAGCCAGTGTGATCTGATGCACGGCATCGAACGATGCTTTGTACTCAGGTCTCACCTCCTGTCCTGGGATGGCCCCCTTGTGGGAGCATCGCGGTGGCTGTGGTTTCAAATAAGAGTTCACTTTATGACACGCTCTGAGTAGACTTGTTTTCCCTTGGGGCCCCAGACCCAAGGGAATTCGGTCTCTTGCTTTTCACAGTATACGCAATTTCATTGAGAAACTGACCCTGAGGGGCGGATGAAATAGTTGGTCACATCCCATAATTGTGGCAACCGGAGAAAGATGGTGAAAACCGGAGAAAGATGGTGAAAGATGGTGAAGAAACGTATGCCTATCGTCAGCCGAAAACAATCGATAATTGTACGAGTGGGCCGGTGCTCATCTCGTCTTTTGAGATGTTGAAGCTACTTCAGACTGCGTTGCGAATAGGAGGCGTTCGCAGAATGGATGGCCGCATCCAAAAATGTGGCAAGATTTGAGGCTGTCAAATCACTGCAGTGTGGCCGACTGCTATGCGAAGATGTTGCTGGGGCAGGTACTCGGTACTTACAGGTCTGTGAGCGGAAAAGTTGGACACATCCCTTTAATTGTGGTAGGAGTGTAATTGGAATGAAAAATGGAGCATAATTGTTGCGTAATTGAGTGAAAATTGGAGTGAAATAATAGTAGCAAAAATGGAAGCCAAAATGTAGCACAATATGGCGCGCAATGTTTGTCAACGTAGTGTGGTCTTAAGCGATGTCGAGAAACATTGCTCAGGCGGGCACTCGGCACTCACAGGTCTGTGTGTGGAAAAGGTTGGTCACATCCCTTGATTTTAATTGTGATGGAGTTTAAGACGGAGCATAATTGGTGCCAAGCTCACTCTGTTTGTCAACGTAGTGCGGCCTTTAAGCAATATCTAAGCAAAACCAGCTCCGTCGTTAACATTGTTTTACATTGTTGTAACACTTCAGGACAGGAAAGGTTGGTCACATTCCTAAATTGCGACAAAACACAATATCTCAATCTGATTAACTTGTTAACCAGATATCGAGATATCAAAATCAATGAAAGAGGGATACTGAGACAAGCAAGGAACTCGCGGTGGAGTTGCCGTACAACCGGGTGCCATTACCCGAAAATGGAAGGGGAGGATGGATAGTCCTCCCCGGCCGAACCAAGGCTGGTGGACCTGAACACCCAGCTCACCGATTAGTACCAACTTGTTGGGCCGAAGATCAACGGACATTGATCTGTGTTTGACACCGTGGGGTAGGTCTTCGTAGACAGGTACCCACGTTAAGCACTTATCGACTGTACACCTAATTACGAGATAGCTTGTTACCAATGATTCGGCTACAAAGTGTTTTGGAGACTGTTTGACACCGTGAGGTTAAGCCGGTCTATGAAAAGGTGGCTTATGACTCTAAAAAGAAATTGAGAGAAACAGCTGTTAAGGATAAACAATGCATTTCTTCAGTTTCTTAGTAGTAGTAATTTTTTTTGATTCATAAGCCACCTTTTCATAGACCGGATCACATATATATAATCATCCTGTGGTCAATGCTTTCGTTCTTCGACAGGATGACAGTTTCCCGCATATCTTAGAGTTCTGGATACTGTAAGAAAATTTGGAATACTAACCGATGGAAAAGGAAGAGCTTTTACCGAAATGATAAGTTGCAAGAGTCTTTTAGCTTATATACATACATATGATTCACTGTGAAGGGTAGCAGCTTTCTGCAAATTTTAGTTAAGCTTTTTCTTTGTTTTTTGGAATTCTGCAACTAAACTTTTCAAAATTGAAATTGAATTAACTAAGAGCAAAATTTTTTGGGGTTTCAAAGCAATCAAAAACACAAAATTTAGTAAAATGCCTCAAGCCGACTAATTTAATCTAATCAACCACTTTAAGGATTATTATACGACTGGAACATATAAAAAGTTTCAGACTTGAAAATGGCACACAACATGTTGAAAATGTAAATCAAAGCAAAACTACCCTTAAACGAATGAATCAAACAGCACATTCGCATGCCATTGAAGGCTTTCTAGTGATGTATAGCTATGCTACAGTCAAATACCAAAGGAGATAGAAAAAATATTAGTTTGTAATTCGGATTTTTCGACTGGTGTCGAACTACTCCGAAAGTGACCAATCCTGTGCCGACAAAAAGTCATTGTTTTACAGAATTTCACATCATTCCCCGTTTTAAATCAGAAAATGTCAAATATATGTAAATCGGAAAGCAACAATTGACGCATTTTTCGTGTTAAATCGACTATTCTTTTTTCCACGTTTACATCTGACGCCTTTTTCATTTAAAGTTTGTTTTCTACTTGTCTGCTTTTGAACAACAGCGTCATATATTCAACAACACATCAAACAAACTGGTGCGTATCTTAGAAAACTCTCAATAATTCTGGGCCTTCTGTTATCGTTCGAATCACTGAACTGTCGAATAAAGTGGTAGTAGATTCTCAGAATTCAATGTATTCACGTACTTCACGTATAGCTTGTTAAAGCCAATTGATTAATTATTCCTTAGCTTGCGCTGTTTTATACTCTCAGTTACTTGTTCGCTTATCTCTCCCAGGGTCTTGAATTATCGCTAACAACCTTCGCGAATGATAACGTATTACTTCTCTCATCTGTGGCGTCTCATATTCGCTGTTGTCTTATAGGTAAATATATGTGTGAGTAATTGTATATGCTCTTTTTAGTACAGTGTATATGTTTGAGTAATATCTCTACGCTCTTAGCTATTGTGTTCATATGTGCGTAACTATTTGTTGTTTCATCTGTTTACGATGCCGTTGTGCGTGTGTAGAAGTGATTTATAAGCGGCATAGTGTCGTTTCAAACCTGCTAATATACAAGAAAGCAAATAGTTAAGCCCATTAGTACAGTTACGCATTGACAACAATTGGTCTGTTAGTGGTGTCGATCAATTTCTGTGCCGTTTGCTTTGAAGGCAGGAAAAGAAAGGAAAAAAATAAAATCGAAGCCAGAACCCAAATCAAAACCACAACTGGACCGCGTGTTATCAATAAGTGATCGAAGTGTCGACGGCTCATGGGCGCCTTATCCTTTTCCTACCGACTAGTTATCGGTTTGTTGTGGTGTGTTACCGATGTAGTACGTTTATACCCGTTATCGGTTCGTTAGATTACAAATTTGCTATCAATAGCACAGTTTATCGATGATTTATAGGTTTTTTATACACGAGTTATCGGTTTGTCATCGAAAATTTATCAACCTAATATCAATAAGTTATAGATAATCTATCGATATATCAAAAAATTATCGATATATTATACAAAAAATTTAAAAACCGAAAGTTTATCAATTAATTATTAATAATTTATCGATTTGGTAAGCGAGTGCTAACAATTTGTTATCGGCGTGCTATCGATTTGCTATAGAAAATTTATTGACTACTTATCTATAGGTTGACAAGGAAGCGTGCAGCACTCGAAACATCAACGGCAAACGTCTCAATATGTTCGGGAGAGATAAAAAGGAGACAGAAGTTTCATATTATCCAGGCCCGGGATGCAAAATTTCTAAGATCATGTGAAAATCCTACGATATTAGACTCACAATGGGCATACTAACTGGGCACTGCCTTAGGAAGTGCGAACTGCAGGATGAAACACTTGGGCATGTTCTGTGTTCGGGTCATGCGCTCGCGGTGTCAAGGCTCCAGCAACTAGGCGCGGCAGAGTTCCCCTATCTCGCCACCTGTAATTAAACTAGGCTCAAAAAACTTAAAGGATTTGCCAAGAGGATGGAGTTATTCTATAACATTAGTCCAGGTGCCTAATTCGGTTTTTCTGTTTCGGTGTCAAACGAATTTCCGTAACACTATGAACACAATCAGTAACACATGTAAGGTCTTAATTGACCGGTCAGTTCAACGTTACCTAACCTATAGAAAAATTGTTCGATTTGTGCTCCACCAACCACGTCGATTCACTTGGGCTCAAAACGCGGACAAAGCAACTTCAAAATTTTAGAAAAAATTGATTTAGAATAAAAAAAATGTCTAAGTCTGATTAGCTACGGAGAAGTAAGAGATTTTCTAGCGGAGTGTTACCAATTTGTTATCGGCATACTATCGATTTGGTATTCACGACTCATCGGCTTATTATGGCACAGATATCGATAAAACTTAAATATAAAACCGATGAAATATCTGTAACTCATCGACAAAAAGTCAATGATAAACCAATAAGAAGCCGATTACTCGGTTATAAAAAAGCGCTTAAAAGGTCAATAACTCAATGATAATGACTCGCTATCGATGATAGGCCGATTATAAAACTGTAACTAAACGATAATGATTCGCTATCGATATTAAGCCAATAAGAAAACTGTTATTTGTCGGTATCAGTTGTTACCAAAGTCTTCACAGAAAGCGCGTAGTTATGTGTTTCTGGTAAAGTTAACTCTGTTGGGGCTAACCTCAAACCTTTAATGAACTATAATTAACTTTGAAAGATTACTTTTCTAGACTTACACCTGTGTGTTCAAATATCAAACTTCACGAATACTTCGTGCTCACGCTATTTTTTTGCATATTTTGAAATAGCTTGAAACAATTCACCGCGTGACAGTAGAGAACTCATAGAACATTCGTCCCGATATCAACAATGTTAGCTGATTTTCAAGCAAAAATACCGAGTAGTGTAAGTTGTTACACAGTTTAAAACTTTTGACTGCAGGGTATTTTGAAAATAACATACATACACACATACACAGCGATAGATTATCCTGGTGTTGCAATGTGCGCCATTTTTGCGTAGAAAATCCAAAATTCAAATTACGTCAGACAGCCTTTCGGCAATCAAACAGCGGCGGCAATAAACGTACCATAAATAAGTACATACAGAGAGAAATAATTCAGAAAAAGTAAACGGGAATAAGTGCGATGTATGTGTGTATGCATATTATACAGTTTCGGCAGAAAAAGTTTTTTCTGTCCCAGAGGAATAAATCTAAAGTGTAAATGGTAAAGAGATTTCGGGAGGAATAGAGAGCTGTCCCACCATGCAATGTCCTTTTGAGCTCTGAAGTCGCTTTTTGTTGTCTTTTTTTATATCTGGATAAAACAAGAGGCGTACTTTAAGGGGCAAGAACTCTTTCAGCAAATAAAGTTATGTGAAAACGACATAAGAGCTCAATAGAAACGAGAACGAACTATAGAAGAAATATGCGGTTACGGTTACAATTACAGTATGATTGCTTTGCTTATATTATAGTAACACTTTGGGTTACGAATACGGTTGCTGTTACATTTACGGTTATGATTACGTTTACAGTAACGGCTCTAGCAGGGTTACGGCTACGGTGACTAGTGTGGT
Source organism: Eurosta solidaginis (assembly GCF_040869045.1). Classification (NCBI taxonomy): domain Eukaryota; kingdom Metazoa; phylum Arthropoda; class Insecta; order Diptera; family Tephritidae; genus Eurosta; species Eurosta solidaginis. Next base: position 77,103,229 of record NC_090319.1, read on the forward strand.
GACTATTTCGCTTACTGGTACAGTTATTTTTGTGGTAGCTATTGAGGCTATGGTTACGGTCACGGTTTCGATTACAGTTACGGTTACGATAGCAGTTTTGTTCAAGATCACGATGATGTTCACGCTGGTTTTAAGGGTATACTTCTATGGGAGATTATGGTTACGATTGGGCGACGGTAATGGTAAGGATTCCTGTTGCGCTTGCGATTAAGATTACAATAGTAGTTACGGTTACAAGTTAAGGTAAGTCCCATCTAAGGAAAAAATAGTCCTTCAGAACGAACAATAGTAGAAATAGGCGGTTACGGTTACATTTACGGTTATGATTATGTTTACAGTAACGGCTCTAGCAGTGCTTCGGCTACGGTGGCTAGTGTGGTGACTATTTCGCTTGCTGCTACGGATATTTTTGTGGTAACTGTTGCGGCTATGGTTACGGTTTCGAAAACGGTTACGATTCCGATTATATATATGGTTACAATAGCAGTGATATTTAAGATCTCGATGACGTTCACGCTGGTTGTTACGGATATCCAATTATGGTTACGAGTGTGGCGACGCTAATGGTTACGATTACTGTTACGCTTCCGATTAAGATTACAATAACAGTTACGCTTACGGTTACAAATTCAGGAAAGTCCCATCTAAGGAAAAAAATAGTACTTTTAGGAACTTCTTGACATATTCCCTATAGTGATATCATGCGGAAGAGCTGGGAGAAAATATCTATACCTTGAATATGTAGCGAAAGTGGCTCAGGCGCCCACATACTACAGGCCCTTTAGTATAACGTATTCACTAATCAAACCCGAAAACACTTGCAATGAGGTCTATACGAAGGGTGTGCGGTAGTTCAGGGGTTTATCACTACTTATGACGTATGTTAATGTCTTCCAACAATTAATTATCTGATGGATCGGCCGCATCTGCAGAGATGAATCTAGTTACGTTCACTAGATGATATAGCTTTCCGAATTGGGCTTTGTCTTACCTGGTAAGCATAGTTTTACACAATAATCACACAGAAAAATATTTAGGAATCGAGCTAGTCGGCAAATAGTTGTGGAAACTCCTTGAAGAGAATGGGACCCACAAAGCCACTATGACACTATGGAAGTGTGGAGCGACATCTGTGCTGGGTGCTCGGTCATAAACTTTTACAAGGTTATGAACTCCTGATGAGTTGACAAACAAGGAGGCAGCACTCCATGAAGGTAGACGTCTTACTTCGTTTGGGAGAAATAACCAATATACAGGACTTTCATCATGAGTACCGAAGCAGAAAAGACGTAGAATTAAATTCAAGTCTTACAATATTAGGGTAAAATTGTTGTAACCCCTTCTTGGAGTTGGAAAACATTTTTTTTCCTGTACAGCGACAGTAAATCGCAGTGACAAGCACGAAGAAATCGCAGATAATGAACAATTGAAAGCATATGCCCTTCCACCTAGTCTTTGTGGTCGGCAGGCATCGGTTCAGTTCAGGAACGTAATATCAAAATTAAGAGCAAATAATCAATTGAAGCTCTCTTCCCTACCAAAGAAGCTACCCTTGTTGTTACAACAAGTCTTGCTCATTATATTAATAAGCTGTGTTGTAAAATTTACACCTCCCTCTCTAGGCTCCAGTTTTTCTCCTCGCGAAACTTTGCATTATCACCGACCAAGTCTTCGGCGAGCGTATTCACAATGTAGACGACACAACGGTCTTAAGTATTGGACATCCACATCGATAGTATAACGCTATCGATTGTCCGACACCCAAAATTACTGGGTGTGACGTTCGATAATGAGCATATATCCGCAATCGCATCTAAAGTTCACAGCCGTAATTTCAAGTGTCTTGCCAGCAACACCAGCCGCTTATATGCTACGCGTCTCCGATATGGTCGCCGAGTTCAAACGAAAGCAAACTGGAAGAGACCTCAGGCCTGCAAAACACCGCGCTTATAGCACATGATGTCTTCTTATGTGGTCAGAGCACCAGTTGCACAGTGAGGCGGAAATACTCGCCATAATGCAAACGAACAGTTTCTGCATCCTAGCAGACAATTTATTGAAGATGCTCTACTCGCAGGGATGTAAGGAGTTTTGTTTTGTTGATTTTCCAACCGGGTTGGTATATTTGGTTTGGATACAACCCGCTTTCGCCATTGTGCCATCTTCAGTATCATTTTACATTCAGGACAAATCGAACGAAACGGAAAATCGTTCCAATATATATCACATAAGGCAAAGTCTCGGTTAGCTCTGTGCAGAAATTCGCCGCACTATATGTCAGCCGTTTGAACCCAATGCACATAAATAGGCTGTCATCCACGATAACTCAGCAATAAAGCTCAGCGAGCCCTGAGTCCAATACTCGCAACTTTTGGCGCAACATCGATCGGTTTACTGCAATAGGTTAACACAAAGTATACGGAAAGGATCCTCATCTCTCCTACGCTTATATAAATACTCTTTTAAACTGCCTTGCCCACTCAATACCTACGTGAAGTGGTAGTTAAGTTCGCCGTGCTTCCGTTCATACCGTTGCTTTATATTCCGAATTAACATGAAGGTTTAGCGCTCTTTACTCGATTTTACCCACCGTTCTTTCCACCCAACTTATGTTCGAGGCCTTGCGCTTTTCTTGGCATCTTCAGATGGATGGCCGATTCCAATGACATACAGATCGACGATTTCCCTTTATAACAGATCTACAGGGGATTTATAGCGTCAGATACCAAGCCACCGTCCGATAAGTACTTGCTATTCGTATGACAGTAATTCGTTAGGCTGGTAGTGTATCTTTTTGGTGGGTCTCAAAATCTAGGAAGCTGCCAACTCCACTCTACCTCAGTAGGCTTTAAGCTTATAATGGGCACTGCTTTTTGGCATTGCATACTTATAAATTTGGTCTCATCAACACATCACGTCTAAGCCTCTCTTTCTCAAACGGTTTGTTGTGTGTATGTATATATAAAATAGCACTAGCGGCAAAAAGACCAATGCAGTGCCTCCAAATTTACGCTCACCCAAAAAGAGAAGTCAAAATACCAAAAAGCACTAACTAAATGAACGAAGTGCCGAGGAAAGCCTCAGCTTTAAACACAGTGCATACATACTTATTTAAGGTTAAAAGTGCACATGTGTGTGTGAGTGTAAGTATGCGTTTCGGCAGTGTCGAATTCGCCACGGTTTCATGGTGCATGCCCTTGCTTGGGAGCACAGAGCAATGCACGCAAAAAGTAACACAAAGCAACCGGTGATTTGGGCCACCCCAAACAAATTATATTGCGAAGAAGGGGAGAGAAAAGTGACTACTGTCTGCATTGAGGATTCACCATTTGTTTTCGTTTAAAGTATTTCCTATTTATTTTCTATTTTGTTTTGGTTTGCTTCTTTTTCTGCTTTTGGTTGTAGTTTTTGTTGGGGAAAGTGGTTGGTTGGTTGGTTCGTTTGTTGGTTGAAAGATGAATGTTGATGTGCAGTCAGGCAACAAACTAGAAATGCCAGCATTTATTGCCATTAGATGGATTTGAGCGAAACTTTTCATTTGCTTTTATTTAAGTTGTTTGCAACTACACCCAGCGGGGTTGAAAACGTTTTTCTTTGCTCTATAACAACAATAGCAACAATGAATGATTTTATTCGTTTTTTTTTTCAAATTTAGTATATCAAATCCAATCTAGAGTACAATAAGAAATCAGCTGCCTACTGAAATGTGTTCTTCATACCTTCATACATACATACATACATACATACATACATACACACATACATATGTGGAAATAGATTAAAGGAAATCGATAACCTTATATATCGTCTAACTGACTCACTGTTAGTTGTGCTTATCAAAGTGTGGCAAATCAAAACAAAGGAAAACAGTGTGTGTATGTGTATTTGTTTAATGCAACGCATCAGCTCGGGGTTTGAATGAATATCGTACGCTTACACACAAAGCAATTCAAGTCAGTACCGTCAGGGGAGCATTCAACTTTAGCCAAAAGAAGCGTAGTTTTTTCTCGTTTGCTTTCATTTGCTTTAAAAGACAAAGAGTTCACGCACCCTAACAAAAACCCTGCAATAAATAATGGTGAAATAAAGGAAATAGCAAAAATTTACTAACCTTCAGATTATGCAAAGTAGTAGACTGTGAGCTCACAGGTGCTGTAGCTTTCAAAGCAATAACGTAAAGTGGAAATTTATATGAAAACAGAAATTTGCACTTAAAGTAAGAACACCGCGCACAGTGTCAGGACATCGACATGGATCGAATAAAAAGAGAAATGTTTTCTTTCTATAAACATTCGCAAGTCGGAAACTAGTCGCTTGGACACCAGACCGTCTCTCCGGTCAGGGAAGCTCACTTTGACAACATGAAGGTTCGTTGTGATACCAAAAAAGATAGCGGCGACGTAAGCAATAAGTACTTAGAAGAGTACGAAGATTCTACCTTGTCATCATTCATGCAGCTGCAGCAAGAGAGGTTTTCCAATATGTTGAGACATACCGCATGGACTCCCATTGGACAGTGACCCGTCAAGACCTCAATCATCATTGATTGATGAGCCTTTGGGAACCTAATGAATTCAGTAACCCGCTTGCTATCCACCCCCTGCCCAAAATGATCTCGCTACCCTGCTGGAAGAAGTGTCCGCCCAGCGTTTGCTTAGGTCAATCGTGAACCATCTATAGAGTAGCAGACTACAGGTGGCCAGTATTCCTTACATATACATATATTCGGTCAGCGCTAGTTGGCTCGCGCGACAGTTGGTAGGTATGTTGTTTTTCACCGAAATCCAGATGATATTAATATTAAAATTGTTCGAAGAAACCGTGAGAGAGGTTAGGTATCTCAATAAAACCGTGGATCGCACCACGGATGAACTTATGGCTTTAATAGCCGCTTGGTTATCGGAGTAGACAGCTTCCCATCCAACTGCGGCGACCTCCGCATTTAACAGTGCTATATTTATTCCCGACTCCTTTATGGAGGAAATAACTGATCTGAGCTTGCACAGGGGGTAGTTGTTGGCACACAATATTCAGTCATATATGAGATGAGTCAAGGTTGTTAAGAATGCCCCTGGAAGCCCATCGTCCATATCAGGAAGCCATGTCAACGGATGTATATTCAGCATGATATTAAATGCCAAGGTAGTTTTTGTTCTAACACCACGACCTCATAGAGCAGGATCGACTTGACTACCATTTCATGAAGTCAGTGTATTACCTTTGGAGATAGTCGCACTCCCAGCGGGTTAGTGGGATTAGAATACAACCGCGGTAGGTATGCCTGTCGTAAGAGGCGACGACTAAAATACCAAATTGATTCAAGGGCTTGTGTTCCGCAACGTTTCAAGGGGATACCATTGTAATATATAGCTTCTCCAACCCAATTTACACCCTCACCTACCCGTGGCGAATCCTGTCTCCTCAAAAGACGAGGCTCTGGCGACCCCAAGTTACTCATGGATATAGGAGGTAGCAGGGCGAGATGGCCTCGAAGATTTCATGTGATCATACCAAATCGTTCCCGAGACGGCAACCGAGGGCTTCCCCCACTCATCTGTGACAATTCTGTTGCATAGAAGCTTGTCAATGAATTCAACCACGACCTCAAGCCAATCGAGGCATTACCAATGCCGCCAGGCAAGGCATTATTAAACGCTACATCAATATTAAGAAAGGCGCCACGAGCAACTTCAAAGTGTCGATTCAAAGGCTTAAGGAGAAACGTCAAGAACCTGATTGGTCTGAAGGTAAAACGTGCGAGCTCTCACCGGCCTTTTGAATAAAAGTAACATTGACCTTATCCCAAGACTTCGGTATGTAGCCCCGTTTAAGGCAATTACTGTAAGTGGCCAACTACCGGCAAATAAAAATTTCGAAAGAATTTTGGAGCTGCGCAGAAATAATGCCATCCGGGCCCGGAGTATGCCTCGACGGCATTCACAGCCCACATAGCAGATATTCCAGCAGAGCCAGAATTCGCTGACGGCGCATATAGAAACTCCTGTGTAGCCGGAATATCCGGAAAGTGATTAAGAAAAACCTTTTCGCGAAAACAAACTCCAAGCATGTCACTTGGCTATCCTTATTTCATACTTATAAATTGATAAAGTCAATTATACAGCTCTAAAACGGTCAAGAGATTCCGACCACCAATGCGTCTTGGTCATCCTCCTATAAGTTTTAATCAGACAGGAATGTTGAAAGGTGCTGTTGCACACCGTGGTAAAATTGTTCACCAAAACGTTTGTCGTAGTTTCCGACAAGTCCATATTCATGGTAGGTATCGCAGGCAAAAGCTCTTCCCACTTCGAGTAAAACCTTCCGAGTGAAGAAGAGTCACACCGTCCCCTGGAACCTATTACGAAAATGTAGGAAGCCGGATAAATCCTGAACTACAGCAAGATCATACACGGATCGAACAGTGCTGCTGGTCAGATCGTTAGACGAATAATTAGGAAGATGTCGTTTAGATCGGAAATTTGGGCAGTACGTCTGCAGACAATCAACCAGCCGTGTTGAACAAAAATTGATTGTTTGATTAATCAAAAACCAATTAGATGCGTTTAATCAAAACAATTAACTGACCTATTAATCACATTATGATTAGTCAAAACATAAATAATTTGATTAAGCAGAAAACTGAAAAAAATTGTTTACTATTCGTTGATTTATTTGTTAAGATTAATATAAATTTTTTCGTGAACAATAAAAACAGTAATTTATTTTGGAAGCAACCCAGGAAGAAATAAATAAAACTTTCTCATATTTCAATTAATTAATTTGATTGAACTGTAATTACTCGGAATATTAACCGTATTATTTATGGAAAATTTTTTAGTCAATCTTTTTAATTAATTTGAGAAAATATTAGTCAAATTTTTAGTTAGCTGATTAACATTTATTTAAAAACTTTAATTTTAAAACTTTTCAGAATTTTAACTAATCCTTAGTATGCATGGCGCCACTGTGCACCTCAATCGTACAATGAAGCTTTTGCGATTTACGCTCTTTATGGCAGCCTTACAATCAGACAACCGAGTTGGCAATCAGCCTTGGCCGTGTGATTTGCGGAATAAAAAAAATCGAATTGAAATGCGCCGACATTATTTTTGGTGGTAGTAGTCTACGAAAATTACTGTGACCTTTTGTGAGCGGTGAGTATGATGACTCCAAATGAAAGTTTTGCATCAAAATTTAGTATGTCTGAAATCCGTTTGTTTGAGATATATAAGTAATGACGCAACTGTGGTATAGACTGACCAATACATTCAGTAAACTTAAAAAAATAGAAGAAAACGGTTCTATGAAATCTAAGCGCAACCTTTGGGAAGTGGTATGGCCTAGAAGGTCTAATTTGGTTATATTAAATCGCTCCCGAGATGGTCCGGATAGTACCTTAATGGTGCTTGTAATTTGTTGTTGTTGTTGTAGCGATAAGGACACTCCCCGAAGGCCTTTGGGAGTGTTATCGCGTTGATGGTCCTTTGCCCAATGCAAATCCGGTACGCTCCGGTACCAAGCCCGATCATCTCGGGAACGATTTGTTATAACCACGTGCGACCTACTAGGCCATACCGCCCTCCCGCCCCCTTGATCCATGAGGTGTTCGGGGTCGCCAGAGCCTCGGCTGTTAATGAAACAGGATTCCCCGCAGATAGTTGAGGGTGACAATTGGGTTTGGAGAAGTTATATATTGCGCTGGCAACCTGAAAAGGTTGCGCTACTCAACCCCTTGAATCTGATATTTTAGTCGCCTCTTCCGACAGGCATACCTACCGCGGGTATATTCTAACCCCCTAACCCGCTAGGGGGTTGTGCTTGTTAGCGGAACAATCTATATCCGACAAAAGACCATCACCATCGATAACACAGCCAAAAAGCTTCAGCCCTTATTGCTACAGCAACAACAACAACAACAACAACAAAGACAAGGAAAGGAAAGGAAAGAAAAGGAAAGGAAGGGCAAGGAAAGGAGAGGAAAGGAAGGGAAAGAAACCAAAAAAAAAAAAAATAAAAGGACAGGAAAGGACAGGAAAGGAAAGGAAAGGAAAGTAAACAAAACGAAAGGAAAGGATGGGAAAAGAAAAGAAAGGAAAGGAAAGGAAAGGAAAGGAAAGTAAGGGCAGACGGACGGACGGACATGGCTAAATTAATTTCTTTTTTCGCCCAGATCATTTTGATATACAGAAATCTATATCTATCTCGATTAGTTTATGCCGTTACGGGGTACCGTTATGCGAACAAAATTAATATACTCTATGAGCACTGCTCAGCTGAGTATAAATAGAGTAGGAAGAAGCTACCGGAAAGCAAAACCGAAGCCAAAACCAAGTCCGGTATTAGAACGCAAACTAGAAAACGAGCCAGAGAATTTAACGAAGTGTTAAGGGGTTATTATAGGTGTATTACCGATGAGATAACGAGTTATCGATTTATTTTCGAAGTTTTATAAATATTCTATCTATAACAAAGGTAATCAAAGATTTTCCGAAGTATCATCGACGAGTTCACGGTTTTTTATTGAAAAGTTATCGATTATTTATCGAAAATGTATCACTTTGCCATCGAAACAGTTATCGATTTGTTATCAAAAAATATATAAATTCTATGACGAAAAGTTATCGGCTTTTTGTCGGATTGCCAGTTTGGTATGGGTATGTTATTGATGGTCTCACAAAAACACACAACTATGTAGGTTTATAAGTTGGGTTTCAGAATGAATTAGACTTTATTACTATTTTTGTTCGTATCAACTTTTTATTTACCATCATTAACCTTTACTGGAATCCTCATGCTCATGTTATTTTCGTTTGTTTGTTTTTGTTTTTTTGTTGCTTTCTCCAGGTACTGTTTGTCCTTTTACACAGTAAATGGGCGAAAAATGCGAAAACAATGACTTTTGCTGACATCAGTAACACAAAGGAAACAAACGAAGAATCCACGCAAATAAATTCCAAAAAAAAGAAGACGAAAACGAAGCAATGAGAGGGTTAACGAGCAAAGGATGCAGTAAAATTTGACGTTAGAAAAAACATTCAATTTGTAAATGAAAGCATGGATCCCCACCACAGGAGCACACACCCATGCACGCAGTGAGGTCCTGTAGGCAGCATGTGTGTTTGTGTGTGTGAGTCATACACATTTAAATGTAATAAATTCGAGTTATAAATAAGCAAGTAAGGAAGGAACTGTCATCGACTGTTCCGGAGACCTCTATATCTTTTATGAATGGAGCTCAATATATAAGATCTGAACAATCAGTTGTATGGGAAATATGTATATGATATATACAATCAATCTTAACAGTTTTAGCAAACAATAACGTAGGCCATATATGTAAGCATTTGGAAAAAAATTCAAGTTTATAGCTGTCAAAATGAGGAAGGAGTGACGAAACCCCCTATTATCTGAAGAATCGGTTGTTTCGGAGATAAATTATATATTGGTCCGATCCGAAAGGCTCTGACAAATGATATATCGGACACCATAAATTTTATTAAAATATCTCAAAAATTAGGGCACTAGTTTGCGTTCAAACAGACAGACGGACACGGCCAAATCAACTCAGCTTGCCATCCTGATCATTTCGGTGTTCTTAATGCTTGGCCTGCCTCACCGCCTTGAATGAAAGACAATGCTCCACACAAGAAAGTATTTTTACGGATCCAGCCTATTGAGTTAGAGGAAATGAGCAGTCCGAAAGGAATTCGATGCCGTCAGTGTGTTCCATTGGCGCCAGTTTACCGACGAAGAAGCAACTGTTGCGCCTTGTGTTGGAGGGTCATAACCGTTTAAAAGGTCAAGCGCCAATTAAGCAGGTTAGGTTAGGTTGAACTGGCCGGTCCATGAGGACCTCACATAGACTGGATGGAACCGTAGTGTTACCAGACGGTTATGTAACGACCAAACTGAAAAACATTATCAAAAACCAGGACCCTGTTATAAAATAATTCCGTCCTCTTGGCAAATACTAGAAACTTTCTAGTACCTATGCCACTTGCTGCTTCTAGACAGCTGTATCACTCCTTAAGCTAGAGGCATAACCTGGAAAACACAGGGCACAAGTAAAACACATTCTCAATCGTTTCCTCCTCTAACCCGATCTGCCTACATCTGCTATCACCAAGCCTAATTTAAAGGAATGTGCCGCCAGAAGGTAGTGTCCAGTCAGAATACCGTCATGGGTCTACAGTCCTCTCTTTTTAATGATTGAAGCAACTTTGTTTGTCTAAGGTTGTAAGACCTACACATAATCTTCGGCACGGCACGGACCGACACCATTCCCTCTTGTTCGATTATGTGCAGCTCTCGCCTTCTCTTAATCTCGCCCAATCTATTTCGGACGTCTACGGTGCAGGCTTCAAGGGATGCGCCCCAATTCAGCTAGTTGATCCACTTTTTCATTCCCATCTGTTTCTATATGCCCTGGGACCCGATGGAGATGTATGCTTTTCCCCGTCCCGCCATTTAAGTAATTACGCCTCCTCTCCATTAAGGTCTTACAATTTTCGAGAATTGCACCAAACTGAATATTCTATCATGAAAGGTATACAAAGTTGAAAGCAGAGGATTCATTATTGGGTTAGGCAAACCGTCAAATCGAAACTCATACGTGGAAATAAATTTTAATTGCATCAACGGCGCGCATTTTAGTATTAATTCAACAAATGAATTAAACAAAAGGTAGGATTAAATCGCAGTTTTCAAATTCATGCTATATCCTCTTACCATAAACGAGGAACCGTTGATAAGTCCATGATGATTTGTATATAACGTTATGAAAATTTCGCGAAGGCGAGGCTAGGAGTCTATCCAGCGATCGTTATAGCACCACATGAGGAATCTTTTCCATTATATTAGGGGTTTAGTTACGCAGAAGGTTAGTTCGCTTAGAAGGTAGCCGCATTAAAACGTTCTTTACTAAAGTATGAATGATATTGACGAGGAAAAATGAGACTACAGAAAGCGGATAGATGTGGAAGCCTACCGAGTTTTACCGTCGAACGATATTACAAAGTAATAACATAGATAGAGGCTGCCTAAAAAAACCGTTTATTTTGAAACGGAGCTTTGCGTTGAGTTGCGCCGGATGAACTGCCATGAGACAATAGGAAAATCCAAGGGGTTCGTCTGAGAGCGTTCCATGTACTTCAAGATAGAAGAGTATCATTAATGTTTGTCCTGAATATGCTTAGCTGGTTACGGTGTAAATACCATGTCATATTCCCAAGTTAGCCTTTAGGACAGAAAATCGTCCGTTATCTGGGGCTTTAATGGTCTAAGTGTATATAATTTCATCCGCCACATCCTCAATTGCAGCAGCCTCATTTGGGAAGACACTGAATTTATTGAGCAGCTTATCCTTCTCATCCTTCTATTCCCTTCTGAACATTTCTTTCTACGTTTCCTTACTCCTTCTCTTAACCTTTACAGTTTTCACGCCTTCTCTCTTTCTATCCATATTTTTTTCAGTTTAAAGGTCATCATTAAAGCGCCCATTGAAATATCTGAAACTGTGAACTTTTCAGCTGTACCTCGTAAGCTCACTGTTAGTTTATAACGACTTTCGAGAAACGCCTCTATATTACGGCTCTGTGTAAATATATGCTTTTGCCCATTTGTATACATACAGTAGATACATACCAGGATACAAAATAGCTTTTTGGAGCCATATACATATATAGCTTTAGTGGTATTTTAATTAAAAAACGTAAAATTGAAATGTGTATAAAAAGCAGCCACAGCAAATAATAATGAATTGCAGAAGAAAAAAATCCAAATAAATATTTATCTGTATGAATGTAATGCGAATTGTGTAGTGCGATTCTCATGCGTTCAATGAAAAATATCAGTTAGGACAGTCATTGCGTTGCGAATTTCAATTTCTATTTTCTCATTTTTTATGTTCTTTGCCCCTTTTTCACTCCCCACCACCCAACAAATGCATATGAATGTTATGAGACTGTAAAGAAATTGTTATTGGGCATTTTATTTGATGTCTAGTTTATTTCATTAAACTTGAAAGACTCAAAATTCTCATCAGGTTCATGAAATTTAAAGCGTTAATATGACTGTTACAGAAGAAGGTGCTGGATTGAGGATGGTTTAAGATTCAGCAGATCCTATGAGGTTTCTTTGAAATTTGTATAGAAGAGAAATTTACATATAAGAGATGTCCACGATAAAAATATATGTTGTTTAAGAGTGAATAAAAGCAAAACTTGTAAACATATCCGTAAAAGTGTGGTAAAAATAAATATAATTAAAAAAAAAAACTAAAAAAACACGCAAATATGGTGCCGTTTTATCACTAAATTTCTACTGGACATTTAATACTGCTGTAAAGCCAATAGTCCCCTTTGCTTCCCTATTTTGGTGGCAGAATGCCACGCAAAGAACGGCACCAGCAAAACTAAGCAAACTGCATCGACTAGTTTGCCATGGCATAACGGGTGCGATGAGAACGGCCCCTGCTGATGCACTTAGTGGTTTAGGAGGAATACCTCCCTTCTCTATTCTGATAGAGAAAGAGGCAACACTAGGCGCACTAAGACTTCCAAATATTTCTGAGTTGAAGCAAGGAAATATTATAGGGCATATGGAAGTAATAAGAAAATGCATAGGAAATCCCATATTATAACTACGTGACGTAATGTCCCTTAAGCTCAGAATCTCACGGAACTTTGAAGTGTCCATTGCGGACAGGATCCACTGGGAAACAAGGAATTCCTATAACGACCCTGACTCAGAGGTCTGGTTCACGAATGGATCGAAATTCGATGACGGAAGAACGGGAGCTGGCATCTGGGCCGAACTTCAAGAAATCGATACCAATGATATGCTGCCCCACCATATTTCAGGCAGAAATCCATGCAATAGAAGTCTGCGGTAGAAAATGGCTGCGGAGAAACTCAACATCGAAGAGCATCTACATTATGTCAGACAGCCAGGCGGCATCTAAGCTAGTGGATGAATGCACTGAAATCCTTAATGACCTGGGAGCCAAAAACAAGGTTTTGTTAGGATGGGTTCCCGGACATCAGGCACATGAAGGTAATGAACATGCAGATTACCTATCAAAGCAGGGTGCCATAGCAGCATTCTATGGTCCAGAGCCCTTTTGTGGACTTACAAAAGTACAAACCAGGGAAACTATAAGCAATTGGGAAACTAAACAATTCGGACGTCACTGGATTGACTGCCAAGGGCAATCACAGACCAAACTGTTTATACTTCCGGCAACGAAATTATCAGCCAAACTCATTAATCTAAGCAGGGAGGACCTAAAAACTCTCACTGGGTAATATACGGGACACAGCGGTCCACGATATTACCTAAGTAAGTTAAATCTATTCGATCCCCAAATTGGTCATTTCTGTGTGATAGATGATGAAACGCCAGCTCACATTCTCTGCGAATGCATTGCTCTGGCTAGGCAGAGACTGTCCCATCTAGGTGGTGGGACTCTTAATCCCTATGTCATATGGAGTAGAAAGCTTGAAGAGGTACTTAGATACATCAAAAGACTCCAGATACAAAATTAGGCTGAAAGGTCTTACACATTAGATCTGCACAAAGGTCGCAGTGCTTCCAAACCTAGTAATAATAATAATAATAATAATCACAAAATTAATATACAATTTCATTTTCATTAAAGGTATAAAAATGGAAATAAAAGTATAAGAATATGCTACAGAGACCGGGGATATGTTGGCAATGCAAATCTTAAGGTATACTAGCTATTATGTATATGGTTTCCGTATTTTAAAAATTATTATCACCTTACCATGATTTGCTTGAACCTAAATGAACCTGAGATTCCAAAGTTTCTAATAATCGTTTTCACTTCAGAAAATATAAAATTTTAGAACACCGCAATATATTCAATACCGGCAACCGAAAACTTGACGTAAATAGCATTTTAAACCAGCTAGTCATGAGAGGTAACTTTTGTTCACATAGAATCTTCATCCGTCCCACTGTGCGCCACATTATAATCAGGAGTAATTTGTGATTAGTAGGGTAGTGTGTTCGGTAAAACTTTTGAGACCATTTCGAGTTACAAATGGCATCGTTTCTTTAAAACCATTTAAGTTATACTTTCTCACAGTTCAGTCAGTTATCTCTAATACATAAATTATGCTTCGTGTACGGTGCTAAACACATTCTATATTTTAGTGTAGAGAACGCAGGCACATCAGGAATTATTGCAAAACTCAATTCAATTTAGTTTGAAGAATGCAATCTCTTGCTGACAAATACATGCATTGGGTGTAAGAAGGCTTGAGCTTTTACTCTTAAATTTCTTATGCCATCATTTGCAGCAACCCTTTTCATTGCACATTAGTACGTACATAAATAGTGAATTTATTTCCCGGTTGGCGCCTGTCAATTTCAATTCTGAAAGCTAACGTTTTTTCCCATTTTTTTCGATTTTGCCAATTTAATTATGTTTTTTTTTTTTGCATTTTCATTCAATACATATATACATTTTTCTTATTTATTTTCAAATTCAGCAAACGTACTTCGATTGGCATTTTGCTGGCAGGAAAAAACCAAAGAATGGTATGCATTTGGTTACAAGAAGAAGAGAATACAAACAAGTAAGGCAGTCTAAGTTCGGGTGTAACCGAACACTATATACTCAGCGTTTAAATTGTACAGTTAATTTCAGATAAATTACTTTTAATCCGATTCCGTCCATTTATTACAAATATTTCCCGCTATAAAGAAAGTATGTATTCCTAATTTTTTAACGATATATTAATTTATCTTCGAGTTATGGGCCCTGAAATCTAGCAAATTACTTAGTCGAAAAGGGGCAGTGCCACGCCCATTTAACATTTTTTTTATATTTTCTAACTTTTCGTTATAATGCAATTTAGAAAGTAAAACACCATAGATATCAAGCTGCTTTTTCAAAGGTATAGCTTATTATATTCGTCTACGATCTCTTAGAAGTCTTTTATACAAATGTGGGCGTGGCCTTTTTCCTGCTATAAGGAAACTATGTGTACTCAATCTAATTACGCTCCATAAATTTTCCTATGAGTTATGGTTCCCGACACATAGAATATTGCTTAGTCATAAAAGGGGCGGTGACACGCCAATTTACAAAAATTTTAACTAGTTTTTTCCTATTTCTTAATAAAAGTTCATTTGGAAAGGAAATACGGTTGATATAAAGCTCTTTTTGCAAAGAAGTAGCATATCTTATTCGTCCACGACCTTTTTAAAACTCTTATATAAAAGTGGGTGTGGCCCTTAACAAATTTCGCGAATTTTTCTTCCAGGTATTTGTTATAGTAAATGGTACCTCTCTACCGAATTATTATGATAGATTTAGCTGTTTTTGATTTATGATTAAAAATATTTGTAAAATTGATTTTATCACAAGTGGGCGGTGCCACGCCCATTAAAAATTTTTTTTTTAATTTTTATCAAGAGTCTCAATATCAGTCCACACATAAAATTTGAACATTCTAGGTATGTTATTTAATAAAAAAGTTAGGTTTTTGTGTTTTCCAAAATGTTATATATTGTGACGAACATTAGTGACACTAAGTGATACTCACATCACTAATCTGATACTAAGTAAATAAAGCCACAACAACAATAAAGCAAGCAGTCACTTGTATCTACATAAACGAATCAATCATTAGGTCTACACATATGTACGTACACGCAGCGGAGAGAAAACGCACAAACACATGCATATATCTTATATGAGATGCTCACACAAGAGAGCAATAATTTGTGCAAGTATCACTCACATATACACGCGCATATGAGAAGCTATAAACGTAGTTATAGCTGTTAATTTTATAGCTGATAACTAACTAGTAAACTCTAGAATAGAAAAGCCTAGAAATATGCAACGAGGAAACCAGACAGTATAAAAGCAGCAACAGTTGAGGCACAATAAATCTGTCTGATTTAAGCAGGCTATCAGTTGCGAAGTATAAGTGTTAATTGTGAAGTACCATTTTGCATTATTGAATAGTGGAGTTATTTATTCAACAGTTTAGTGATTCGAACGTTAGTAGAAGGTTGCAAATAAGAGGTATTTCAGTAAATTCGTTACAATATGTTAAAAGTGGGCGTAGTAATCATACATTAAATTACAATAAGATATCTCAATGTTTACTCAAGTTATCGTGTACACGGACAGATGGACGGACAGACGGACGGACATGGTTTAATCAATCCCTTTTTTCATCCTGAGCATTTTGATATATGGAAGTGTCTATATTTATCTCGATTCGTTTATGCCGTTACGGGCAACCATCAAAGTTGATGTACGCTGTGTAAAAAGCACGATGAGTATAAAAAAGTTGAAGCGGAGCAAAATATATTGTAATTCGCTGGCACTATAAAGCCGCGTTTTCTCCTCAATCACGATTGCATGTTTTCAAAATGGCAACCAGTGTTCCTGTGAGCCTTTTTTTCGAACGTCATACCAAAACGCACCAGCGTGCAAAGCCACCAAGTCAGTCAGTGAGTCAAAAAGTTATTTATGTATACATGTAAGTATGTACTACTAATAGTTGGTAGTAGTAAACGGGACGGACACTCTGTTAGCCAGTCAAAGCTTGTGATAGTAATATATTGTATAGCGCAGTAAGCCAGGCAAGTCGACAAGCTAACAATGAACTCCACCACCAACCCATTGAGTTGTTAATAATGGCGGCAATCGGTTTGTGCATTTCACCAAAGTGGGTCAATATATCGTATGCAATTTCCTATTTATTCGAAGAGTGGGTATTTTTATTCTTTCATAGCTGCAGCGCTTTTTCCGCCACAATACACTTTTGTTGTTGATATTCATATATCAAAATTAGGAAAGGGGTGCATAAGAAAATAATATTGGGGATATGGCATTTGTGTTCAAGTGACTTGGCGCATTAAATTTCCTGAATAACAGAACTAATAGTTTTGGTCATGTTTAGTACAAAAGGATAATAATGAAAACTATTTTGATTGAGTTTATAAAAAATTTTAAATTATTTTTTACAAGAAGGCCCAAATAGAGGTTTTGAATAGCTTCCCTCTGCAGATAAGGCAATGCAAGAGATATTATTCTATCTTGGCGAATTGTGAAAGGTTCAACTGATGTCTTCAACTGCATCTGTTACATGGCCACGTCATTGACGGTGTCTGGCTCAACCAGTTCCATAGCGTACACTTCTGTTATACTCTGTTTTAGCTAGTTTTAAACCGGTTTTTTAAAGGTAAAAGGTAGAATTTAAAAGATATAAGAAACAATGTTAAAGGCGTAAGAGCCAAGGTATTGCAGTACAAGGCACAAGGTATCAGATACAAGATCTGAGGTGCAAAGTACAAGATACTAGGTAGAAAGTTAAGGGTACAAGGTGCAAAATACAAACTAAAAGGTACGAAGTACAAAGCACAATGTACTAGGTACAAGGTACAGGATACAAGGTAGCAGGCACAAGGGGCCAGGTACTAGGGACCAGGAACAAGGTAAAAAGTACAAGGGACAATGTTCGAATTACAAAGTACAAGGCACTCCCCCAGCGAGTTGAAGGGCCAATTGATTCAAGGGGTTGTATAGCGCAACCTTTTCAAGGACATTACAGCGCAATTTATAGCTTCCAGTTGTCTTCCCCATCTACCCATGTCAAATTCTGTGTCTTTAGCAGCCGAGGCGCTGTCAACTCCAATTTCATCACCGAACTAGAGGGTTGGGGGCGAGTTTTCCTAGAAGGTTCAATGTGGTCATAATAAATAGTTCTAGAGATGTTAGAGCTTATACCTTAATGGCGCTTGTTACCGAAATATTCCGGATCCATATCCGGCTAAGGACCATCAACATCGATTACACTCCCTTTCTATTGGTTGGTGTATTTATCGCTACAAAAAAAACAGGTACAAGGTACGAGGTAAAAGTTATAAGGTAGAAGGTACAAGGAAGATACTAGGTGCAACGATAAGGTAATGTAGAGAAAAGGTACAGTTTAGTTTAGATTAAATAATTCTGTCAATTAAGACGAAACATATCCTGAATGTGTCCATTGTGGTGTAAAATTTCTTTTTACAACCAAACGGAAAGCCCATTAAGTACCTGAACTTATGTTATAGAATAACGCGTGGCAAATACTAGAAGTTTGCTATGACCCAGTCTATGTGATACATCGAGATCTGATAAATCTGCAGCATCTAGCAGCTGTACAGGCCACGAATACACAACACGCTCAACCGATTCCTCCGGCAGTACGCACTTGACTTATCTAGTCTTAATTATGAGCTTCAGGTCTTCTCTAGCTGAAGATATTAGCACGTCTTTTATTGTACATGATCTTAGAGATATTGTGAATTTGTGGCATGCGCCTTCTGTTTTATTGATACTTCGAGAGCTGCGCCATCCTTTGGCAAATCATTAGCCTGTAACAGTGCTTAGATGTTTTAGAAGTAGTCGGGAAATGATCTAGAAGCTCTCCCGATATGATTCTAAAGTAATCCCAAAGTTATGCTGAGACTGATTCAAATTCATCTTAAAATAGTATCGATGTGATTTTAAAGTAATCCCAAAGTTATACTGAAATGTAACCCAATTGGTTCTGAAATATTCTCCAACTAATTTTAAAATAATCCTGAAGTGATCCTGAAAATATGCCAAAATTTTCCTAAAATATAGAAGTTATCCCAAAACTCTGCTAAAATTGTTTCAAAGTAGCCCCGAGATAATGCCTAAAATATACCAGAAGTGATCCTGACGTTGTTCTGAATTGCTTCCAAAATTGTTGGGGAACGATTCCGAAAATTATCCCGCAACGATTTCATAACAGTCCTAAAGTGGTTTCAAAGTAGTCTCGAAATGATCTTAAAATAATTCCGAACTGATCTCGAAATCGATCTAAATTTGTTCCGAAATAGTATCAAGCTGTATCAAAGATAATCGAGAAATAATCCTGAAAATTTCCCTAATACGAAACAGTCCCAAAGTAGTGCCGATTTGGTCCAAAAATATACGAGACAAGTTATACAGTACAAAGTTTGACCGAAGTTCCTTTAATTAAATGATTTGGTATGTAATTTTCTTATGTGAAAAACCATGAGTCCCAAGTTTTTGTATGAATCGTTGTCTTTATTTAAAAATTTACGTTAAGTCTTTTTTTTCCTTCACTTTGACAACCGACCATTTATCGAATGTTGGCATCACTATGCTGTTAGTAAATAATCACGCAACAACAAAAACATGAAGCAGCCACTGTTATATACATGTCCACCTTAAAGCTAGCAACATTTGTGTAGAAGGCGACGAAGAGATATCTCATACACACACATGTAGTCATCAGCCGAAATAGTTACTCACAAATACACACGCATATGGCTATAAACTACAAATATGCACGTATATAGCTGGTAACCAAACATGGGCTACAAGAGTTCTAGAAGGTGAAACGTCTAGCCCTTTGGAGAAATATGCGGAAGAGGCAACAGAAAGTATAAAAGCAGCGCAAGCTGAGTAATAACTAATCAGTTTTTTTAAGCACGCTATTGGTTGTGAAGTATAATTGTACTACTCCCAAAATAGTCTAATAAAGACCATTTTGCCATACAGAATATTGGAGTGATTTATTCAACAGTTTAGCGATAGCGGTAGCAGAAGGTTTCAAATAAGCGGAATTTCCCGAAATTCGTACGATTGCAGTCCGAAACAGCTGAGGATGAACTCACCTCTGACTTTGGTTCTCATAGCTACCAAAAATCTTTTAACGCATTCAGGATGTTATTATTACGCGTTCTTTGATGCCATGAAAGATCACCAGCACCTGTTTTTTATCCCTTTAGTGCCTCTCAGGAGCTATTCTTCAATTGAGAACTCCACTTTTTCGAGAAAAGTAGTGAGACACTGTTTACGTTAAACCAAAAACTCAAATAAATCGCCTATGTTTAGAGCAAAGAATACAACATCTGGTTGCTACCCCCTGACTACCCTTACTTTGTAAACTTTTTCCGGCCATTTGCAATATATGTAAGTACACCGTCAATGCACTCTAATGAGGACTTCACTAGAACCAGTGAACTGATAACTGAAGATATAACAATACATACAAATGACCAACCAACTAACTATCCAACGAACTCACGTAACAATAGTTCAAGCAACACATCAGCCAGCCATTCAATCAATGGAGTCAATCCCCCAAATGCTGGGAATGTAGTACATATTTCAAAATGATAATGATACTAACTCCTTTTCTTGTTATTTCTACTTTTGTTGTTTGGTTAATTAACTCAGTCGAATGAGCTTTTGTTAATGCACTGCACTTAAGTATTTAGAGATGTGCATATGTGATTGAAGGTGCATGTGTGTGTGTGAAACTCAATCAGGATGCTGGATATGTGAATTACAGTCTAATGACCTATTTACGTGTGCACAGACCAAATGTATAGTTTTAAAAATGAAAAAAAAAAAAAACAGCTTAAAGCAAAAGTGCTTTTGAAACTTTAATTTTTATTTTTTTTAATTAATATTTTGGTGTCTCTATTGATTATATGATTTGAAGAGCTATTTCATTGTGCCACATTGATAGCTTGGCCAATTGTTATAAAAATGGAAACGAATACTTGTAATAAAAAAATTACAAAAATATTGAAATATTGTAAAAATTGTAAAATTACTTAATAAACACAAACCCACAAATAAGAACACTATGAACTTCTTGCTCTGACGGATACTCAGTCGACATGAATTTGGAGCAATAGCAAAGATTTTTTCCATTATATGCTTTTTTGTATTCGTAATAGGGCAAAGGGGGAGAACTTGTCTGAGATGAGTAAAAGATTACTACAATATTTGTAATGTCGTTTCATCGGAACTCTCAACCTCGGAATATAGAACCATACAGTTCGAGTTGGGTGTGGTACTTATATAGAGACAACTTCAAAAAGAAACCATTAAAAGACTAAGTGAATCAACTATAATAGAGACATGAGACAAATATTGATAATAATAATCCCCTGACCGAGAATGGAAGCACAGCTTTTATATAAGTGGAGAACTGACTTGAAATAATGGTGGATGCACTTAAGAGAGAGCAAATACTCTGCTTGCAGTATACTTTCATGATAATCCTTTCAAAACCGGAGCCTTTTCAACCCAAATTAAGACCCAACTCATTTCAATATCTCCGGAACGATTAACACCCGAAGAATAGGATGGTCAGTTTATATAGGAGGTTTCTCGAGACAATCGGACCCAGGAGCGCAACTTATAAGTGTCGTTATCAACAACATGTAGACCTTCAACCATAAAGAGCAAATCTCTTAATGCCAGCTAGCTTACGTGCATAACCTGTAGATCCACGTTAACATCTTTCTTACTTACTTAGTTAACTGGCGCTTAACCGTTGAAACGGTTATAATGTTTGGATTCCGTATTTTTTTGTTGTAATCTCTAATATGTTCTCTGAACCTCGTTCTTATTTGCCGTCCTGTTTGTCCTATGTGAATATGTTGGCATCTGCAGGTAAGCTTGTATAAGCCGTGGCTTCTAAACGCATCCTGTGAGTTAGTGATAGTTACCCCAGTCAGCCACACAAATCGATTAGTAAACCACCCTCGGTTCTGAATGAACACACCGCACATACACATAACTAAATACACACAAGCATCCATTTTGACAATAACTGCTCATGTACCTACGAACTATAAATACAGGACAAAGGACAACAACAGATCAGAACGAAAATCGACACTGATGATGGTACAACGCCGAAACCGGTTTGTCCCGAAAAAATTTTAGGCTGAGTTTCCCTTCCAATTTGCGGCGTGCTTCTTTAAATTTCCCCTATGCCTACTCCCAACGGCATCTGCAAGACAGACGAATTACCACTAAGAAGCTTTTTATGGCAGAAATACATTCGGAGTGCTTGCTAAATCACTTCCGAGGGGCGACTCCGACTAGAATTTTTTTTTCTAACTGAAAAAACCTGTTTCTAAATTTTTGATGTTCCTTTGAAGTTGATGACAGGTTGTGGGAGGCAGACCAAGCTACCACCATACCACAGGGCCACCGGGAGGGCAGGTTTGTGATGCGTGAGCTTGATAATTGGGCCATTATAAAGTGCTTATAGAGTTGGCTAGCTTGCCACTAGCAGAATAACAGGGATTGGGATTACAGCCAATTTTTCTGGAATGTGTCCTGTCATCATTTACACTGAAAGAAATGTTGCTAGTAAAATCAACAAATCGGTTCTGTTGTTCTTGACTTAACGGAGATTCGGTGGAATTGATCGAATTATGGTAAATCGACCGAGTTCTTTGTCAAGCGAACTTAGCGAGCTTAGTCATTTCAACAGAAGAGAAATTGTCGCTCTTAAGTTAACAAAATTTTGTAAAATTGAGAGATTCCTAATCAATCTAACTGATTTTTCTGTTAACACAACTGATCTTACAGGTCATTCCAACCATGGTATAAAAAAGAAGGTAGTTCCACTCAAAATTTTTTGACGAATTTGGGGATTTTTGAAATTTCATAATATTTGTTGTTTTGTTAGAAGCGTTGCCATACCGTTACTGTTTTAGGCGAAATTGTGGTTTTACGGGATGGAAATTTCCTTCAGGATGAAAAAGCCATGGTCATCTGAGACAGAAATAATATGATTTACTACGATTTATGTGCATACATATTTATTGAGAATCAGTAAATCATGCAATTTTATTGAAAAATAGTGGATAGTGACTCATACACTGGTTAATGGCTCATACCTTTATGGCAGCTTGACCCCTAGACAGAAAAAAATACACGCAAAATCCTGTTGTTTTAGCATGGCTAATAATAGGTCATGCCTCTACAGTGGATATTTTTCAAGAAATAGTGCACCTCCAAAGCCTGCAGTGAGTGGTAGGTGTTTAATTTGTTACGTTTATGGGACGCTATATCCATGTCAATGTTAAAAAGGCACAGAATGTGCATAGGCGGGGCTTGCCCCAAGGTGACCGCTGGTACAACGGGCCAAAAAACTCTCATAACTAGTGATAACCTGCAGAGCTATAGGGAATGTGGACTTCTAGCCAATTAATCACCATTCAATTTCATAAAAATTGCCTTTAAGTATGCTAAAATCTTTATAAATTGCGGTTTCGGTTTATAAGGACCTCCTTTGGGCAATAAAGATACACGTTTGTCAATATGTTCTGAGCAAACGTATGGATACTTACGAAGGCTATATTCCCTTGCTTTGTATCTTTTGATCAATGTTTCTTCCACAAACCAATTTTCCGGAGCTCGAAAACTTATTAAAAACCTTCCTTTCTAGGATGATATTTCATGTTAAAATATTTCCAACGCATGTGGTTATTTTTTTTTTCTTTTTTATTTAAAATAACTCTGAAAGTAATATAGTCGTATCGGTTATATGATATCCTTCAAAATTAGAAAAATTCGTAACATTTTTCAATCTGGTAGCATGTTTTTGGTGAAATTGTCATTGTCCTCGCAAAAGTCAAGTGGCTAACGTCACACTAAATGGAACTACCTCCATTTTTTGTATCATGATTCCAGGCATGCTTAACCAACGAAACGATATCATTTCGTTACGATAATCAACGTTAATAAACGAAACGAAGTCATTTCGTTTCGTTTATTAACGTTAAGATCGTCAAATTAACGAAATGATTTCGTTTCGTTTTCTGCCATATCAAAACGAAATCAAATCGTTTATGTTGATTATTAATTTCAAACTATGCTGGCAAAGCTGATTGATGGCGGAGTCATTAAAGGTGAAAGCATTATCCAAGCTGATTGCAACTTTTCTCATGAATTTTGACAGTACAAACATTTCTCAGAGTATTTTTGACATTACCACCAACGAATTACACAAACAAATTACATAGAGTTTGTGTGTGTATGTGCGCTCGTTGTTGCCACCTTACGGCTTCACCATGGCTATAGCATTGCCAGCACAATTCAAACATAAAGTATCACGTTTTCGTTAACGTTTTTAACGTTAACGAAAGCTTTTCGTTTCGGTTAAAAACGAGATACAATTTATCTTGATAATTTCTTTATCGATAATATTTCGAAGTGTTTCAACGGAAACGGTGGAAATTTTTTGATAAACGATTAGCTTAACGTTAAGGTGCATCCCTGCATGATTCCAACGGCGGTCAACTGTCAATACATGAGCGAATTTCAAAGAGAAATTTACGCTCACTGCGCTCTCTACTTTGTACTTACGACGATGGTGCCACTTGTTAAAAAAAACACCAAAATAAGAAAACCGTCAAATCGAAAAAACACACAAAATGGGAAAACAATAAAAAACTAGTTTTTCAGTTATCAATACAAAACGAAAAACCCTTGTTTGGATTTACTGTGCAAAAAATTATGAGATACCGGGACACCTATTTATCGGGTACAATTTTGCAACTTCTCTTCCAAGTGAAATGCAAAATTGCGCCCTCTTGTTGTAAAAGTTTTGTTTGAACGAACAGGTTTTTTCCAAAGTTAGTAACATTTTGTTCAAGTTTTTACGAATTTTCACTCACGCGAATGAATTTAATAATATAATAAAAAACACACTTTTTTAACGTTGATGTTTCCGACAACACAAAAGTTTGAGTTGTTTTGGAATCGTTTCAAAGTGTTATGAAAACTAAACTTGCCGAATTACATGTAAAGTTAACTTCTAGCGATTTGATTCTTTACTTTTCTATAACTTACAAGTTCTCTATTTAAAATGTTATGTCATATCACAATCAAGTGTGACAACTACATGCGAGAAAAGAAATTGAGAATGAGCTGAGCTGCAACCGAAAGAATTGAGAATCAGTTTTGTGACTACTATTTTCATTTATATTTGCAAAGCGAAGTTCAAAACTATAAATTAAATAAATTATAAAATATAAAATTTGGTGAAAGTGCGTTTAATAAAACAAAACAATAAAGTGTATAATATTTAATGGTGCCAGCATATTTGATGTAAGCCCAATTGACGTTCGGTTAGTAAGTGCCACCGTGGTGTGATGGTAGCGTGCTCCGCCTGCCACACCGTATGCCCTAGGTTCGCACCCTGGGCAAAGCAACATCCAAATTTTAGAAATAAGGTTTTTCAATTAGAAGAAAATTTTTGTAAGCAGGGTCACCCCTCGGCAGTGTTTGGCAAGCGCTCCGAGTGTATTTCTGCCATGAAAAGTTCTCAGTGAAAACTCATCTGCCTCGCAGATGCCGTTCGGAGTCGGCATAACGTCCGACCAATTTGTAGGGAAAATCAAGAGGAGCACGACGCAAATTGGAATAGAAGCTCGGCCTTAGATCTCTTCGGATGTTATCGCGCCTTAATTTATTTATTTATATGGCAACATAGGTACTTTTGTACAAAGCTGTCGCTCCAACTCTTTTTGTTCATTTGACTACTAAAACGGTCAATTACGAATCAACGATTTGTGCGCAGTTGATTCAACATCTTGTTGCGATGGATAAAAATTAACAGAAATTTCGGTTGAATTGAACCGTATTTCGGTTGATTTTACCAGTCTTTTTCTTTCAGTGTAGTGTTGATGGGTTGGGTTTTTGTACTGTTGAGATTCAGAAGGGAAGAAATACGCATAATTTTTTATGGCCCTTATCAAGAATATTGAAGACGAATGAATAATGGTAATAATTAAAACAATATTAATGAAAATAATGTTATTCATTTACATACATATCGTTTTTAAGTTTACTGACATTAAGGTTAATCTGTGTTATTTATTACCCCAAAAATGTTATTTATCCGACTTAACGAAATACAATGCTCACCTTTTTTGTGGCTTCAATATTAAGGGCATAATACTTTAGCGAATTGTTGAAGGAATCTGAAATGAAAAAATTAAAAAAACATATACACGTTAGTATTTATAACTTTGGTTTTTAAAAACTGTTAAACAAAAACTCATATTGATACAAACTTATTGACAAAACCATATTTTAATGACTTCCATTACAATTTCATCATAAAATATACACTTTTTTGGACATAAATATACAAATATTTTTGTATACATGGAATTTAACAAACTGTGCAAAAATAATTTTTTTTAGTATAAGTTTTCTTTATGGATTTATTTATGGTTTTAATCGAATTTTTTTCACGAATTGATTTGTTGAATACGTAATGGACAAACGGGTAGGCTACGGATCTCATTATCTATTGCGAAGCGGACCTTCGTTTCGCCTCAGAGACGAACCATTCGCCTCTTTGTAGTATGTTAAGCGATCACGGCACACGGCACGGACGAAAACCGCTGATTCTTATGTGACAAAAGTAAATAGAAAACTATTTATAATGAATCGTTCGTCAAATTTAAACAAAAACAAGTAAGGACGGGACTGTCTTCGGCTGTGCCAAAGACTTCACCTTTCATGAATGGGGCTGAACAAATCTTATCCCGTTCTTAATCTCCAAATATTCGGATGTATAAGATAAGAAATATATTGTGAACAGATGTACATACCTAAACGATTTTAAGATAAATATAAAATAAAAAATGGCAAAATCTGAACGATCGGTTGTACGGGATATATACTATATATAGCTCCGATCTAAGTGATTTTTTAATGAAATCTTCTATAATACATTAGAATAAATATCACCAAATTTAACGTTTTTATATTGGAAATTAAGGGAGAAATGGCAAAAAAACTTTCCATCTGAACGATCGGTTGTATGGGATGGGTATATACTATATACATATAGCTCCGATCAAAGTTATTTTTTCAGGAAATCTTTTATGATATATTAGAATAAATATCACCAAGTTAACCGTTTTTATCTTTTAAATTAAGGGAGAAATGGCTAAAAATCTTTCTATCTGAACGATCGGTTGTATGGGATATAACTATATATAGCTCCGATCAAAGTGATTTCTTTAGGATATCTTCTATGAGATATCACCGAGCTTCACGTTTATACTTTCTAAATTGCGGCAGGAATGACCAAAATCGTCTTATCTGAACGATCGGTTGTATGGGAGATATATATGTTATAGTGGTCCGATCCTACCGGATCCGACAAATGTCCAATATGGTACAAAAATACATCCTTGTGCCAAATTTCATGGAGATACCTCAAAATTTGAGGAACTAGTTTGCGTTCAAACAGACAGACGGGCGGACAGACGGACATGGCTATATCCATTCAGTTCGTCGCCCTGATCAATTCGGTATACTTAATGGTGAGTCTATCTTCTATATTTCTCAACGTTACAAACATCCAACCAAAGTTAATATACCATTTCATGTTCATGAAAGGTATAAAAAACAAACTATTTTCGGTTGTATTCGAATATACTTATAGAACAGTGATCGGCAAAAATTTAAATGCAAGTGTGTTGGTGACAGCTAGAACAATAGGGTGGGTCAAATTTATTATTGAAAAGGCACATCTAGTTTCGGAATCTCTGGCTCATACTGAGTAATATTGCCCATGGGACCATAGGTCTGAAATGAATTTCGAGCCTCCCTAATTTTGTTAGAAAATTGTGTATCAAAATTTTCTCACTTGAATATGTGTAAAGCAAGTTTGGCCCAATTGAGCTATGGCACGCCGACCACTATATAGTTGAGTTGGCAGTTAAAAGGGAGTGAGTGTCATGCCATAACCCTTCTTGCCAACAACAATTTATTTAAGATCACGTCGCGAATGAGTTGCACCTTATGTACGATTCTGGTAAAGTTAGAGCTCGTTTCAGTTAACTTTGTTCATTGGTTTATAATTCGATTTTTTTTTTCATTTTCAATTTCAATAAAATCGTAATTTATAACGTATTTTGCTGTTCCCGATTTAAATTAGCATGAACGCTGCAGTCTTATCATCTCCGTAATGATCAGCATTTCAATAATATAGGTATATCGTGATTTTTGAGCGAAACCAAAAAACCTTGCTCTATCGCGCCCTCTATATGTATATTCCGTATGCCCTACTTTTATGGCTTTCCTTCCAAATTCCTGTTTTCCAACCAATATTGACGATATGCTTCCCCATTTTTAATATCATGCGTCGAAAATCTGCCCTGGAAATCCGCCGGCAAATGCTAATCCCTAATATAAAGCACATAAATGACTCCGAAACGAGTCACATTGGAACAAATTATGAGCTGTTTATGAGTGTAATAAGAGTATGATCGGACTCCTATTTAGGCTCACATAATGTCTGAGAAACGGCTCATATAGGACGACCATTGCAAGAAGGGAAATACACTCATTCCGCTATTATAAATGAGCTTATAATGAGCGTAATGGATCCGAGTTAGAACTCCTTTCTGACTCTTTTTTGACTCCGAAAATTTGCTGGGCATGGACGCTTCCGTAATTATGCGCATGTAAGTATTATGGACTTTTTTGATTGCAACAACAAATTACCTCCGTTATATATCCCGGTGCGGCCGATGATGGTAGCGTGCTCCGCCTACCACACCGAAGATCCGGAGTTCTCGCCCCGGGAAAAGCAACATCAGAAACTTTAGAAACAAGTTTTTTCAATTAGAAGAAAATTTTTCTAAGCGGGCTCGCCCCTCGGTAGTATTTGGCAAGCACTCCGAGTGTATTTCTGCCATGAAAAGCTCTCAGTGAAAACTCATCTGCCTTGCAGATGCCGTTCGGAGTCGGCAGAAAACAAGTAGGTTCCATCCGGCCAATTTGTAGAAAAAAAACAAATAGGAGCACGATGCAAATTTGAAGAAAAGCTCGGCCTTAGATCTCTTTGGAGGTTATCGCGCCTTACAGTTTTTTTTTTTTTGTATATCCCGGTTGGTGTGTCAAGTCTTCGTATGTCTTGGATAAGCCTTGACGTCAGATATTATACTTTCCAGCATAGCTTCCCGATATGCTGCAAAAATCCATCCTAAACGGGTCAATCCTAATCCTATATTTAATACATACAAATGACTCCGAAAAGAGTTAATGAGTCTGCTCGGACTCCAATTTAGACTCACTTAGTATATGAAAAAAGGCGCATACCGGACAATGATTGCAAAAACGGGAAAAGGATTCATTTTCGAAAATAAGCTCAAACAGAGCGTATACGCTCCAATTTTGGATAACTTTGTGACTCATTTAAGACTCCAAATGTTTTCTGGGAAGCTTTTCTTTTCAAATAAACACAAATTTGAATGTCAACTAATAAGCCCAGTGGTCCCAGATTTTATACACTTTTGCAAAATAAAGTATATAACTTTGAAAAACTCAACAGATTCTTTTTATATAAATCAGATCCGACAACATATAATTTTACAAGGGCTTTCTCCTTCACTTCGGCGTAACGTCAAAAACGGAAAATGCGAAAGAAAACCATAGACGAAATCGTGAAGAGACACATCGTTCGAACGAAAGGTTGGCAACACAGAATTATGCCCTAAATTTTTTTAACAAAAAAAAAAATGTTCGAAAATATATTACTTTTAAGTGAATATATAATATATAATAAATAACACTGCATACATAAAAAATTAACCCTCAACAATTGCTTAAGGAAGTTACACCGCACTTCAAACGCCACAAAACAATTCAGAAGCCAAAATAAGCTAACAAATACAACGCACCTCAAAACTTAATTTTTGATTTCAAAATAAGCTGAACCACTTGACAATGCAAGCTTCTTAAGTTCTTGTCTTGGTAAGGCCACCTAGTTCTGGAAAATAGACCATACAAAGCACTTAAGTTCAAGTGGTATTTGAAAGAAATTTTATTAGAAACTAAAAGGTGCATAGCACTTGAATCAAAATGTACAAATACCTTTGTTTATACACACATACATCTGTGTTTACGTAGCGACGAATTGGTGAGCCGGTGGGTTATGAGATTGGAGAGTGAGAGTAGGAGGTAAGAGGTTACAAGGTAGGGCGTAGAAGGTATGAGGGCCAGTGCCGAGAAGGGTAGATAGTAAGGTGGAAGGTAGAATTAGAAAGGTGTGAGGTATGCGTAGGACGTTAGGTTGAACTGGCCGATCAATAAAAAGCTCACATTGACTGAAACTATCCATAGTGCTGTGGGGTAGGACGAATTAGGAGGTGGGATGTGTGAGGTATGAGACAAAATGTAAGCGTGGAAGATCGGAGAAAATTATAAAGGGGTATTAAGTGGGGTTTATTGAAAGCTTAGGTAACGCTTCATCAAACTAGGGTCTAGAAGAGGCCCCACAAGCCCCTACTGAATAAAAATGGAGTTTTTATATGCTATGTACGAGTACGCACACATACGCGGTTTGAGGTGTTGAGGGTCAGCAGCTTTTCGTACCAAAAAAAGATCGACCAAGAGGATGCCATACGACATACGATGTATTTTAGCGTGGGATTTGTCCGAGAGTTCTCCTACATTGAGTTGATCGGTGGCCATAATAACAACGGTATTAGGTACAACAGCAGCTGAACTGGCGGACCCAGGTGCACTCCATGGTAGCTGCTTGCTCTGCATGGTCGTGAACTACACTGAGAGTTGCGAGGAATACCCGGTTAGTGTGACCATGCCCTCCCTCGGCCATTATAACTGGACAATTCGCTGGACGTTGCTTATCCCGCGTTCGCACAACAATATAAATTGCAGGGGGTAGTGTAGCATATTAACGCTGGTCGACCAGCTCAGGTGGAGCCAAGGATTAGGTAGCCATTAGGCTTCGAATCTCCCTCCCTTAGTTTCGGAAACGAGCGAGATAACCGTAAAAACGCGACTCGTTAGCTGGCATGCGAATGTTGACACCCATGTTAAGGCAGCACCCCATACACTCAGGCCGCCAATAGGAGATATCGGGTTGCCTTAAAAACGTCAATACCTCCCTCGAGTAACCTGCGAGAAATGAAGTGTTAAGAGCAAGTTTATTTATTTTACCCTTAATTCGTAATGATAGAGTTGATATATGAACTGCTTGTTTTGGCACTCAGTGAATTTCGTCGATAGATCATCACCTTCAGTGTGCCTTGCTGTTAATGCCCAGCTGTGGGATGTTTGTCGTGCATATCATATATTGCAGTTGTTGTTTGCGAACCTTTGTGGTATAGAAGAATGTTAGTTTTGTATGCGCAAATCAAATTACTGAGAAGATCGACCTAATTAAACGCAACGTTTCAGAGGCAGAGGAAAGAGAGCTTGGAGGAGGAAACTATGAGGAAAAGAAGTACAAGCGGGAGGAAAAAGAGGAAGGCAGAAAGCAATCCAATGTCTTCGAGGATTTAGTTTCGAACTAAGCATTGTTGATATTGGCTGAGTAGCAATGTTGAAAGTTTATCTTTACACCCAGATTCAACT
Organism: Eurosta solidaginis; assembly: GCF_040869045.1. Lineage (NCBI taxonomy): Eukaryota > Metazoa > Arthropoda > Insecta > Diptera > Tephritidae > Eurosta > Eurosta solidaginis. The sequence continues at coordinate 77,134,478 of NC_090319.1, forward strand.
TCTATCTAAAAGAAGAAGGATATTCGCGTCTTCTGACGTGTTTGAGAGTTCTTGATCCCATACACAGGTATGTATGTGGTTTCGGTGGAAACTCGCTGCGTTGTTTAAAGAACTCTTTTATGCCTTGCCGTTAAAGCTAGTTAGGTCGGAGCTCCTATTGAGTCTTCTATATCATGGAACGGAACGGTCATGTCTTTCTCAAAAACCTTCCTTAGTTATGTTCAATAGGGCAATTTTGGCAGCGCATACTTTTCTGGGCTGTAAAGTTAGTTTGAACAGCAGCCCATCGCAGCCCCAAAAAATTTCAGTTTGGTCAGCGATATATCTACGTCAATAGGATTCTTCAAAACTCCAAGGTAAAAGCTCTAAATATTATAATGGATCTAACTATGGTCGATAGGGTATTGAATCCACTTCTAAAGCAATACCTTATTCTGCTCTGGCACGCCAAATTTGCTCTTGCAATAACTTTATCCATGATCGCCCGAAAAGGGTTTCCTTCAAACCATAATTGCCAAGGGATGACGGAAAATCGTTAAAAATCGTTATAAGTTATTATGTCTTAAACTTGAATTCGAAGCGTATGGACACCAGCACCCTTATGAACCAGACATTTTTTGCTATTTTTATTAAAATGGTGCTTTTACTGATACTCACCCCTAAGCAATCACCCTGCAACCCAGATGGCCCCACTGTTATCCCTGCCCTGTGTAGACGCATATTTCAGTTACAAAATTAATTATTACGGACTGCCTTCAAACTTTACTAAGTAAATGAAGATTTAAAGGCTTACGCAAAACATTTGTAATTGAAATTTCATTTCATTCATTTCATTTCATTTTTTATTCATTTTCTTTCAAAACAGCATATATGTTACAATAGCGACTTAAATTAAATTAACTATAATTACAGAAAGAAAAGTAAGGCATTCTGTAAAAATATATGTATTTTAGTATCGAATGCCATCTCCGAATAAAATTGAATTCAAAAACATGTAAAATAGTGCGTGGGGTGAAGTTTGATTAAAAATAATGAGTAATAAAATATATTAATACAATATGTACATATACTTTTTTAAGTGCTATGGTTCAGCAAATTTTTGATGTCTTCGTGTGATTTCTCTAGTAGAAAAGATTTAACCTTTCCCAAAAACTCATTCAGATTTCTAGTGACACGTATACATGCAGGCAACGCATTAAAAGCTTTACAAGAAACGATAGTAAAGAAGTTGTTGAAGCTGGTTGTTCGAGAGGTCGGGACATACACAAGTCCATATGAGTTTTGCCTCAAGTTATAACTATCCGATACCAGGCTATGTAAATACCCACAGCGAATAAAAAATATCTTTAACGTTTTATAGTAGTACATATGCTTAACAGGAAGAACTTTCAGATCCCTAAACAACTCCATAGAGTGGTGAAAACGATCAACATTACATATTTTTCTTATGACCCATTTTTGAATAGTTAGAAGCTGCTGGATTTTATTACCTGCAGCGCCACCCCAACAGGTTATACCATAATGGAGCTTGGAGTGGACTAAAGCGGAATAAATAGTTTTAAGTGTTTCGTTTGAACAAACTTTTCTTAAATTGTAAAAATAACGAACGGAAGATCGCAAGTAGGACTTCAAACGAGAAATATGCGTAGACCAACTCAAGTTTTGGTCAACAATAACACCAAGATATTGGAAGTCGCTTACTTTTTCAATAGTGAAGCACTTATCGGAACAATTTACTTCAGCTTTAAACGATGCACAGAACAGAAAATTATTTTGTACAAAACGTTTGCAGTCAGTAGCATGGAATACAATGGCTATGTCAGGTGAGGATTTTGGATGCAAATTGAAATACATCAACTTCGTTTTCTTGCTGACACAGAGCTTATGTGCTGCAAACCACACTCTTAGCAAATGCACATCGTTATTGATTCCTGCTACTAAATCCAGATAGGTCGATGAGCCATAGGCGATAGCAAGGTCGTCAGCGAAGGCTGTTACTTTTCCATACAATGGCAGCGAGAATATTGAATTAAGGTAAATCAAAAATAGAATAGGACCTAAGACAGATCCTTGAGGTACACCTAAGCTAATTGTAACTGGGTTAATTTCACAATTATTGTGAAAAGTCTTTCAGTATTTGAAAGTTTGGTATTAATGGAATTGCATTTGCTTAGCTTACTCGTAGTAGACATACCTTTTGTATTTTCTATCTAATATATAAAATTCTTCTGTCACGTTTTGAGAGGCTTAACTCCTCCGAAACGGCTGAACCGATTCTCATGAAATTTTGTGAGCATATTGGGTAGGTCTGAGAATCGGCCAACGTCTACCTTTTTTTCGCTACGTACCTAGGGTCTTGGATTAAAACGTGGGCCCGGGTACCCCTAGAATGTGTTTATACAATATGGATATCAAATTGAAGCTGTTGATGTGAGCTATAATACAGGGTAAGTTTTACACCGCTGAGTAACTAGGATCTCGAGATATAGGCCAAAACATGGACCCGGATACCCCTAGAATGTGTGTGTATTGTGGATATCAAATGGAAGCTGTTGCTGAACTGTTGCTCTAAAGTTCATTGTGATATTCGATTTAGTGGCATCAACCTGGCAAAACTGATAAATATGCATGTGAAGCCGAAATAAAGACAAGAATTAATAATAGCCACTTACCTATTTACATACGTCCTATTCCATTTGCCTGAAATTTCGTATATAAATTTGCCTATATTATTATTTACGATGCTTTTTTCCGGGAAGTATACCAGAGACGGACTGGAAATGGGAATAAGATTAGGACTGGGACTGAGGCTCGGAGTGGGACTGGGACTGAGACTCGGAATGGGACTGGAACAAAATACATACCACCCTCTGGGACTGGCATTAAGAGATGTAGAAGAAGGAGAAAAACTTGAGAGAAGAGAAAAGAGAGAAGGAGACTGAGAAAGAGATAGAATGAGACGAAGATGGAGATGAAGCGAAAAAGACGGAGGGAGGAGTGAATAAAAAGATTAGGAAAAAGTTTAGACGGGTAGGGCAGAGTTAGACGGAAAAATCTTATTAAAATGTATGTAGATAGGCAAAATTTAGGGCAGAACAACGTCTGCCGGGTCTGCTAGTTATTAATAATATTTTCTCCATAGGAAAGAAATATTACCGCAAATAATTGAAATTTCGAAATTGAAACGAGAAAAAGGTTATAAAACTTCATAACAATTAATTAAGTAATTAAGTTTAGATTCGAGGGCCTTTTTTATATTAAGGAGGTGACTAAATTCTTCTTTCTATTTTTCCTTTCTGATGCTTTGCAAATATCAAGTATCCGTATTATCTTTCTGTTACTTTTGACCCTTATTAGCCTCCGAAGCACGTTTCAAGCCTCTAGATAACAGTGAGGCTACTTAAAAACCGATCGAAAGATTCCAAGTCTGTTATGAGTTTTCTAATGATTTCAACCCGTGTGCTACCCAAATAAGCTTTTCCCCCTGTTGTTGTTGTTATTGCTGTAGCAGTGCATTTAGAGAACTTTGTTGGCAATTTGTGAGTGGTCGTGCCCATTGAATGGGGCGAAGCACTGGTAACACAACAACATGGAAGAAATATGTGGTACATACATGGCGTATACGTAATTTTTATATTCAGCTGAGCAGAGCTCACAGCGTATATTAATTTTGTTCGCGTAACGGTACCCCGTAACGGCATAAACTAATCGAAATTCATATAGACTTCTATATATCAAAATGATCTGGGCAAAAAAGAATTTCATTTAGCCATGTCCGTCCGTCCGTCTGTCCGTAAACACGATACCTTGAATAAATTTTGAGGTATCTTAATGAAATTTGGTAGGTAAGTTCCTGGGCACTTATTTCAGATCGCTTTTTAAAATCAACGAAATCAGACTATAAACACGCTCACTTTTTCGATATCGAAAATTTCGCAAAACCGTAAAAGTGAGATAATTCATTACCAAACACGGATAAAGCGATGAAACTTGGTAGGTGGGTTGACCTTATGACGGAGAATAGAAAACTAGTAAAATTTTGGACCATGGGCGTGGCATCGCCCACTTTTAAAAGAACGTAATTTAAAAGTTTTCAAGCTGTAATTTGGCAGCTGAGTATGTAATGTTCGGTTGCACCCGAACTTAGTCTTTCTTACTTCTTTTGTATGCACACTTCATACAAAATCGAAGTTCGATATTGAAAATCGAATAATCGTTAATTTGCGATTATTCGAATAATCTGAATAAATAAATTAGTCGAAACGTACAAAAATCTAAAATCGAACACTCGATTAATAATGACATAGGTTTCCTTTTAAAAATAATAGAGTACTTTGTACTCAAACCACCTTTATAGTTTGTAGACATCATTAAATTTTCTTAAGTTGCATTTTAACAACATTACAACCAGTACGTTGCGAATCTAAAAAGTATTTTGAACTTTAGTAATAATTTAAAGTCTAACTCCAAAAAGAAATTCATACAAATTTATTTGCATCAAGTAGATAAATTTAATCTACACTTTTCACGTTAAACTTAAATTCAACAAGCTTATCTCTGACTATTTGCTAGATATGCTTCTTGGTAGTACTAAGTAATAATGACATAAACTTAAAACCAAATACCAACTAAATGAGCTCCATCTTTCTAAGTAAGTATACTGCCAACTTATTTGAACTTTCTTACATTAATTAATTTCTAATTAAAGTTAGCAGCAATGCAACAACAATGAAGTAATTATTGCGGAAGTAAAACAGCAATAAATCACAACATGAAATATTTGATCGCCAAAATAGAACCGAGCACTTGAAGATTTACTACACGAAGAAAATCTTCATTACTTTTTAATGGTGAAAATGTTAAAGTAAAATATTTCGTTAAATAAGGCAATAATTTTTAGTTGGATTGTTGTTTTTAATTGAGCTCGTAAATGAAATATAATGCTTAATGAGGTTTATGTTTTAAAACTTTTACAAAATTTTATTTCAATTCCAAAGCAAATATGATGAGTTATGACGTTTTCTTTTCCGTGAAAAATGTCACCCGCATGCTGCACTCTTGAAGCTATTGAACTAAATCATCTGGCACTCTACCAAATAGCTGAATTTGTATGTAATAATACCCCTTTTCTTATTCAGTGTGAAATATTTTGTGAAAGGAACATACAAAGTAACAAGAGGGCTGGGAAGAACCAGCAGGGCAACATCATTTTCAGAAAAGAGAACACCATTAGATAAAACGATAATCCGTATTGGACGGGTTCAGTTACGTATGCTATATATAAATTTTTAGAACTTTCAGAGCTTTAACTTTAAAAATTCGAGTACATTTAGGAACCGGGTACTTTTTAAAAGCCGGGTAATTTTCATATCCCAGTACTTTTTTTGGAACGGAATTCTTGTTTAGAATCGAATACTTTTTCAGAACCGGGTTCTTTTTTTGGATCCGATTACATTTTTTAAAGCCGGGTAGATTGAGGAACGAGTAGATGTTCCAATACTTATACTTTCTAGAACTATAATCTTTTGCGGAGGGGGGTACTTTTTACGAATCAGAACCATTTCGGATCTGTGCACTGTTTTAGAGCCGAGTACTTTTTCTGGATCCGCTTACTTTTTAGAACCGGGTATTCGGTAATGGATACTTTTCAAAACCGAGTAGGTTTTCGGACCCGGGTACATTTTTAGAGCCGAGTACTTTTGCAGATCCGGTTACTTTTACAGAACAGGGCCCCTTTTCGGAGCTGGATACTAATTTAAAACCAGTTACTTTTTCAGATTCCGTTAAATTTTCGGATCCTGCTGCTGATTTAGCTGCTGGTACCTTTTCACAAACGTTTTTTTTATTCGGATTCGATTACTTTTTAGAAGCGATTATTTTTGAGAACCGATTAACTTTGCATATCCCGGAAGTTTTTGCTTATCCGGGTAGTTTAAGTAACTGATGGAAGCCGGTTATTTCAGAAAAGGTATTATTGTTTGTCATATTTATTGTGCGTTGAAATTGTTATCACGTCAGGTGATCTCGGGTAGACAGGCAGTCTCATTTTTGGGAATAATCGGTACTACATGCTATGTGGTTGTTACTAAGGCTTGGAAGTTATGAGAAGAACTTGTTATTAAAATTTCCTAGCTTAAAGCAGCATCAATAAGCCTCATGAAGTGTCCTGGAAGATGCTTTAGGCCGGACTATAATCTTATCGGGGCTCGACAATGGCAAAAGAGGAAGAGGAATGTCTCCACCCTAAGAACTAAGAGAAAAAAGATTACCGTTCACTTGGTATTTACAACTTACGCCAGTTAGCTCAACGGAGGAGCTACTAGCGCGATTTATAGCTAGATGAAAAGCGTTTAACCGGTTAAGTGCTTATTAAAGAAGAAGAAGCAATCCTGGGGCGCTTGACTACGACAATTCTTGATAAAAAATAAATGTAAGGCGCGATAGCCTCCGAAAACATTTTAGGCCGAGCTTCTCTTCCAATTTGCGTCGTACTCCTCTTGCTTTTCCCTACAAATGGGCCGGACGGGACCTACATGTTTTTTGCCAAATTCTTGTTTGGTGGAAAGCCACACAAAAAGCAACCTATTTCAAAAAATTAGAGGGGATATGCAGACTATCAATGCTTTGCATTACGGGAGCCTTGGAAACAACCCCGGCAGCTGCACTGTATTACATTCTGCACATTCCACCTGTAGACCTGGTAGCAAAAAACATAGCTTTAATAACTGCAACCAGGCTCGGTGCCTCGGGGTAGCTTGAGAGCCGACCATACGGCCATAGTAGTATAGCGTCATCAATCACAAGACGAACAGACTACCTGATTCCCTATCTGCGCTTCGAAGGCGATCTTAAGACCACAATAGAGGTGGACAGTTGGCGCAAGGGTGCTCAAATGGCGGACGAGGCGATACATGTGTAAACAGATGGTTCCAAAGTAGTGGAAGGAGTAGGGTCTGCGGTATACTGTGCTGTTCCGGAAATAAACAGATCCTACAGACTGCCGGATCACTGTAGCGTTTCCCAAGCTGCAATCGTGTTAACTTTTATATTGACAGTCAAGCAGCAATTAAGGCAATAATCTGGTATAGCACAGCATCTAAATGCGTGTTAGAGTGTAAGCAGTCTCTGGAGAGAATCGGGACAGGGAGAAGCATATATCTATATTGGGTCCCAGGGCATATGGGAATAGATGGGAATGAAAAAGCGGATGAACTAGCTAAAAAGGACGGATCCCTTGAAGCTTGCTCCGTAGACGTCCCAATTAGACTGGGCGAGATTAAGCGAATGCGAGAGGTGTACATGATCGACCAAGCAGGAGAGGCGTAGGTTCAAACGCGGGGCTGTAAAGTGTTGAAGATTGTGTGTAGGTCTTACAACCTTATTCTAACAAAGTTGCTTCCATCATTAAAAAGAGAGGACTGTAGACTCATGACGGGTATTCTGACCGGACACTGCCCTCTGGCGTCACATGCCTTTAAATTAGGCTTGGTCAGTGATAGCAGATGTAGGAAGTGCGGGCTGGAGGAGAAAACGATCGTGCAAGTTCTGTGCTCATGCCCTGCGCTTGCCAGGCTAAGGCTCCAGCTATAAGGGGTGATACAGCTGTCAGATCTAGAAGCAGCAAGTGGCTAAAATCCTAGGAAGCTTCTAGTATTTGCCAAGAGGACGAAGTTATTTTATAACATATGTCCTGGTTTTTGATAGGGTTTTTCAGTTTGGTCGTTAAAACAAACTTCTGGTAACACTACGGACTTATTCAGTCTATGTGAGGTCCTCATGGACCGGCCAGTTCAACATAACCTAACCTGTGTCGACTCCGAACGGTATCTGCAAGGCAGACGAGTTTTCACTGAGAGCTTTTCATGGCAGAAATACACTCGGAGGGCTTACCAAACACTGTCGGGGGTAGATCCTGCTTAGAAAAATTGTTTTCTAATTGAAACCCTTATTTCTAAAATTTTGATGTTGCTTTGCCCGGGAATACGGTGTGCTAGGCGGAGCACGCTACCATCGCTACCAATTCTTGATAACTAAACATTTTTCCCACCGAAGATTACATCTAGCGTCCCACTTATTCCATCCATGTAGGACTCAGTCTCCGTCAATACATGGTCTATTAGTTTTTAGCACAATGAGCGTTTTTAGTACGAGTTTTTGAGAGCTGATTTTTCTAACAATAACAAACGTTGAAGGGCCATCACAGTGGAAGTATATCCAGAATTCTCTGTAGTTTTTATCGGAAAGTACCGCTGTCAATATAAATGATGCACGCATGAATAATAATCTAAAATCACTTCCCTACAGTAAAGGCTTACGACTATGAAAGGCATAATAGTAGTTTTCTAATAACTATTCCCAGATAGATAAGGTGGAAGACGAGAAGGCTCAGGAAGTTATAACGACGAGCACATCGATACGTCAAAGGAAATAACGCTAGTAAAATCAACATAGCGGGTTTTTTATTCCTTATTTAACAAACAATCAAGAAAATTGAGCGCATTATGGTTAATTCGACCCAGATATTTGTCAAGAAAACAAATTTGTTTACAATTTTTTTGTTGTTATATCGGCCTACTGATTTGGAAGACCGCGGGTTCGAATCGAGCTCAAGGCCTAACAATAATTTTTTATAATTATTACAAATTTGTTTACTTATTTCAACAGAAGAGAAACTCGGTGTTAAGATAGCGATATTTTGTAAAAATTACAAATTCTCGATCATTCTAACAGATTTTTCTGTTAAAATAACTTCATTCATTGGTCTTTACAACACCGAACAACTGTCAGTATAATGAAAATGCATTTGTTAGTTTTAAAGAAAAAGTTATGCCCAGGCACTCACTTCTGCTTGGTTTTTACGACCATGGTGTTACAGAAATCTCTGTCAAATCAACAGCCGTCGTTGTTATTTTCACATTCTCTTTGGTATCCATAAGAATTGGTAAGCGAACAGAGCTGTGGCTAAAGTTTGACGAAAATAGTTTTTTTGTTGTATTTGATTGATTGTTCCATCTTTTTTTCTTTCAGTGTAGATGACCAAAAAATTTGACATATTTTCCTCCCACAGTCAATCCACTCGCACTTTAAATACAAACTTAGTTTGTCCCTTAAGTTCGGGACCGCTTCGGGACTATCCCAAAACCATTTTAGGACTATTTCGGGATAAATTCAGGATTGTTTTCGGAACATGTCTGAGTCGATTCGGGATTATATCAGAACCACTGCGGGGTCAATTTTCGATTTCTTCTAGATCGCATCGGAGTTTTTGAGGGACATAGATAGCACAGTCTTTAAAGTAGTCTGAACTTGGACCTCTTTGTGACTTTTCTAATCCGCGAATAATGTACCCGACCTATGGTTGTTTTTTTTTTTGTATATAATGCGGTAAAATAATATTCGCTCCAGTGCACACATTGATCCAGACTTGTAAAAGCAAATCCGAAATGATCTCTAAATAGTAAGATAGATCATATACAAAGAGTCCGGGAAGTATCCACAAATAATCTCGAGATGATCCCGAAATAATACAGAAATGATTTGGAAATAATTCTGAAAGCAATGTCGAAGGAATCCTGGAATGATTAAAAAAAAATTCCAGAAAAAATTCCGAACAGTTATGGCATGATCCCAGAATAGTCCCGCAAACAAACATGAAATGATTTTGGAATGATTCCGGAACCAACACCGGAATAATCTTGAAATTGTTTCGATATACATAGTTCCGAAACCATCTTAAACGATCTCAAGGTGATTCTGAAAAAGCCATAAAACGATGCCGAAATGGGCGTAAATCGGTGCAAAAACAGTCCTTAAAGGAGCCTATAATGATTGTGTATAAGTTCCGAATCGATTTAGGAAACAATGTTGACAAGGCTCCTAAGTGATCGAGAAATAATACCGAAATATCGATATCAGGATACCAAAAAAAATGTGGTAGTTATTCCGAAAAAAACCCTGTAGCGAAAATCGCTGCGGAATGATGTTGAAATAATCTAGAGATTATCCGAATATAGCCCTAAAAGCAATCGCAAGCTACACAATAGATAGCTTTATGAAATATTTGTTCAATACGTAGTATGTAATTTTGATATACATTTTTTTCAATTACTCCCCACAGTGCTACTTATGGGTCATCTGCCCGTACGTGGTAATTTCTGTCGTTTTTCACCCACTTACATCACAGTCAGTCGATTATTTCTGAATCCAAAAAAGTGTGCCGGTCGCAGAATTATCTACTTAATGTAAATAAAATCGACTGCCAGCAAGGGACATAACAATTTATCAAAACAAAACAGACGAGCAGCGAGTGCTGCAAGTGAAACTTTATGGTTTTTTTATTTTTAATATCAGTCGGCTTTTTATCAGCGTTTTTTATGACAGGCGTAATAAACACAAGCATAATATTTTCATAAAAGCTTCTTACAACTTTTAGCAAAGGTGTGCAATATTTTGATGACTTTATATAACAGAAAATGTGTACTTGGAACAAAAAACCAGCATTGTCCTTGCTATTATATGTTTTCATAATCAACGATAACATAGAATGCCAGTGTAATACATATCGACGCAAATACTGTTATAAGTACTAATTATGCAGTAGAAAAAAGACTAGTATTTTAAGAGGATGTTTGTTTTATGGATGGCGTTGTATAGCAGGATTACCATGTAGATAAAAAAAATAACTAATTTTTTTAGTGGATTTTCCGACAGAGTTTATAAATGATGTAGTTGGAACCATTTTCCAAAACACATTTTCTGACACAATATTTAAACCTTTAAAACTTGTTTAAAAGAAACAAATTGAGCACACAGTTATAACAGACAAACAAACAACAACAAATAAACACAAAACAATAAACGCACCAAACGCAACTAACACACAATAAATGATTAGAATTAGTGACTTCTACCTGCCGCAGCTAGCCACACAAATCAGTGAAAACCACCCTCGGTTCTGAATGAAAACAAAAATTGACACTTATAGTGGCACAACGCCGAAACCGGTTTGTCTCTAAATCAAATTTGATAAGGGATGACGAAAAATTGTTCGCTTCTATTTACTAAAGTCTTTTTCACCCATTCTAGTCTCTTTATATGGCAATCGTTATGTGGCATTCATATAAAAACTGCGTATTCTAGCTTGAAACGCACCAAAGAATTATAAAGAACATTTTAAGTGTATGGATAAGTAAAGTATTCTCTTCAACGGCGAATGAAGGAAAACAATGCAACTGCATAGTCAGTCTAGGCTCACTAATATAATAGAATGTGGAGATAGATACACGGGATCTCTGATTAAATCATTTTGAAAGCTTTCCGCACCAGATACACAGGAGAATTTTGAGATGATTTTCAAATCATCTGCGTAGAGAAGGAGCTTTGAAGAGACCAGACAACGGGATTATTCATTTACAAAGGTAAAGAAAAGAAGAGCATCTCAGATGATTCCCTTAGATACTCCTGAAGTGGTAATGAAAGAAATGGACGCAAAATCATCAATAACAACTAAACACTTTCGCAGCGAAAGATACGATTTAATCTAGGAAAAAAAATCTGAGTGAAAACCAAAACTGGTCAACTTATTTTATTAAAATTTATTGACTTACTTTTTCAAAGGCTTTTGAACAGTCTGTTTAGACAGTGTGAATCTGAAGCCGATCCTTGAAGGCCGACACATAGTAGTCAGAAAGTACCGCCAGGTTTTAAGCATTAGATCTTTTAAACACGAAACCATGTTGGTTGCACGAAATAATGAATTTTCTCTTTGACGATGTACTGAAATTCCGCCTACCACACGGAGGATCCTGGTTTCACACCCTGCTCAAAGTAACATCAAAATTTTAGAAACAAGTTCAATTAAAAGAAAGTTTTCTAAGCGGGGTCGGCCCTTGGCAGTGATTTGGCAAGCACTCCAAGTGTATTTCTGCCATGAAAAGCTTCTCAGTGAAAACTCATCTGCCTTGGAGATGCCGTTCGGTGTCGCCATAAACAGTCGTCTCGCCAAATTATAGGAAAAATTAAAAGAACCACGACGCAAATTGGAAGAGAAGCTCGGCCTAAAATCTTTTTGGAGGTTATTCGCGCCATAAGTTTATTTTTTAAATAGCTAGCCACATTGGCTTTATTAGCACTTTTGAGAATAGGAGTAATTGAGATAAACTTTCACCCATCAAAAAATACTCCACTCTCAAGCGATGAGCCTCACAATTTTCAAAAAGGTACGAAGAAAAACTTCTGATATCTGCTTTCTTAATGAGTTTTATGTTGGTAAGAAAATACCTAAAATAATAATCGTCTACTGGAAAATTAACGTGTTTAAAATTTTTTAGACGGCATCGACATATAAATAAATTTTGCCGACCATTGCTAACTCGAACCATTTAATTTTCCATTTCTCTAGGCCTGAGGATCGAACCCAGGTACTTAAATTTGAAAGGCCATCTATGTACCATAACAATGTGGAGTGAAACTATTTTTGCTTTTGTTGTTTTGTAATGAACATCCTCAATATCATGATCCAAACAGCTTTTTAAGCCATTGCATAAATATCAATATTTTTCTCCCATGAAAAAAGTTAAGTATACGCAGTGGTGTACCTTAATTCAGTGTGCAACACCACACAGCGGTTCAAAAGCGGAAAAAGGTACGAATGTCAATGCACTATGTACATGTCCTAATCTATGGTGATTTTAATGTAGATATATTATCTGATAGTAATAGATCCAGGAACTTGTTAAGTAAATTTAACTCTGTTGGTATTACCATTGTTAACAAATACGCTACACGTTTCACGCCTCAATGCAGACCAAGTATACTGGATCTCTTTGGTGCAAGTGGCACTAGAAATATAATGCATATTGACCAATTTCCTTTAGCTGGAACTTCTAACCACGAGTTAATTTTGTTATCTTACGATGTTGAGTTCAGCAAAACTAAAAATGCTGTGAAACTTATGTACAGGGATTTTAAAAAAATAAATATGAATGCTCTCCAGTATGAAAGTTTCGCAATGGACTGGAATTACTGCTATCTTCTTCCGCATATTGAAGATAAGCTATCTTATTTCGTAATGCTGGTAAATCATTTATATGAAAAGTATGTTCCTATTTCCACTACCAATGCAATTGTAAATAAAAATCCTTGGTTCAATAATAGAACCTTAAAGCTTATCAAAACCCGTAATAATGCTTATAAATATTGGAAGCGTAACCCTACTACTGAGCGGTGGAGAGAATACAAAAAATTAAGAAAACAAATTAACAACTGATTTGCATCAAGCCAAAATAAATTATCTCAAAACCAAATTTAATGATAACGCTCCTTCAAAAATTCTGTGGAAAGTTTTAAATTCGTTAGGAGTTCGTCCGAAGGCTGTAAAAGCTTGCATTATTGATGCAAATTTAATGAACTCGTATTTCATAGGAATAAATAGACGGCATGACCATGTTTCAAAATTTGTTGTGAATCAGAGCTTAGAATACAACCACTCTAATAAATTTACATTTGTTTCAGGCACTGAAGATGAGATCGCCAAGTGTGTATACAACATCAAGTCGAATGCTGTGGGTGTGGAAGGACTTAGTCTACGCTTTTTAAAATTAATATTACCCTCTGCACTCCCCTCTCTTACACATCTCATAAACTTTACCATAACCTCATATGCGTATCCAAACCAATGGAAAGTAGCAAACATTGTCCCTATAGCTAAGAGCAACAACTATGACTGTCCTCAAAATTATAGGACTATAAGTATTTTACCAGCTTTATCGAAATTGTTTGAAAGGTTTATTGCTAATCAAATAACATCTCACCTGAGCAAGAATAGATTGCTGGCTGACAATCAATCTGGTTTTAGAGCTGGTCAAAGCTGTTCCACAGCCATACTCAAACTAATGGATAATATTCGCCTCAGTCTTGATGGCAAATTACTTATATTTTTAATTCTCTTAGATTTTTCTAAAGTTTACGCTACTGTCAATCACGATATATTACTTTTGAAGTTGAAACATTATTTCGGTTTTGACTCAACTTCAATTAAGCTTATTGAAAGCTACCTCTCGAGAAGGAACGACAAGTTCAGTGTGGTGAAGTAATTTCTGAACATAGTAAAATTCCCTCAGGGGTACCTCAAGGATCAATCTTGGGTTCTATACTATTTACAACTTTTATCAACGACATCGTTCATTGCTGTCAAAATTCGTCAATACATTTATATGCTGACGATACTCAGATGTATTGTTCACGCCCAATAGGACCTAGGAAAGATCTTGTCTTCAAGCTAAACGAAGATCTTGATAAAATATCAGTTTGGGCAGAAACAAATGACTTTTGCCTGAATGCGGAAAAAACACAGGTCCTGCCAATATCGCACTATTCGGTTGATCTAACTGCGCTATCACCCATAGTCCTCGATGGAAACATATTACAGTATCAATCCGTCGTTACTAGTCTCGGCTTTAAAGTCAACACCCGCTTAACATGTACACATCACATTTCCTATAGCATATCAAAAATATACAATACTTTAAGAAACATGTGGCATAATTGTTTTTGTCTACTTCATAACATAAGACTTAAATTAGTTAAGGCTCTGATTGTGCCTCAAATAAGCTATTTTGAAAATGTGTATGGAGATTTAGACTGCGAATCTAAAAATAAACTAAGTTTGACTATTAATAACGTAGCAAGATTCATCTATTGTAAAAGAAAGTTTGACCACATTTCACCATACTCAAAAAATATACTTGGATTTAGCATAGAATTCTATCTAAATGTCCGAAATGTTTTGTGTTTATATAAAATAATTACATTTCAACAACCTAGATATCTTTATGAGAAACTAAAATTTGTACAATCTTTGCGAACTCACAACATCGTAGTCCCAGGCAGAACACAGTAGCGGCTTCTAGATTATTCTTTGTTAGTGCTGTGAAATACCTATTTCAATAAAATGCATTAAGTCATATGGATGCTTCAAAACGGCAGTAACAGATCTCTTCAAACACTAACCCTCTCCTCCTGTTCAACCTACCTACCTACCACGCCTGTGGCGTATTGTCTAAAACTAATGTCAGCTTAAGCTTAAATTTAAGACGAAAATTTTTAATTAACCTAGTGAATATGTGCAATGAAAAGACTCCAAGTTTTAATGTACTTTGAGATAAATAAATAATAATAATAATAATAATAATAATATAATATAATAATATAAAAATGTAAGAATTGTGAAACCAATTTTTTCAAAATTTTTCTGAATTTAATTTTATTTATAATTATATTTGAATTTAATTTTATTTATAATTATAATATAATTAATTATATATATAAATTAAGCGGGGAATGCCCTAATTGCTTTTAAATGTATGAAAACGTTGAATTAATTAAATTTAATTTATTGAATAATTCGGTAAAAATTTAAACAGTTTGTCCGTCCTTATGTCACGTTGTTTAAATTTTTCCCAAATTATTAAATAAATTTATTTAATTAAATATAATTTCTTTTTCGAAATTGTTTTGAGATATTTTCCCAACTATTTTGGGAATATTTCGGAATTATTACGAAACCACTTCCGGATTATATTCGGTACTGTTTTAAAACACTTTCGGATTACTTTGGATCGTTTCCAGGACTGCAGAGCCATTCCAGGATTATTAAGGAATTAGCTAAGAACTATTTTCGATTTTTGGACTACTTTGACACATTTTCGGAACTGTGCTCGGGAGCATTTAAGGATTATTTTGGGATAATTTGTGGGACTGTTTTCGTATAATTCTTCAGTGGTTTTGAAATTATTTCGAGATTTCTTTAAATTTGTTTTGTATTACTTCGAAAAAATGTTTGGTATCCCTTGCCGATGATATCTACATTGTGTTCGTAACCATTTGTGAATTATTTTGCGATTGTTTTCGCACTTTTTTCGAGACAGTTTTGGAAGGATCTTGCAATGACTTTAAAACTATTCCGGAATTGTTTTAGGACTATTTCGCCATTACTCTGGACAAATTTCGGGATTCATGCCAGATAACTTCCATATTATCATTTGGACCTTTTGCCTTTAATTCACGATATTTTCGTTGGAGTGCTTTCAACAAATTTTCTGGACCATTTCTTGTGGTTTATGCAAAAAATTTATGATAACGTGCCAATTCTTTATAGATATCGCATGAAATGCTTCGGCATCAAAGTGAAATTGAGTCAGCAGCGAAGACAATTCCCCTAGAGCACCAAAGAGCTAGCCTTTTAATAAATGTTTAGAAACTTTGCTTGTTTGAAAACTTTAAGTTTACTGATATATTAGGCTTGTGAACAAATATTTTTTTCAGTATGCAACATACCATGTGTGTTTGGAAGTTTTTCCTTGCTTAGAAAAAAGAGATGTTTCCAGGTGTTATATTTCACACATCTGCTTAAGTCTTGAACAAGATGAAATGTATTGAGGGACATATCCCGACTTTCCATAGTTTTTGTTTTTATACTCAGTTGAGCGCAGAGCTCACAGAGTATATTAACTATGATTGGATAACGGTTGGTTGTACAGGTATAAAGGAATCGAGATAGATATAGACTTCCATATATCAAAATCATCAGTATCGAAAAAAAATTTGATTGAGCCACGTCCGTCCGTCCGTCCGTTAACACGATAACTTGAGTAAATTTTGAGGTGTTTTGATGAAATTTGGTACGTAGGTTCCTGGGTGCTCATCTCAGATCGCTATTTAAAATGAACGATATCGGACTATAACTACGCCCACTTTTTCGATATCGAAAATTTCGAAAAACCGAAAAAGTGCGATAATTCATTACCAAAGACGGATAAAGCAATGAAACTTGGTAGGTGAGTTGAACTTATAACGCAGAATAGGAAATTAGTAAAACCTTGGACAATGGGCATGGCACCGCCCACTTTTAAAAGAAGGTAATTTAAAAGTTTTGCAAGCTGTAATTTGGCAGTCGTTGAAGATATCACGATAAAATTTGGCACGAACGTTACCCCTCTTACTATATGTATGCTTAATAAAAATTAGCAAAATCGGAGAACGACCACGCCCACTTTAAAAGAAAAAATTTTTAAGTCGAATTTTAACAAAAAATTTAATATCTTTAAAGTTTATAAGTAAATTATGTCAACATTCAAATCCAGTAATGATATGGTGCAACAAAATATAAAAATAAAGGGAAATTTCAAAATGGGCGTGGCTCCGCCCTTTTTCATTTAATTTGTCTACGATACTTTTAGTGCCATAAGTCGAACAAAAATTTACCAATCCTTGTGAAATTTGAGCAAAAATCGATATATCTTTACTAGACTAAGTTCACGTACTTATCTGAACTCACTTTGTATTGGTATAAAAAGTGGCCGAAATCCGACTATGACCACGCCCACTTTTTCGATATCGAAAATTACGAAAAATGAAACAAATGCCATAATTCTATACCAGATACGAAAAAAGGGATGAAAAATGGTAATTGGATTGGTTTATTGACGCAAAATATAACTTTAGAAAAAAACTTTGTAAAATGGGTGTGACACCTACCATATTAAGTACAAGATAATGAAAAAGTTATGCAGGGCGAAATCAAAAGCCTTTGGAATCTTGGTAGGAATACTGTTCGTAATATTATATATATAAATAAATTAGCGGTACCCGACAGATGATGTTCTGGGTCACCCTGGTCCACATTTTGTTCGATATCTCGAAAACGCCTTCACATATACAACTACCACCACTTCCTTTTAAAACCCTCATTAACACCTTTAATTTGATGCCCATATCGTACAAACAAATTCTAGAGTCACTGGTCCACCTTTATGGCTATATCTCGAAAAGTCGTTCACCTACAGAACTAAGGCCCACGGCCTTTTAAAATACTCATTAAAACCTTTCATTTGATACCCATATCGTAAAACAAATTCTAGAATCACCCCTGGTCCACCTTTATGGCGATATCTCCAAAAGTCGCCCACCCATAGAACTAAGGCCCGCTCCCTTTTAAAATACTCATTAACACCTTTCATTTGATACCCATATCGTACAAACGCATTCTAGAGTCACCCCTGGTCCACCTTTATGGCGATATCTCGAAAAGGCGTTCACCAATAGAACTAAGGCCCACTCCCTTTTAAAATACTCATTAACATCTTTCATTTGATACCCATATCGTACAAACAAATACTAGAGTCAGCCCTGGTCCACCTTTATGGCGATATCCCTAAATGGCATCCACCTACAGAACTATGGCCCACTCCCTTTTAAAATACTCTTTAATACCTTCCATTTGATACACATGTCATACAAACACATTCCAGGGTTACCCTAGGTTCAATTTCCTACATGGTGATTTTCCCTTATTTTGTCTCCATAGCTCTCAGCTGAGTATGTAATGTTCGGTTACACCCAAACTTAGCCTTCCTTACTTGTTCTTATCTTATTTTTCTTGCCTTACCTCTTGCAATAATTTTTTGACACCTCAGTCAACTCTTAGCTTCGTTTTTTGTGGCTTCCTCTATCAATTTTCGAACTTGAAGTGGCTCCTGTCTCCAACTGGTATGTATGTTTAAATATCAGCATGCTTATACTACATATTAGCATATTTGAGCTTCCATATGATTGAATGCATGTCTGCTTATGCTATGGACCTATGCATGAACGGAAAATGCTTGCATACCAATTTTCGCTTGTCAAACAGCCTGCCAATTTTGAAATAAATCTCATGTGATATTTTTTCTCAAAAGCAGCAAGCTACTGCTCAAACACTCAACTTATCTTTGGGATTTTATGTAGTTGGCATAATTGCCTGCATCTCTGTTTTTGCAGTCACACAAATACACATACATATGTATCTATCATCTTTACCTAGTTGTATCTACATATCTGCCAGTTTGTGCTACAGTTGCATATGCAAAATTTTCCACTTCATCTAATAACACTTTAATGCTTGCTATTGTATCATATATCCCATGCCAGCTGATCTCTTCTCCCTTACTTATAAATCCCTCAGGCTTTTGCCACATTCATGTTAGTGTATGTGTGTGCACTTTTATTGATTGCGTTACCAAAGACTGTGGCTTCAGTGGCTCTATTGCATTATGCGTATATTTTCATCTCTCTTGGTTTTTTTAGTTGTTTTTATTTTTATTGTTTTGAAACTATTGTTGTTTTTGTCACTTGCTAAGTATGTGCCTGCATAATCCAAACTCTACCCACTCTTTTGTGTTATTGCTTTGCTAGAAACTTCAACTACTTTTATCTCAACGTTCTTTTCACTGCCTTTTCCACTTCAATTGCCTGCGAGCTGAAGTTGTCAATGCTGTTGTTGTCCCTCTATCCAAGTAGTTACGTAACTATGCATGCCTGCACTTTTGCAGCTATCCCCAGCTGTTTCAATTCGTTTTATTACTACTTCGTTCTCTGCAAGTAACTTTTCGGCAATGATGCACTTCACAATTACAGTTTGACTCTAAACAGCTTTCACGTAAACAATGGCATATACATACATACGTACTTGTGAATGTATATATGTATACGCACATATTTACACTTGCTCACACATACATAGGTTCATGTCTCTAAAGAAATAATTTCCTTGTGTACACTTAAAAGAATCCTAACAAAACATGTTTACATTTTACTACATCTCTCCTAGTTCCTCTTTTTGCCCCTTTTCGTTCCTTCTACTATTTCCTAAATCCCATTTAATTCTTCTCTCCCTCTTCCTCGACTTCTTCTTCTGGTAGCAGAGTTTTGCCTGTTCAAATAAGTGCGATCCTTTAAGAATTTAATTCGATGTCCTCTAACTAAAGTCGAAGGATACTTGGAAGTTTCAGCAGGTTTAGAGACATTGTTCCTTTTCAGATTTCTCTCAACCTAAAAACTTTGAAGCCGATGCAAGAATCTTATCAAAGCACCCTTCGAAAGGAACTAAAATCTAAGTTTCGAAACTAAACATAAACTAAAACTTGAACTGAAGCTAAAACTTAAAAGTAGAACTAAACTAAAACTAAACATGAAAATAAAATTAAAACTATGGCTAAAACTAAGACTAAGATTGAAACCAAAACAAAAACTTCAACAAATTAAACTAAAACTGAAACTAAAACTAATACCTAAATTAAAACTAAAACCAAAACTGAAATAAACACTAAAACTAAAACAAGTGAAATAAAATGGAAAATAAAACAAAAAAAAAATGAACAAGAAGAAAGGAGTGAAAAAGCAGGAAGAAAAAGGTAAAATAAAAATAAATGAAAATAAGAAAAAAAGTGGAACAAAACTAGGACTAAATAAACGGAAGGAGGAGGAAAATATACCAAAAAGAAAGCAATATTCAAATAAGGGAAAGGAAAATAAGTTGCGCAGAAAAACCCAAAAAAAGGTTAAAAAAGACTCAAAGAAATAATAAGGATATAGAAGGAAAAGAGAAATCAAATTAAAAGAGAAACAGATAGCGAAAATAAAACAAAAATATGAAAATTGACAAAACGTGAAATAAAAACCAGAGGACTTAAAGAGAGACATTAAAAGAAAGGAAAACAAAAGCGAAATAAGGAAAAATAAAGATAAAAGATATGACATAAATGAAAAGAAATAAGGGAAAAGATAAAAGGAAATATTAGAAAACAGGATCAGGAATATTAAAAGAACAATAAAAGATAAAGTTAAAAAAAATAAAACAATATGAAATATAAAAGGATAAAAGCGAAAGTAAAACAAGTAAGGAAGGTTAAGTTCGGGTGTAACCGAACATTACATACTCAGCTGAGAGCTATGGAGACAAAATAAGGGAAAATCACCATGTAGGAAAATGAACATAGGGTAACCCTGGAATGTGTTTGTATGACATGTGTATCAAATGGAAGGTATTAAAGAGTTTTTTAAGAAGGGGTGGGCCATAGTTCTAAAGTTGGACGCCATTTAGGAATATCGCCATAAAAGTGGACCAGGGCTGACTCTAGAATTTGTTTGAAAGATATGGGTATCAAATGAAAGATGTTAATGAGAATTTTAAAAGGCGTGGGCTTAGTTCTATAGGTGGACGCCTTTTCGAGATATCGCCATAAAGGTGGACCAATGTTTTTGTCGATATGGGTATCAAACTAAAGATATTAATGAGGGTTTTAAAAGGGAGTGGTGGTAGTTGTATATGTGAAGGCGTTTTCGAGATATCGACCAAAATGTGGACCAGGGTGACCCAGAACATCATCTGTCGGGTACCGCTAATTTATTTATATATGTAATACCACGAACAGTATTCCTGCCATGATTCCAACTTTTTCATTTTCTTCTACTTAATATGGTAGGTGTCACACCTATTTTACAAGTTTTTTTCTAAAGTTATATTTTGCGTCAATAAACCAATCCAATTACCATGTTTCATACCTTTTTCCGTATTTTGTATAGAATTGTGGCATTTTTTTAATTTATCGTAATTTTCGAAAACGAAAAAGTGGGCGTGGTCATAGTCGGATTTCGGCAATTTTTTATACCAATACAAAGTTAGTTTAGATAAGTACGTGAACTGAGTTTAGTAAATATATATCGATTTTTGCTCAAGTTATCGTGTTAACGGCCGAGCGGAAGGACAGACGGTCGACTGTGTATAAAAACCGGGCGTGGCTTCAACCGATTTCGCCCTTTTTCACAGAAAACAGTTATCGTCCTAGAATCTAAGCCCCTACCAAATTTCACAAGGATCGGTAAATTTTTGTTCGACTTATGGCATTAAAACTATCCTAGACAAATTAAATGAAAAAGGGCGGAGCCACGCCCATTTTGAAATTTTCTTTTATTTTTGTATTTTGTTGCACCATATCATTACTTGAGTTGAATGTTGACATAATTTACTTATCTTAATATATAAAAAACACGTGTCAGAAGTTTTAGGCCAATGGACTCCTAAACTACTGAACATATTTTGAATTTGTTTTGCACCCCGTGTGTAGTTTGATCTAACTTGAAATATAGGATAGGTTGTATCTCAGTTTATAATCGCAATATTATTTTATTGCATTTTTTTTTTTATTTGTTTATACGTAATAATAAAATGTTACGTATACGCACCGGCACTCATATTCTCAGGTGGTGCGGATATATGTACGCCCGTGTAATTGGTTGGTGTTTAATTAAACAACGTGCTTATCAATAAAAAATATTATAGCGAATGATATCAAGTATAGCACATCGCCAGGCCCGCCGAGAGGGAAGGAGGCGGTTTCTGAGGGGGCCCGCGATTTAGAGGTACTATCACATTTTTTATAATACAGGAGAGTCTTTAGTTGTTCCATGTGCAATTTTTAAGCCGAATTTCAAAAGCAACGAAGATCTGCATTTCGTTTTAATAATATAGTAAAGTGTGAAAAATAAAATTCTATATATATAAAAAGAAAGGCTAAAATGTGTGTTAGTTGGTCGCCGGTATTTGAAGAGATGCGTCGGTCGATTTTGTTCAAACTTTCACACAAGTTGCGTAAACCTCACGCGGTGGTTACTACAGGTACAGGGTCTCGAGATATAGGCCAAAACGTGGCCCAGTGAATGCCTAGACAGTGTTTATACAATATGGACATCAAATGACAGCTGTTGATGAGTGCTTTGGTACAGAGTAATATATTATCCAGAACCGGACTGAGACTCGGAGTGGGACTGGGCCTGGGACTGGAATAAATTACGTACCACCCTCTGGGACAGGCAATAAGGGATGCAGAAGAATGAGAAGGAATTGAGAGAAGAGAAAGAGAGAAGGAGATTGAGAAAGAGATAGAATGAGACGAAGATGGAGATTATTAAAATGTATGCAGATAGGCCAAATTTAGGGCAGGACAACGTCTGCCGGGTCTTCTAGTATACTGTAAACATATTAAATTTGACTTTAAAAAAAAATATATATCAGTTTTATTTTTCTTTGAGCTTAAGGCCTATTTTTATAAATAAAACACTTGATTTTGTGTTAAGTTATTTAATTTATTCGATATTTCGACCTTAGTCTAAGGTCATCATCAGGACTGCAAGAAACACTGAACACTGTGCCTACGCCTACCGCAACCTAATAATAAAGCAAAAAAGCCACCTCTTGAGCTCTCCCAACAACAACACTACACTGCTGTGATCCATTTTTCTGCATGCTGTTTTTTCGCCGCTTAACGTATTATTGTTTTTATAAAATTTTTGTTTACAATTACGGGACTTCATTTGTTTATGCACACTCTTTGTTTGATTCGTCGGCTATTCCTTAATTTATTTTGTTTTCGCATTTTAGTCTTTAAAGCATTGCTTAAAACGTAAGTTGTGCTGATGATTTATGTTAAATATATCTATATTTTTTATATGTTGTTTATATGTGAAAATGACTTATGTCAAAAATGTTAATATTTGATAAATTTATTAGTGTTTTTGTATTGTTTCTTGCAGTCCTGATGATGACCTTACACTAAGGTCGAAATATCGAATAAATTAAATAATTTAACACAAAATCAAGTGTTTTATTTATAAAAATAGGCCTTAAGCTCAAAGAAAAATAAAACTGATATATATTTTTACCGGCCAATAAGTAACTCAATTATGTTTTAAAAAAAAATTTTTTTTAAGTGGGCGTGGTCGTTCCCCGATTTTGCTAATTTTTATTAAGCATACATACTGTAATAGGAGTAACGTTCCTACCAAATTTCATCATGATATCTTCAACGACTGCCAAATTACAGCTTGCAAAACTTTTAAATTACCTTCTTTTAAAAGTGGGCGGTGGCGCGCCCGTTGTCCAAAATTTCACAAACTTTCTATTCTGCGTCCTAAGTTCAACTCACCTACCAAGTTTCATCGCTTTATCCGTCTTTGGTAAGGAATTATCGCACTTTTTGGGTTTTTCG
Source organism: Eurosta solidaginis (assembly GCF_040869045.1). Lineage (NCBI taxonomy): Eukaryota > Metazoa > Arthropoda > Insecta > Diptera > Tephritidae > Eurosta > Eurosta solidaginis. Next base: position 77,158,339 of record NC_090319.1, read on the forward strand.
AAATATTCGATATCGAAAAAGTGGGCGTGGTTATAGTCCGATTTCGTTTATTTTAAATAGCGATCTGAGATGAGAGCCCAGAAACCTACTGACCTAATCATGTGAAAACGACTTCATAGCTCGAAGAAAAGCAAGTATTTAGATTCCCAAGACCAAAATAATGGCGTATCAATTTCGAAGGATCAAAACAATAAAAAAAATTGTTTGAAGCCCCCTCAACATAATCTGTACTAATGCTGCATTCTAATTTTCGGTATACAGACCATTAAACTATTTTAGGCTTTCCATACACTCCTCTCAGTGCACTCTTTTCACTTGCCCGCATTTCAAGTTTCTAACCAATACTTTCTCCATCCACTTTGCATTAATGTCACTCAAATTCCATCATTCCTATTATTTGAGCTCTTTTGACGTTGCTTTTAGTTTTCCCAATGTTTTTATAAAACTACTTCATATTATAATTTGTCATTTTGTTTATCTTCTCTAACAAATAGTTCTACTCACAAATACGATCATTTTTATATATATGTACATCATCTAATTTCCTTTTCTGTTCAATTTTCTGAAAAAATTTTGTTTTTTCGTTTAGTATAAATAATTTCAGCTTTTTGCCAAACAAATGTTTCAAATAATTTTCTGCTATTGTAGTTATGCTTTTGTGCGTAAAAATATTTGTGTGCTACAAAATTATTTGGGAGTTGACAAAAACTTCTGCAATGCAAAGGAAAATTTTAAAGAATTTTGTTAGTAAAAAACAAATGCCAGAGAATAGGCCTTGCTAAAAACAAAAATTAAATTTAAACACGGAACGATGAGAAAAATTAAAGCATGGGTATTTCCTTTGAATTGTTTAGAAGAGTTGAAATAATTGAGGTCTTTTTGACAATGCTTAAAATTTTCTTTTCGTTTCAGTAAGAGGTAGGACTTTAACTTTCAACGGAACAGCTTTAGAGTAGAGAAGCGTTTGTCATAAGCTTTTTGAGATGTTTTGCTCACGCTATGAAGGGAATCCAGAATGTAAGTGTAAGGTAATTGTAAGCGTAAGCGTAGTCACTGTGGGGTAATGAGAGAGATATTTAAGTGGTAGAGTTCATATAAGTGCAATCAAACAGAAAACCAATTCAAGACATGGGAAAGGAAAGGAAAGAAAAGGCAAGGCAAGGCAAGGCAAGGAAAGGAAAGGAGTAAAATGAAACGACGGAAAAAGAAAGGAAGGGAATGGAAAGTATAACAAAAGTTGCTGACTATAAGTCTGAGTTAACAGTCTTTTATCGGAGTATTATCAGTTTATTATTATATATTTTATATATCGATAGCTTATGGAAATATTATTAAAGATGTGTCGATTTGTTATCGATTAGTCATAGGAGTGTTACTAGATTGTTATCGGCGCGTTTTCGCTTTGTTATCGAATTAATAACAACAAGTAAGGAAGGTTAAGTTCGGATGTAACCGAACATTACATACTCAGTTGAGAGCTATGGTAACAACATAAAGGAAAATAACCATGTAGGAAAATGAACCGAGGGAAACCCTGGAATGTGTTTGTATGACATGTGTATCAAATGAAAGGCATTAAAGAGTATTTTATGAGGGAGTGGGCCATAGTTCTATAGGTGGACGCCATTTAGGGATATCGCCATATTTGTTTGTACGATATGGGTATCAAATGAAAGGTGTTAATTAATATTTTAAAAGGGAGTAATCCTTAGTTCCATAGGTGGACGCCGTTTCGAGATATCTCCATAAAGGTGGACCAGGGGTGACCCTAGAATTTGTTTGTACAATATGGGTATCAAAGGAAAGGTGTTAATGAGTATTTTAAAAGGGAGTGGGCCTTAGTTCTATAGGTGGACGCCTTTTCGGGATATCGCCATAAAGATGGACCAGGGGTACATATAGTAATAGGAGTAACGTTACTGCCAAATTTCATCATGATATCTTCAACGACTGCCAAATTACAGCTTGCAAAAGTTTTAAATTACCTTCTTTTAAAAGTGGGCAGTGCCGCGCCCATTGTCCAAAATTTTACTAATTTTCTATTCTGCGTCATAAGTTCAACTCACCTACCAAATTGCATCGCTTTATCAGTCTTTGGTAATGAATTATTGCACTTTTTCGGTTTTTCGAAATTTTCGATATCGAAAAAGTGGGCGTGGTTATAGTCCCATATCGTTCATTTTAAATAGCGATCTGAGATGAGTGCTCAGGAACCTACATACCAAATTTCATCAAGATACCTCAATATTTACTCAAGTTATCGTTTCAATACTGATAATTTTGATATATGGAAGTCTATATCTATCTCTATTCCTTTATACCTGTACAACCAACCGTTATCCAATCAAACTTAATATACTCTGTGAGCTCTGCTCAACTGAGTACAAAAAGATATCAAAAAGTTGTGGACTATTTATCGATATATTTTAAAAAAGTATCGAGAATATATACACAAAATGGAGAAAGTGCAAACTTCGTTGACACTGAAAAGAGGAATGGAAAAGGGACGAAGACAAAAGAAATGCAAAGAAAGAATAACTTGAAAGTGTAAGGAATAAGAAGAGAGAGAGAGAAGGTAAAGTTGGCGAAGATGGGAATGGAAGATGTAGGAAACGGGAACAGATATAATGGTAAAACGTGTTCATTTTGTGAGTTTTAATAAGCTTTTATTTACTTTCACTTGGCTGTTGTCTGTAATCAAATCTTGCAAGTTAAATTTGATACACTTCCCTGTGTCCGATTGAGCTGAAATTTTGCACACATGTATAACTCCGATTACAATGCAATATTACTTTTCGAGAATTCGATAAATTAATCGATAACAGAGTTATCGGTAAAGATTTGTATTCACAAGGGAATAAAAGCCCAAGTCCTCAAGAACGCAGGTAACTTCGCTTTGTTTGTGTATGCAACAAACGTAGAAGTTAGGCTGTTATCGCTAAATGTTGCATACTTTATGTTGCATACTTTTCTGCGCACTTGATTTTGTTTTACAGATTTTTGACGATGGAACAGAGCAGAGATCTGCAATAAGTAGTTGTAACCGCTATATAGGTAAAGTCACAATAAAATATGATTTTAAGTTAGTTAACACTCGAATAGAAGAACTTGGCTGTTAAAAGTTGACTTCGAAGAAACCTTGTAATGTTGATGCATTGAAAGAAATGGATAGGATGAGAAACTTTACAAATAACTAAGTAAAGATTACATAACTAATTTAAACAATACATACTTTACCCTACTAAAAATTAAAAAAATCATATTTAAATTAAATTTAAGAAAATAGCTTTTCTAAGAACAAGCTTCTATTACTTGTTAATAAAACGAACTAAAAAGTAAAAAATAAATTGACTGTAAAGAAATATAACACTTTATAATTTCATTGTAACCTTTAGCGATAATTGGGCTTTTTCGTTTGCGACAAAAAAATTCCATATTGTACATATTTATATATTTTTAACATTCAAATTTTACACCTAAATTATTAAATCTTAGAGTTTATATCACAGTCCTAATTGTTCTAATAAAAGGGTGTTACATTGTGATAGCAAGAAAAGGAGGTCCTAAATGTTCTTAATTATACCATCAAAATTTAACACGCTTTTTATTAGAACAATTAGGACTGTGATATAAACTGTAAGATTTAATAATTTAGGTGTAAATTAAAACTTTATATTAAAAATATATAATTATGTATTATATGGTTTTTTTTTTTGTCGCAGACGAAAAAGCTTAATTATCGTTAAATGTTACAATGAACTTATAAAGTGTTATATTTCTTTACAGTCAATTTATTTTTTACTTTTTAGTTAATTTTATAAACCAATAATAAAGGCTTATTTAAAAAAAAAAATTTTTTTTCTTAAATTTTTTTGATGTTGAAAAGGCTTCTTCACCAGTCGTTTCCTGGGGGCGAGGTAGGTAGGTTGAACTGGCCGGTCCATGAGGACCTCACATAGACTGATTGAGTCCGTAGTGTTACCAGAAGTTTGTTTTAACGACCAAACTGAAAAACCCTATCAAAAACCAGGACCTATGTTATAAAATAACTCCGTCCTCTTGGCAAATACTAGAAGCTTCCTAGGACTTAAGCCACTTGCTGCTTCTAGATCTGACAGCTGTATCACTCCTAATAGCTGGAGTCTTAGCCTGGCAAGTGCAGGGCACGAGCACAGAACGTGCTCGATCGTTTCCTCCTCCAACCCGCACTTCCTACACCTGCTATCACTGACCAAGACTAGTTTAAAGGCATGTGACGCCAGAAGGCAGTGTCCAGTTAGAATACCCGTCATGAGTATACAGTCCTCTCTTTTTAATGATAGAAGCAACTGTGTTAGTCTAAGGTTGTAAGACCTACACATAATCTTCGACACCATACAGCCCCGCGCTTGAACCCACGCCTTTCCCGCTTGATCGATCATGTGTACCTCTCGCCTTCGCTTAATCTCGCCCAATCTAATTGGGACATCTACGGAGCAAGCTTCAAGGGATGCGCCCTTTTTAGCTAGTTCGTCCGCTTTTTCATTTCCATCTATTCCCATATGCCCTGGGACCCAATATAGATGTATGCTTCTCCCTGTCCCGATTCTCTCCAGAGACTGCTTACACTCTAACACGCATTTACATGCTGTGCTATGCGAGATTATTGCCTTAATTGCTGCTTGACTGTCAATATAAAAGTTAACACGGTTTCAGCGTAAGCTATTCTCTTCCAGGGTTTCTACTGCTTTGGTTACGGCTAATATTTCCGCTTGGAAAACGCTACAGTAATCCGGCAGCCTGTAGGATCTGCTTAATTCCGGATCAGCGCAGTATATCGCAGACCCTACTCCTTCCACTATTTTGGAACCATCGGTGTACACATGTATCGCCTCGTCCGCCATTTGAGCACCCTTGCGCCAACCGTCCACCTCTATTGTGGCCTTAAGATCTCCCTCAAAGTGCAGGTAGGGAATCATGTAGTCTGTTCGTCTTGTGACTGAGGACGCTATACTACTATGGCCATATGGTCGGCGCTCAAGCTGCCCCGAAGCATCAAGCCTGGTTGCGGTCGTTAACGCTTTGTTCTTTGCTACCAGGTCTACAGGTGGAATGTGCAGAATGGCATACAGTGCAGCCGTCGGGGTTGTTTTCTGGGCTCCCGTAATGCAAAGCATCGATAGTCTGCATACCCCCTCTAATTTTTTGAGGTATGTTGTTTTTTGTGTGGCTTTCCACCAAACAAGAACTCCATAGTATAGAATAGGGCTTACAATCGCTGTAAAAACCCAATGAGAAAGAGAGGGCGATAGGCCCCACGTACACCCCAGCATTCTTTTACATGCATAGAGTGCCGTTGAGGCCTTCTTGACCCTCTCCTCCAAGTTGAGCTTCCATGACAGCTTACTGTCTAGGATGATTCCTAGATATTTTGTGCAAGGTTTCTCCTGTAAGGTCACCGCTCCTAACTTAGGCCTGGTCCAATTTGGGACCTTGTACCTCTTTGTAAACAAGACCATATCCGTCTTCTCCGCATTTACTTTCAGCCCGACATTAGATGCCCAGGTATGAATATCCCGAAGCGCCCGATCCATCAAAGAACTAATCGTTGGAAGGCATTTTCCACTTATGACAATTGCAACGTCATCTGCGTAAGCCGTAAGTTTTACGGGTCCCTCATCGAATTGCCTGAGCAGTTGGTTGATGACCAGTGTCCACAGCAGAGGTGATAGCACCCCTCCCTGCGGCGTGCCCCTGTCCACTGATTTCGTGGCCTCGTACAATCCCCATTGTGATGTAATCTTTCTGCAATTTAACATGCAGCCGATCCATCTGATTAAGGCAGGATGTACTTTAATGTAATTAAGACCATCCATAATCGCCCATTTTGCAACATTATTGAAAGACCCGGCAATGTCCAAGAAGACTCCTAGAGCATACTCCTTATATTCCAGGGATTTCTCTATGCTTATTACCACCCTATGCAATGCGGTGTCTACCGACTTGCCTTTGGTGTACGCATGCTGTGTTGTGGAGAGCAGCTTTTCATCCACGTTGGACTTTATGTACACATCTATCAGCCTCTCAAAGGTTTTGAGCAGAAATGATGTTAAGCTAATGGGTCTATAGTCTTTGGGATACACGTGACCGATCTTCCCCGCCTTTGGTAGAAAAGCTACACGAGCAGTTCTCCAAGAGTGCGGTACATGATTCAGTCTTATGCACCCATCGAATATTATTTTAAGCCATTCCACGATCGCCCTACTTGAGACTTGTAGCGGGCCCGGCGATTTAAACTTAGAAAACGTCTTGACTGCCCACTCGATCTTGGTATCGGTCACCAAGCCCGGCACCACTAGCTCCGTGATCGAAGTGTGAGTGATGTCTGCTGGTTCTTCTAAACCGTCTCCCGATGGGAAATGTGTATCGAGAAGCACCTCAAGGGATTCCTCACTATCACGTGACCATTCCCCGTTCTCTTTCTTTATTAGTCCCTGGACTATGTTTCCCTTTGCTAGGACTTTTTTCAACCGTGCTGTTTCACTGGAGCTCTCTATGTCCGTAAAGAAACTTTTCCATGAGTTTCTCTTCGCCCTGGTAATTTCACGCTTGTAGATCCTCAGTAGATCCCTGTACTCGTCCCGACACGCTTCGCTTTCCGCGGTCTTTGCGAGTTTAAACATTTCTTTTACCTGTCTTCTTAGAAGACTCAGCTCATTGCTCCACCATGGCGGCTTTGCTTTTCCTCTGAATCTTCTTAGAGGGCAAGCTTTGTTATACGCAGTCATAAGCGTCCTTGTTAAGAATTCATTCGACTCCTCCAGTTCCTCTACATTAGCAACCTCTTTGGGTTGTCCCAGTTTCGTTTCTACATGTTTCTGGAATTTAGTCCAATTCGTTGCCCTAGGGTTTCTAAAGGTTCCTCCCTTCTCTACCCTCTTTAGTGAGATGCTGAAGCTTATATACGCATGGTCGGAGAAGGATGGTCTATCCTGGGGGCGAACAAAACAAAACTATTATTTTAGCCCACGTTTCTCTAGTCATTCTAGAATCTTCAGGGGCACATCTATATTTTTAACAACAAAAATATATGCAATAATTTGGTGCTATCAAGGAAAATTTTATGAGGAATGTCAGGGTGAATTTTAGGAACATTTGTGGGCTGCGAATTAGAGAAAAAATTTGTGAAATTAGTGAATGAAAAAAAAGAATTTTAGGTAACAGTTCCTAGCAAGACAAATTCAGTACCAGGCGTTTTTATACCAGCTGATTGCTTCTTCTTGATTATTTTCCAAACAGCGCCCCGTACTTTAATATATCAGTTAATCGAAATCAACTAAAATTTTCTTTTGACTTGACATTCTTCTGCACGGCGAGTTGGTTGAAATTGCTTTGCCACCACCTGGTAGAGATTTGCTTTGGTTCCTGGACAAATTCTGAGGCAAGACGAATCCATAGTGATGATAGGTGATGGCAATAACACCATCTGGTACTGAATTTGCCTTTAAGGAAAACGAAATTTCTCGGCGAGTATAAGACAACTTTTGGGGTTAATAAAAATTTATAGGCGAGTACTTTAGTCGAGCTTTTGGAGGAATGACAATTCGCAAACGAACTTCACGAACAATAGCAGTAATTTTGAAACAAACTTGAAGCCAATGTAGAATTTAAGAGTGAATACTTATGCAAATATTGGGTATTTTAAATGTTTGCCCTAACTTTTTTTGTTCAATACCGTTATATTTGAGTCACATGTAAAATTTATATCCTTCAAACCGCAGAAGTACTGGGCGCTCACACATTTTTTTGTTCATTGGCTCCATAGCATGCATCTGAAGGTGGCAAAGCCTTCACCCACCTCTATATAATATTCTTATTTTTCAGCCTAACAAAATAGAACAAGTAAGAAAGTCTAAGTTCGGGTGAAACCGAACATTACATACCCAGCTGTGCACTTGAAACACAGTTGTTGTTTGCTTTGTGTGGTTAATAGTTTTCTATTCTGAACTAATTTTCGTTCAAAAGAAGCAAAAAGGATACCACCAATGAACTTGAGCCGGTAAAAATTTAGTTTAATAGTTGTAACTATGAAAAAAAATTTTATGCCAAATTTCGTTCGGATTGGGAGATTTTTGTTCGACTTATGTCATTAAAAGTATTTTAGAAGGAGTAACCAAAAAAGGGGCAGATCACGCCCATTTTTAAAATTTTTTTGGAATTTATGTTTTGCGTCATAAATCCAACCCACCTACCAAATTTCATTAGCTTAGCTTATTCGTTTTTAAATTATCTAATTTTTCCATTTTTCTAAATTTTCAATTTTCAAAAAGTCTGATTTCGCTCATTTTCATTACCAATCTATTCTGGGTCCAGATAAGCCCATATACCGAATTTGGTGAAGATAACTCAATATTTGCTCAAGTTGTCGTGTTAATGGACGGACAGACGGACGGACATGGCTTAATAATTTGATACTGATGTATTTGATTTAAGGAAGTCTATATCTATCTCGTTTCGTTTATACCTGTACAACCAACCGCTATCCAATCAAATTTATAATACCCTGTGTACAAGTACAGCTGGCTATAAAAATAGGTTACCAGACAAGGAAGTAGCTGGAATTATGAATAAATTAAGCAGCAACATTTTTCAAAATATGCCCACAACTTAAAAAAAAAAAACAACATGGTAAAATAACACATTTATGATCCCTAACTTTTACACTTGTCAACCGAGTAAAAAAGGAACGCATCATAATTAAATTTGCAAGTTTGCCAAATACAAGCCATCATCAACAACACACAAACTTAATACAAACATCTTTTTATGCATGTGAAATAAACGAACCGAAAATTTAGACACATTTGGTAATGCAAAATAACAACGCAAATAACAAGACATTAGCATTAGAAACGAAGGCAGACCGCGCACAACCAACCCACAAGCAGGTTGAATTTAAAAATTTTGCAAATGCTCATACCATAGCAATTGAAAATGAAAGAAATAGGAAATTTGCTGTTAGTACTGAAGGCTGCTAGGAAGACGAAAAGCCAAACCCGTCATAGCCAGCCGTTCAGGAAGGAAATGACAGGAAACACCATCAAGTGTTAGTGCGCCTAATATTAAGTATAACGAGCGTTAGAACTCGTTTGCCAATGAAGCGCCGGCTGCGCTACCACGCCCTCCTTCTCTCTCTCTCTCTCTACGTTTCGGATTCTGTTGAAATTTGTTGCAGTACTAGCAAAATTATTCGAAACGTTGTACAAACGAAATTTTTCGCACAACTTTTGCCTATTCTACTTTGCCATTACGTCTAACGTGACAGGCATAAATAATCGAGTTTGAATTTCTTGTCGTTTTTTTAACTTCTCCAATACGTTCTCGTACACTTTTTAGGAGGAATCTACGATGCACAGTGGACGATTTCGAGACACTTTGAAGAAGGTAGAATAAGTTTATGGATTTTTTTGTTCTCAGAGCACTTCCCATCTTTGCAAAGTTGTGGGCTCCTAAAGGAGAAAAAAGTCGAAAAATATTATATTTTAATATTTAAAATTAAACAAATGAAATATTTTTAGGCGCGTTCAACAGAACTGATAAGTAACATTGGATTTCTATATTCCAAACAATTTGTATTAAAAACGTATAGTGTACATATGTACCTAATTGTTTATAAAGGGGATAGTATTAAGAAAATGTTGTTCTCAATAGCTCCTTCATAGTTCTGGAGTTACATTGAAAGTTTGGCATAATTTTGCAGAACTTCCTTCTCTCCTTTTAGGAAACTTTGCAAACGGCCTACCCCTTCTATATCGTATTGCAAGGTGCGGTTTTTTCTGATACTAAACGGTACAATTGACCACACATAGAGCTTTACCGTTACAGTTGTCAGTATCTCTCCTAGTATTAGTCCCTTTATTTCGAATTTGTTCTCTCTCTTCCTCACAGTATTCTTCTCTTCTTCTTTCAGAACGAAAAATTAGACGACGCCGATACCGGTTTGTCTCCAAACTAAACAAGAAAATCGTTCCAATATACATCTCCTATTTTACTTTAGCTCATTATCGAATCGGGAAATAAATCCAAAAAAAAAAACGGTTAGGTTAAAAGGACTGGGCGGAGAAGTTGCAGCCCATCCCGATTCTTAAGGCCCATTGTGATACCCTAAGTAACCTTTACTGGAAGCAGTCAACCTCCTGAGAGAAGATGCTGCACTCTTTCCTCCTCCTGAATAAATCTGCAGCTGCAGCAGTAATCATAAGATTCATTGCTCAATGGCGTGAGTATTTATCAAACAGTGAATAGTGAGATGCATTCGCCCCAGACCAAGCATATTCAGAGTCAAAAGGGTATTAGTGCGTTTCTTAGCATAGGAGCGCCAAACCAGATTTGATGAATCGCTTTTAGGAAGCGCTGGCCAAGGAATACCTGCACTGCTTATACTTTTCGTGTGCGCATTGAATCGAAAAGAACCCATATCAATATACATTAGGCCGGTTCGATTTGTGGGGAGCAAAAAAATCGCCCATTGCTCTGTGAAAATCATATTCTAGGGATCAAAATAAGAAACTTTGCCGAAGGAACCATACCTCTAAAACGAATTCTGATGTCCCCCCTTTGAGTCGTAGGGGCAAATTTTGAAAAATCCCACTTTGAAATGCTTATGTTTTTTCTTTTTGGAGTTTATTTTTCTCTTTAGAAATTTATTTAGTCAGAACATATGTAAATGAAAAAATTTATTTAACTTAGTAATAGAAAAGAAATTAAAAAAAATTATTAGAAGTTAGCGTTTTTACAACCCCCTTCTAAAACCAAGGCATCACTGTGATGCATTTGTATGTCGTAAACATAGTTGTGTAGGTTTTTTATTCAACCGTTTTAAAAAATGAAGGTATCACTGTGACACAATTGCAGATCGTAAAATTGCTTGTGTTATTTTTTTTAAGCCACCACAAGACACAGCAGGTAGAATTGAAATTTTGATCCCTAGAATACGATTTTCACAGAGCAATGAGCGGTTTCTAAATCGACCCGCCCTAATATACATGCATATATGAACCCAAGATCTTTAGATTTCCGAAAAAATGTCATTATTTTCCATCTATTACCACAGATGTCAAATGATTTACAGCACCACATATTGCTAGCATTTCTGCTTAATACAAGCTACAATAGTCGCGAAGGCGAAAAAAGATCTCTAGTTCCAGGTCCGATGAAAAGACATCACCCCCACCTCTAATTCAAGCTAAGAGTTATCGGAAAATATTTCGATACCACTCTGAACAGCTTGTTTCCTATTCCTGTCATGTGGGGGTGCACCCGCTGTTATTCCTAGTGAATGTGTTGCTAGGAGTGCGATAATCAATGAGTAGAGGTTTTGTAACTTTGGTTTTGGTGCTCAAAATCATGGCATAATCATTTCCTCCATTTTTTCAACTGCCGGTTTCTTTATTTCGCAGGGTTGCGATATAGGTTTTTTCTTTCGCTACCAAATCCAGTCGTGGTAGGTACAAGATAATGTTGAGTGCCTCCGAACTCCTCTTGTCTTTTTGTTAGCATTTCATGAGTGGATCGCCTTTGTGAGTGCTGACAATATGTCCCTCCAGAGTAGTTTCCTTTCTAGAATGACTACCAAAATCTGGCTTTATCGCTTAAACACATGCTGTTTCCACCAACTTGCGTTGTATAAGGTTAAGGCTTTTGTATGTTCTTGCGAAGAAGTTAAGTCTCGAACTTCTTTCTCGTGTACATATTATTGATAATGTCACCTCCATTAGATTGTCGAGAGTTTGAGTAACAAAAATCTCGTTCATGTAGACAATCACCTTATGGGCACCACACAATGTAGCGTTGAGAGAATACTTCCATCAAACCAATGAAGCGTATTTCCACCTACCAGCGTGTTAATACTTCTATGAGTTAGCAGTTTGTGTATAAACTCCACTGTACATGCGTCGATTCGTAGGCTAGTTAAGACCGACGTGATTGCCTCCAGAACATCGTTAATCTCAACAAACCGTTGAGAAGCGCCCTATAACCAGCATTTGATTTGAGAAGACTCAATTTCAAAACTCGATTTGCGAAATTGTTTCATAAATGCCCTATCACAGCAAACATTTTACTGAGCTAAGGTAGGGCATTTTATATTTAGCGTGCTTTGCATACAGAGTGCATTAACTTTCGTAACATAACGGTTGATTGCAAAGGCATAAACGAATAGAGATAAATATAGACTTCCATATATCAAAACGCTCAGAATGAAAAAAGGAATTGATTTCGCCATGTCCATACGTATGTCTGTAACCACGATAACTTCAGTAAATATTAAGATATCTCATTGAAATCATCTCATCTCCCATCGCTTTTAAAAATGAGCGAAATCGGATGATAACCACGCCCACTTTATGTATATACAACATTTTGGAAAACACAAAAAACCTAATTTTTTTAGTAAATAATACAATAAGAATGTTGAAATTTGATGTGTGAACTGATATTGAAACTCTTAATGAAAATTTGAAAAAAAAAGTACAAAATGGGCATGGCACCGCCCACTTCTGATAAAATCAATGTTAAAAATATCATTAATGATAAATCAAAAACTTTAAACCTGTCATAACAAAATTCAGCAGAGAGGTTGCCTTTGTTATAAAGAACGTTTCGAAGAAAATCACAGCAATTGATTACGAACCACGCCCACTTTTTATAAAAAATTTTAAAAGTGTCGTGGACGTATAAAATAAGCTATATAGTTGCGAAAACGAGATTTATATTATTGGTATTGGTTTTTCCAAGTGATACTATAACAAGAAAGAGAAAAAGTTCAATTTTTTTAAAATGGGCGTGGCACCGCCTCTTCTATGACTAAGAAATTTTCTATGCTCCGGGAGCCATAACTCGAAGAAAAATTAACGGATACAATTTGGTACACAAATTTTCCATATAGCAGGAAATATTTCTAGAAAAAAATTGACGAGATCGGTTGAAGACCACGCCCACTTTAATATAAAAGGTGTTTAAAAGGGTCGTAAACTAGAATAATAAGCTATATCTTAGCGAAAAATAGTTACATCCGAACTTAGACTCGCTTATTTTTTTGTTTTTGTTAGGGAAGTGTTATATGGAAAAACCTGTTATTTAATCAACGATTAGGAGATAAGTACGAAATTGAAGACAATCTTGTTATATGTTTTTTATTCCTTTACAAATCCAAATTTTCCTCGACTACACAAAATCATACACTGTAAATTGCATAGGACCCACCTCAAATAGCAGGAATGTGAGACACCGAAAGAACAAAATGTCACAACGACAATTGGCATAAAGCCGCTAAAATAGAATGAAATATCACGAAGAATTTCACAAATATAAATAAAATAAAAACGTCAAATGCCACAGCAGTAACTCTGAGTAAAAAAAAGTTAAATTTGTGCGCTTCAACCAAAATAATGTGGCAATGTGTCAACGTTGGCGGGGCGTGGTAGAGGATATGTAATGTAAATAATGATTCGTTTAAAATTTTATTTGTGTGTGTTTTAGAATATAACTTCTTGAAGATTTTACATACATAAACATCAAATAAGCCTAAGGAAAACTTAGCTGGGAGGGACTTTAATGCAAAATATGCAAAATTTAATAAAGTTCAATATTTATAAGATTTTATCTAAAGAAATTTGTATTCAGCTTGAGAAGAACAACTTAGCGAAATAATCTACAGAGCAAATCCAAAAAAAGTTTACGCGCCCTTTCCGGAGTTCGCGTAGATTATTATCATGAATAATTGGAAATGGTTGTTTTAATTTAAAGGGTGGAGTTTTGTGTAAAGTGACAATATCGACTGGTTCAGTATTTTCCAGAAGCCTAGGCAAAAACTCGCCCTGCGCAGCTAAGAAAAGGGGTACATGTTCTCCGGCACGTTAGATGATGACGAAAACTAAGAGGGACCTTGCCAGAGGCAACGTGATACAGTCCTGAACTATTAAGTGATTCAAAAAACAAACTCCACTCATTTGAAATTCTGGATGACATCAGGAATTTGTGTAGGTTTAAAAAGTTAAAATTAGGTGGGACACTTCCAACATCAAAGGCTGGAAAACACCGCAGGGCATCGGTGCGGGAACCTTCGGCCCAGAACCGAAATATCTATACCATTCGGAAAATTTGCGGGCATTATGTGGGCCGAATATGTCGCTATAAGCCTATGTGCAGAGACCAACCTGCAACAATTGGGATAGTCCTTATACAAGTGTGGGCGCGCTCAATGCGAAATCTTTAGTCCTTGAATGCGATGGTGGCAGGATTTTGAGCTTGTTATCCCTTCCTTTGCGATGAGTTATCGGTTTTCTATTGTGTGTTATCGATGAGGTATGGTTTAGTTATCGATTAAGGTTAAGGAATTGATTTAAATTTGCTAGCGATAACAAACGTTATCAATGCGTAAATACATTTTTTATCGACAAATTATCCCCATGCTTTGGAAAACTAATACATTGCTTTGTTATGGAAAAGTAATCGATTTGTTAGAGAAAAGCTATCAATATGTTATCAAGGAGTTATGGATTAGTTATCGATAAGTTAATGAGTTGTTATCGTAGTGTTACTAATTTGTGATCGGCGTGCTATCAGTTTGTCCGAGGTGTGCTGTCGATGAAATATAGACAAATTTTCGATTTGTAAGCGAAGTTTTTTAAACTTTAATCGGCATGTTATCAAAGAGTTATCAGGTTTTTATCGCTTACTTGTAGAAAAGTTATCGACTTGGTATCAAAATGTGTTGAAAATGTTATCGATTTGCTATCGATTATTCAATGTTATCGAGATGTCATCAACAATTTTTTGATTATTAATGGAAAAGATATCGATTCATAATCAACGAATTATCAATTTGTTATCGGCGTCTTATAAATTCATTATGGATGACTAACCGATCTATATATAAGACTTTTGACACATCTCTAACCTGTCGATAACAAGCGCATAAGCATCCAATAAGCCGATCACTCAGCAATAACAAGCCGATTGTTAATCGACAATTCGGCGATAATTTCGCTATCGATAATATGCCGTTAGTAAAACAATGACTCGTCGGTATTAGTTGTTATCGATAAGAAGCCGACGCACAGTGGTTTAGACGCGAAACGGTAAACATTTTCAAGTAATATTTTTTTTAATGAAATTTGAATGCAGTTTGTTTTTAAAATGTCCACAGTATATAACGGTAATTATCATTTCTCATAATTTTTGTTCTTCATTGAATAATCTGCTGTCAACCTGTGAGTTGTTGATGACGCGCTAAGTAGTACAATTTACAGAAGTGAAATAATGCGTGGTTTAAAATTAAATAAAACTTTGTGATGACAAAAGCTAAAATATTTTTTGGTTATTTAAAATCTACACGTAATTATATTATTTTGCAAGTGTTCAAAAGTCTTTTGGTTGAGTATTTTTTACGAAATTATGAGTTTTTTAATGTATATTATTTTAGTGCTGAAAATATATAAAACCGTGAAAAGAAAAGCCTGCCAAAAGTTTGAACCACGCTGTACGATAATAATTTTTGAATTTCTACAACAACTCAATATTATTGCATATAACTCAAATGATCCTTCATCCCCGTATATCCCCCTTCTGATATAATGACGATCACAAAGAGGGAGTTGTATGAGGTGTGGGTTGCAGAACGTGGCCAAAAGCAAAAGGATAAACGTTTTAGACCACGTGTGTACTGTTTTAGGGAGGGAGTAAATAGAGACGAGGATTTAAAGACGAATGCTGCAGTAAAGTTCGAATTTTTTTATCAAGCCTTGTATAAGATGGATTCATGTAAATTACACCAAAGTTAATTTTCTTGAAAAGTTTGCTTCATGGTTTGAAGAAAATAAGAAATTTAAATATAGGTAAGTTGAATTGTGAACAGAAGAACAAGATAAGGCTATAAGAAGGTTTTTGTTTGGGGTAAATTCAAAATTTGTTTACACATCCAACCTCATGAACACTTGGTATTCACACCTTCTACTCAGTGGTTTGGCAAACACGCCAAGCTTATTTCTGTCATAAAGAGCCAGAATAAAATGCGAAGAAAATAATGAAAATGATAACACTATAAATTGGAGCAAAAGCTCGGCCTAAACATTTGACGGCATTTCTGTTCCTGCTATTGTGAAACCTGTCACGCTCCTGATCGCACCTTTTTTAAGTTGATCAAACCAAGAGTACTAGATAAATCAATAAGAGCTAATACGTTATTAAAGTAATGAGTCACACTAAAATCCTCTTCTCGGTTGCCCCTTTGGTCCATTTGGACCAAAAATGGTCTTTTCAAACCCCATTTGGTCCGCTGGTCCCTTTTTTAAATGTTGGTCCTTTTTAGGCTGTAATCGAGATTTTGGTACTTTTGTTTTTTTACTAAGGAAAAAATTTCCAACACTGCCCACACAATTTTCCACATCCTAATAGAATTTACAATTGTAATTTCTACCTTCGATGGTTAATAAAACAGCAGAAACGTCCGGATTAATTATCTTAATACTTTATTCTTCAGTCGTCAATCCCATAATCAACCGGAAGTCCATTATCTTCTCTTTTCACCCTTTACAGTGATGTATTTTTGCTTATTCTACTAACTAGTTCCCCTGGTTGTATTTTTTGCTTATTCTGTTACATTAGTTGACATGGTTGCATTTATTATTATTATCTTACAATTATATTATTATCTTACAACTCGGCCAATCTGACACTGTAATCGACCTCGATACAGTATAACTTAATTTCTAATTAGTCTGGTTCTACTATGAAATATTTTCTTTGAAAATGGCTCACTAATGCCTTCAACTCATTAAGTGTTTTGGCCGGTAACAGTAGATGTGCATTTGGCACTACATTGCCTATGCCGTCTATTATGAAATCGATGATTTCTGTTTCGCATATGTTTGCCCGTTTTCCTATTGCCTGCATCAATAGAACGTAGCAATGTAATGACTCGCTCTTTTTGTCCCACTTGCGTCTTGCCAGCATCTTATAAACTTCGTTCCTCTGTATCGGCACGTCAAATTCTGTCGTAAGGGCCTTTTTTAACTCCGCATAGCTTAACGATTTGGTGGTGGTAAGGAAAACGTTGGCTTTTCCCACCGGGCAGTGACGAAAAGCCAGCAATTTAAATCGTTCGTCTACTCTTGACGACTCCATTACTTCTTCGAAATCTTGAAGAAAATGTCCCACCGTCACTGATATATCATCACCACTGAACTTGGGCATAGCATGCTCTATATCGGCAAAATCCAGTCTACGTTGCTGTTGTGCCCCAGTACTAGCTCTTAGCTCGTCGATTTCTTTCATTAATTTTAACATTTCCATACGTTTGGGGCAGAGTTTGATGGGGCGGCAGCAAAAACATCGTGAACAGCAGGTGTTGAATTGAATTCAACCAAAATGTCGGTAGTAAAGGCAGTTGGAACGGCAGTGGCGGCAGTATGAACGGCGATGACGGCAGTGTTGGCAGAATAGACGGCAGTGGCGGCAGAGCAGACGAAATCGGCGGCAGAATAGACGGCAGTGGCGGCAGCAAAAACATCGTGAACGGCAGATGTTGAATTGAATTCAACCAAAACATCGGCAGTAAAGACAATTGGAACGGCAGTGGCGGCAGAGCAGACGGTAGCGGTGGCAGCAAAAACATCGTGAACGGCAAGTGTTGAATTGGATTCAACCAAAACATCGGTAGTAGAGGCAGTTGGAACGGCAGTGGCGGCAGTATGAACGGCGGTAACGGCAATGGCGGCAGAGGGCTCAATAGAAACGGCAGCGTTTATCTCAATCATTTCGTCTGGAATGTTCTCCAATATATTTGTGTTCGGAGTGGTATTCATCGCATTTGCGGAGCTATTATCTCTCACGCCAACTATATTTCGCAGTAATCTGCGTAATTGTTTTGCCAACATTATACATTAGGAGCAAAATCCACATTATTTTCAGTTAAAACTTTAATAATGCCTTCTCGAGCATCCATTTTACAAAATAGTTGTTTAAAATAGTGCGCGAGGTTCGTCAACACACCTGAGATGTAATTTCTACCTTCGATGGTTAATAAAACGGCAGAAACGTCCGGATTAATTATCTTAATATTTTATTCTTCAGTCGTCAATCCCATAATCAACCGGAAGTCCACCATCTTCTCTTTTCTTCCTTTACAGTGATGTATTTTTGCTTATTCTATTAATTAGTTCGCATGGTTGTATTTTTTGCTTATTCTGTTACATTATTTGTCATGGTTGCATTTATGATCTTACACAATTTGAAAAACCGGGCATAAAATATGCATTATTTTTATTGGAAGTAAGGTAGAAATATTTTTGGAAAGCGATAACTTTACAAATGCTCAACGTAGATCTGATATAAGCGCTTTGTGCCAAATTATTTCCGTTGCAGAGTAGAGCCCCAGAAACTTTAATAATAATATTGTTAATAATAACTAATTTCTCGTACCTAGTCAAATGGAATTTTGACCATTACTACACGGTTTAAACTTTTGAGACTTTTCAATGGTACATCTGAGGACTGTCGCTGGATTCAATAAATGTGAGTTTTGAAATGGAAATTTTTCTCTTTTTGGAACTTCCAGCTATTGGAAACAATTTTTTTAGACTGATGTTATAATAAAATTGGTACAACCGTGCTCTGGAGAAATTTAGTTTAAAAATAAGATTTTTATGCAAATAAAACAGAACTAGTTTGGCTTGCGGCACTATTTATTAAAGCTTTTTTTTTAAATGAAGGTGTGTGTGACTTTGTACTTTACCGCAACCTAAAATTAAAGATTTTACAACAAATTGGACACATTTGTGATTTGCACAATTACAGCCAATTAAAACTCCAAAAATTTGGTCCATTTCTTTGAGGCTTGGTCCTTTTTTCAATGAATTTTGATCCTAAATGAAAACATGGTGTGGCAACCGTGATCCTCGTACACTTGATTCAAAACTCAATAAGTAAACAAAAAACTCCGATATATGAACATAATTTATTTACTCGCCTTTTGTGTAGATTTCTGAAAAAAACATTACTAATTATATGAAGAAGAGACACGTTTTGTAAGAGTTCATTAAGGTCATAGTTCAAAGGACCAACACAATCTTAGAGTAGGTATATACATTAGACTGGGTAGATTTATTAACCGATATCGGCCATCGATTTTTCGATAGGATTTCGGCTCAGGAAAAAAAAGTTCCACTACGCATCCCCAAAAAAATAATTTTCGAGCTTGCGAAATTTAATTTTTTTGACTTTTTTCGACTTTGACTCCTAAGGTTTTTTTCATGACCTACTAAAAAAAAATTCATTTGATTGTATAATTTTCAATATACATATATGCCCTGGGAACAAGTGCAGTATACGGACAATGCTGATATAAAAAAACGAAAAATTGAGATCGATGGGTATTAATAAAAGAAACATAACGATATATTTTTTTTGTTGGGCAAACAACAACAACAAAAGTTATTAAAGGTCAAAGTTCATAATAAGCTTTTTTTTTAATCTAAATTACTTCTAAGGTATTGAACCGATTATCAACGTCGTTGGATAGGTATTTCCAATACCTTTCATTTGATGTATATCTTAAGTATATAACAGCAAAGAATTTCCTGAAATAATATAATTTTTTAAAAAACATATCAAAATTTTTAAAAACTAAATTTTTTTTTAATTTAATTGCTGTATTAAATATATGAAAATATAGTTTGGTAAATTGGAAATAATTTAAGCTTTCATTTAAAATTACACATAATATCCTTAGTCCCATCAATGCAATACCAACTGTCCTTCGGCCGCCCTTATTTAAATAACCCTGGGCTACGCCATGCCAAGTCCGGGTGGTTGCCTGAACCGTGGCAACATGCCACGGTACGCACTCTTTTGCGCGTTTTTAGGTACAGCCTAATAAAATTACCACAACCATGTTTTGAAAATGGCAATAAGGCCATACTGGCTTTATTTCCATTAGCAATTGGAAATAAGGCCATATGGCTTTATTTCTCAAACTGATTGGAAATAAAGCCGTATGGCGTTATTACGTATGGCTTTATTGCACCCCACCGTCATCCACAGTATTTCTGCGCAGAATATTTTCACATCAAAGTCGAATAAAATTCAAAAAAATGAAATTTCGCTGGCTTTTTTTTGTGGGTATGCGTAGTGAAACTTTTTTTCCCTGGGCCCAAATCCTATCGAAAAATCGATGGCGCGATATCAGTTAACTTTCGTCCATACAAATCGACCCACCCTAATATGCATATATATTTACTTTTATACATAGGTACTTATGTAGCCAATGACCACATTCAATTTTTCGTTTTTCCCATTTTCACACTCGCCTATTTCTCACTTGACAAGCACTTTAATTTATCATTTCAAGCGTCATTAGCTTCCCACTCATTGGCTCTAATGCTGTTCATTTAGTTACTCACTTATCGTTTGATAGCAGATTGTCTGTGTGTGTTGTATGCGAACAGATGGATGTCGAGCTGAAAATGTAGATTAATTGCCAATCATAATTTTCCATTTGCGCGCTATATTTATTGTTGTTGTTGAAGTGTACGAGCTTGAAACTTTTTCATGCACCCAGCTATTGGCTGCTTTTGACCTTAACACCATATTGTCAAGTTCATATTTTTTTAAAAGTAACAAAAATCCTTTTTGTTTTTGCGAAAAAAAATTGGGTGCTTTTTCCTTTGTTACTTTTTGTTTTATTTCTGTAAACTTAACGCTTTTGCCAGAAAAATATGTGACCTTTTATATATTTTATAAGCATACCTAAGGGTTCATGTATACATAGAATCTATGCAGGTATATGAACTTACAGCAGCGAGCACAAAAATAGTAGTAGCAATTTTAATCGAATTTCGTTTATTAATTTCTTATTTTTAAGCTATTGCATTGATTTTATCGCGGGCTTGGCGACTTAATCAAAAAACCGTAACGTTAAAGTTAAAGTCAAAGTTAAAGTTAAAGTGAATGTTAAAGTTAAAGTTAATGTGAAAGTTAACGTTTAAGTTAAAAATAAAGTTAAAGTTAAAATTAAAGTTAAAGTTAAAGTTAAAGTAAAACTTAAAGTTAAAGTTAAAGTCAAAGTTAAAGATAAAGTTAAAGTTAAAGTCCAAGTTAAAGTTAAAGTTAAAGTTAAAGTTAAAGTGAAAGTTAAAGTTAAAGTTAAAGATAAACTTAAAGTTAAAGTCAAAATTAAAGTTAAAGTTAAAGTTAAAAATAAAGTTAAAGTTAAAGTTAAAGTTAAAGTTAAGGTTAAAGTTAAAGTTAAAGTTAAAGTTAAAATTAAAGTTAAAGTTAAAGTTAAAGTTAAAGTTAAATTTTAAGACAAAACTTGAATTAATATCAAAGAAAACAAAATGTTGCATCAATCTTATAATTGCATAAGTTGATAATATGCAATAACTTTACCGCGGCAGTCCCCGAGTGCCACACGTCCTTTTTTTATTTTGTATATTTCAGGAAAAACGCCATTGAATTTTGTAACTGAACTAAACAATCTTAAGAACATTTTTGGAAAAATTCGAAAATTCGTAAATTCAAGAAAAGTTTACGAAAATTTCGAATACATTATATGGAGTTCCCTGTATTTGTTTGAGTATGCAGTTTAATTTCTTCTATGAATTTTGCAACGAAAGGTTTGAGAATCTATCTTAAAACCTTTTTCGGAAAAATTCGAATATTAGAAAACCTGAAACAATTGTACACAATTTCCCTGTATGACATGGGTATCAAATGAAAGGTATTAAATAATATTTTAAAAGGGAGTGGGCCTTAGCTCTATAGGAACGCCTTTTCGAGATATCGCCATAAAGGTGGACCAGGGGTGACTCTAGAATGTGTTTGTACGATATGAGCATCAAATTAAAGGTATTAGAGAGGGTTTTAAAAGGGAGTGGCCCTTAGTTGTATATATGAAGGCGTTTTCGAGATATCGACCAAAATGTAGACCAGGGTGACCAAGAACATCATCTGTCGGGTACCGCTAATTTATTTACATATTGTTACGAATATTAGCAACACCAAGGGGTACTGCCATCTCTAAGCCGATGCTGGGAGTGACTTGTATGCACATCCATAAATCAATCATTATGTATCTACATAAATAATTCAATCATTGTGTCTACACATATGTACGAACACGCAGCGGAGCAGCAGCGCACAGACACATGCACATATATTATCTGAGATATGCAATATAATTGTGGAAGTGTCGCTCACAAACACACGCGCATGAGCTGTGCATCTGCAGTTATAGCTGAGAAACTTATAGCAGATAACCAACTAGTGGATTCTAGAACAGAACCGCCTGGAAATCGAGTAAACCGAACAGTATAAAAGGCGACACCGGTAGAGGCGCTACAATCAGTTTTTGATTAAGCACGCAATCTGTCGGGAAATAGTAGAGTTTCATTTAAGCTATCAGTCAGTTTGGTTATTAAGCAAGCTAGTTGCAAAGTATAAGTGTTATTGTGAAGTATTTTAATAAAGGCCATTTTTCCATTATTCAATATTGGAGTTATTTATTCAACAGTTTAGCGATACGAACGTTAGCAGAAGATTGCAAATAAGAGGATTTGCAAGTAAATTCGTTACAATATGTAATACCACGAACAGTATTCCTGCCATGATTCCAAAGGCTTTTGATTTCGCCCTGCAGAACTTTTTCATTTTCTTCGACTTAATATGGTAGGAGTCACACCCATTCACACCCGTCAAAAAACCAATGCAATCACCATGTTTCACCCGTTTTTTCGTACTTGGTATAGAATTACGGCATCAGCTCAAGTTAACGTGTTAACGGTCGGGCGGAAGGACAGACGGTAGACAGTGTATAAAAACTTGGCGTGGCTTCAACCGATTTCGCCCTTTTTCACAGAAAACAGTTACCGGCATAAAAGCTATGCATTTACCAAATTTCAAAAGGATTGGTAAATTTTTGTTCGACTTATGGCATTAAAAGTATTCTAGACAAATTAAATGGAAAAGGGCGGAGCCACGCCCATTTTGAAATTTTCTTTTATTTTTGTATTTTGTTGCACCGTATCATTACTGGAGTTGAATGTTGACATAATTTACCTATATACTGTAAAGACATTTAATTTTTTGTTAAAACTGGCCTTAACAAATTTTTCTTTAAAAAGTGTACGTTTTCGTCATCCGATTTTGCTAATTTCTATTCAGAACACATATAGTAATAGGAGCAGTTCCTGCCAAATTTCATCATGATATATTCAATTACTGCCAAATTAGAGCTTGAAAAACTTTTAAATTACCTTCTTTTAAAAGTGGGCGGTGCCATGCCCATTGTCCCAAATTTTACTAATTTTGTATTCTGTGGTATAAGGTCAACCCACCTACCAAATTTCATCGCTTTACCCGTCTTTGGTAATGGATTATCGCACTTTTTCGGTTTTTTGAAGTTTCGATATCGAAAAAGTGGGCGTGGTTATAAACCAATTTCGTTCATTTTAAATAGCGATCTGAGATGAGTACCCAGGAACTTACATACCTCAAAATTTACTCAGGTTATCGTGTTTACGGACAGACGGACGGACGGATGGATAGACATGGCTAAATGAATCTCTTTTTTCCCCCAGATCATTTTGATATATAGAAGTCTATATCCATCTCGATTAGTTTATGGCGTTACGGGGTACCGTTATGCGCACAAAATTAATATATTCTGTGAGCTCTGCTCAGCTGAGTATAAAAATACAAAAGAGTTTAAATGACAAAATTTTCAAATTCTTTCTACTATTTTTATGTTTGCCGCTGTACGTAACTTAAAAGTAGAAATATATGTTTGTTATACCAAAAGTCTTGATCTCCTTTTTATTTAATTTATTTTTCCCATTCATTTTCTTTGTTCATGCCTTTATATTATTTATGTGCTACATGTTTTTCCTTTTTAGGTAAGAACCGCCTCTCATGCATATTTTTGCGCATTCTCCTCTTTCTACTCACTCCTCACAGCCTAGCCGCACTTGCTGTAGTTGGCGGCTAAACGCCTTATATAAATCTATTGAATGGATTACTGAGGTATGTATGAACTTTGGACTTGTGCCATTTCATTTAATCCTAATTTTAGGAAGGCAAGTGATTGCTATTGAAATATTAATTTTAATCCCTTGTCACATTTAAGACCACCGAATTATATAGGAATCGTTACCCGTTATTTTTCCCTTGACTCCTCTAAAAGTTTGTTGGCTGTTTGGTTGCTGTGTCGCCCGTATACCAAATATCCGACCCCAAGTAGCGCACCTGGCGCCATTTTGATACGCATTCCTTCTGGGCCCAATTGCTATTGATTTTGTATGGCTAGTCGGTACTCCGATCGAACCATTTAGAGCGGACAATAAACCTGCTATATCTTTTACAGAGCTACTTCGTTAGATTCCCGCAATATATAATTGACCTTTGCTAGAGCTGGGCATTCACACAGGCAGTGCCCGACTGTTTCTTTGCTGCCCTCCTCGCCGCAGCTCCTTCAAATGCTGTCAAAAGGGATCTCCATTCCCTCTGCATGCAGGCAAAGCGGCCAGTGGTCCGTGACTATTTAGTAGGCACCTCGCGCCACCCACCGAGTCCTCCGGCAGAAACGTACACGCCCTCTCTATATCCAGAAGATACGAGCAAAATTTGGTAGACGAACAGACAGCGACACCTTAAGATGTTTGCATAAGACACCCCCTCCCACACCACATTCTACAAGTATAAGGGCAGGGATT
Organism: Eurosta solidaginis; assembly: GCF_040869045.1. Taxonomy (NCBI): domain Eukaryota; kingdom Metazoa; phylum Arthropoda; class Insecta; order Diptera; family Tephritidae; genus Eurosta; species Eurosta solidaginis. The sequence continues at coordinate 77,183,085 of NC_090319.1, forward strand.
GGCCACGAAAGGGGCTCAACCACTTAGTTTGAAATCAACTTAATACGGCACGCGACGATATATGAAAGGAAAGAGGACAACTTAAGGGGATCATGGCTGACCTGACTCAACGTTCGAAACCAACCATATCACGGTACAGAACATAAGATATGCGTCGAGCGAGGCATGAGAAGAGGCCTAGACAGTGACGGGAGAATTACTATCTACACAGAGAGTTCGAAAATGGAAAAGGTATCTGAGCTAGATTGTTGTTGATGGAGAATTTAATTGAAGAAATTTTATAGAAACGTCCACTGCTATTTTCATGCTCGCTGCTGTGGCTACAGTTATTAAATTTAATGCGTAACAACTTAAAATATGAAGAACTCAACTAAAAGAAAACTTTCATTTCTAATGTCCATTTTTTCGTTAAACAAAACAGGAACAAATTTCAATAGAAAAAGATATTTCATTAACTTAAGTTTAAACAAAAAAATATCGAGTACAAAGTAAAATCCAGCTTGAAACATAGAAACAAATAAGTAGGAACAAGTAAAGGTGTCTAAGTTCGGGTGTAACCGAACATTATATACTCAGCGTGAACTTCAATTCTACTTTTCTTTTCAGATAAATTACTTTTCTACATAACACGTGGCACCGCCCGTTTAATAAAAATGCTCCTCGTACAATAAAACTTGATAAGTAAAATATCATTGATTCAAAACTATTTTTTGCTAAGTTAGAGCTTATTATTCTAGTCTACGACCATTTTAAACTTGTTTTATATCTAAGTTGCCGTGGTCTTTAACCGATCCCGTTTTTACTAGAAATATTTTCTGCTATAAGGAACATATTTGTACATAATTTCATTACGATATGTAAATTTTTCTTCGAGTTATGGCTCCAGAAATATAGAAAATTAAAAAAAAGAAATGTAAGGCGCGATAACCTCCGAAGAGATCTAAGGCCGAGCTTCTCTTCCAATTTGCGTCGTGCTCCTCTTGATTTTCCCTACAAATTGGCCGGACGGGACCTACATGTTTTATGCCGACTCCGAACGGCATCTGCAAGGCAGATGAGTTTTCACTGAGAGCTTTTCATGGCAGAAATACACCTAGAGCGCCTGCCAAACACTGCCGAGGGGCGACACCGCTTAGAAAAAATGTCTTCTAGTTGAAAAACCTTGTTTCTAAAATTTTGATGTTGCTTTGTCCGGGGTGTGAACCCAGGGCATACGGTGTGGTAGGCGGAGCACGCTATCATCACACCACGGCTTAGTCATAAAAGGGGCGGAGCCGCACCCATTTTCAAAAATTTTAGTATTTTCCAATTTAATGTAATAATTCAATTTAGAAAGTAAAATTCTATTGATACAAAGCTTTTTTCGCTAAGATATAGCTTATTTTATTCGTCCACGACCCTTTTAAAAATCTTTTATATAAAAGTGGGCGTGGTCCTTAACCGATTTCGATTTTCAAAGAATTCCCTATAGGAAGGGCAACCTCTCTGCCGAATTTCGTTACGATAGGTTTAACGATTTTTGATTTATGATTAATAATATTTGTAAAATTGATTTTATCACAGGTGGACGGTGCCACGCCCATTTACAAAAATGTTTCAAGTTTTTATCAAGAGTCTCAATATCAGTCCACACGTCAAATTTCAATTTTCATTCTACGTGTATTATTTACTAAATAATCAGGTTTTTTGTGTTTTCCAAAATGTTATATACATAAAAAGTGGGCGTGGTTATCAACCGATTTCGCTCATTTTCAATACCAATCTATTCTGGGTCTAGATAAGCTCGTGCACCAAATTTGGTGAAGATATCTCAATAATTACTCAAGTTATCGTGTTAACGGAAAATACTCATACATACTAACTGTATACATATATACAAATGTATATGTGTCTGGATGTATGTATGTATGTATATAAGTTCCCATAAGGATGCGTATGCAGGAAGCAACAAAGTGGAAGTATCAAAAAGAAAAATATAATATTTAAGTGCTTTGCTTGTAAAAAACATGTCAGAAAGCTGAATATATTCTAGAGAAATGAAAATATGAAAAATAATTTTTTAAAGGACTACCTTTATATGGAATGGAAGAAAATATTTTTTAAAGTCAAAACTCCAAACTTTTCTTGATATCTCTAAATACCTCGAACCGTACGCTGCCTGGGGGATTATTTTTATTTTATGTTGCATTGTCACCGAGTTTCAGTGTCTGTTTCAACTAGACTTTACATTAAACTAGAAGGAATTTCGTTTTATCATGGTTACCCCCCACCGGGTTAGGGGCTTAGAATATACCCGCGGCAGGTATGCCTGTCGTAAGAGGCGACTGGAAATACCAAATTCATTCAAGGTGTTGCCAGCGCAATTTATAGCTTATCCAAGCCAATTTCCAGCCTCACCTATTCTTTAGCAACCGAGGCTCTGGCGACCCCAATTTCCTTATGGCTCTAGGGGATGGGAGCTGGGTTAGTCTAAAAGGTTTCATGTGGTCATACTAAATCGTTCCCGAGATGAACGTGCTAGTACTCTAATGCTGCTTGTTACCGGAGCGTACCGGATCTGCAAACGGCAAAGGACAATCAACTTCGATAACACTCCCCAAAACCTTCGGGGAGTGTCCTTGTCGCTACAACAAGAACAAAAACAACCACCAAAAAAAAAAGAAAAATTATATCGGTTGTATATTTCGTGTGTCCATTTTGAGATAATTTCTATACTTTTTAAGATAATTTTTGGACGATTTCGAGCGTATTTTTTTATATTGCTGGGATTATTGCGATATTATTTTGGAATATTTTGGGAATAATTTGAATTTTTTTTTGCGATTATTTTGACACTATTCTGAGATCATTATGGAATCATTTTGGGATCATTGCGGAGTCATTTGAAGATGATTTCCGTAAAATTTCGGAACTATTTTGAAGTACGAAAAGTTATGGGGCTGTTGTAATCGGCTTCTTTTGGTTTGTTATCGACGTGTTGTCGTCTTGTTATCAACTTATTATCGGTAGCAGCTGTTATCAATAAATTATGGGGTAATTCGCGGCGAATTACCTACGTGCTATCGAGAAGTGACCGACTTGTTATCGAAAAGTTATTGGTTTTTTACCGAAGTGTTATTGAATTCCATAACAAATCTATAATACTTCCATGACTTTTCGATTACAAATCGATAACCAGTCGAAAGTTTTTTAAATAAGTCGAAAGTTTCGCTATAACAAGTTGATGTTTTTTCAATAAGAAATCGATATATTTTTGATAGCACAATTTATAAATTTTCGATAAAATTCGATAAATTTTCCACAGGTTGTTCCTGGAGCTACTATTACACATCAATAACTTTTCGATAACAAATTTTAATTTGGTGATAACAAATCCAAGTTTTTTGATAGCAAATCCATAACTTTTTAATAGAATATTAACAAATTTTCTATAAAACTCGCTAACTTTTCGATATCAAATCGATAACTTTCCGATAACAAGCCGCTGTTTTTTTAAATAGGAAATCGACAACTTTTTCATAGAAAATTAGTAACTTTTCGATGAAAATCGATGACTATAACATAGTTAATCCATGAAACTACTATAACACATCGATAACTTTACGATACCAAATCGATAACTTTTTGATAAAAAATTATCAACTTTTCAATAAAGCTAGAAAACTGTTTGATATCAAATCGATATCTTTTCGTTACCGATTATTTTCGATACATAATTTTTCGATAACTCGTCGAAAGCACGCCGACAACAAGCCGATAGCAAATGGAAGAAACCCGATTCCTCATTGAAAATAAATGTATAACACGCTCATAAACTGTTTTAATTGAAAATATCGGTTTCGGGAGTTAATATTGTAGTTCGATAAGGATCTACATTTTGGTGAGCATGAAAGAGCAATTGTACCTAAAATGCAGAGCCGTAATAAAATCCTCAAATTTTTTACGGGCAGCACTTGGAGTAAAGACAAAGGAATTGGCCGCCTGCTTGCATGCTACGCTTCCCCGATATGGTAGCCAGGCCTAAAGGTTACTCACTGGAAGAAAATACAGGTCTGCCAAAACACTGTTCTCAGAACCGCTGCGGGCTGTCTTCTTATGTCCACAGAATACCACCTACACAATGAGGCAATAATACTCCCCATTAGGGAGAGAAACGAAATGCTGACCAAAGAGTTTCTGTTAAATTCCCGCAACCTGGGTATCCCAACATACATATGATTGAAGAGGCCCCAGTCCTCTTAAGAAGTCATATCCGCAAGCATTATGAGGAAATCCGCCAGCTGAGAACACAGCCGTATGAACAAAAAAAGACAAAAACAAGTCCTCAGTGATATCCACAAAAAGGCGTCAGGTTTCTATGCCAGGAATCGCCCAGTGAACCCAGTTCTTTAAGATAAATACCCTGAACTCGCAGAAGAGGAAAGCATTCTTCCTAGGGAGGCGCGCGTCATTCTAGCTCAACTTCGATCTGGATACTGTAACAGGTTAAACTCTTACCTATCTAGAATCAACCCCGACATACATAATGTATTCCACATGACACCAACCATCTCTTTAATTGAAATGTGGAACCAAATCCTCTAACACCTTTTCACTCTGATCCACCTCTGTTGAAACTGCAAGTTTCCTGAACTCCCATTAGAGGATATTGGTGATAATTTGATTGGTCGCGCCTATTGGATGGGGCGAATCACTGCTACTCAACAGTGAACTACTACAGGGGCGGTTACAACTATCACAGCTAATTTACCTCCTGTAAGTATAGCTGGCATTGTGCCTGAGATGGTGGGTGGTTAAAGTTTACCGTGATTGTGAACTCCGAATCAGGTCCTACTCCACTCTATCACTGTTAAGAGACAATCAGTCACCACTGCGACTGAAAAGACACAGTCACAGTTCACATTGCTTCAACAATGGCATTGGCCGAGGGTAGCAGAGCTTGATTGCAGTTTTTATCTATAAACTAAGGTAAGCAGCGAGAGCTGCGCTTTAAACTTTTCGTCCGATAACGTCTAGTCGGAGGAGAATATCACCGCTTTAAGCCATGTATGTTAAACTTAAGAACCTTAAAAGGGAAAAGATAAGAAGTGGACGGTAAATAATAAAAGAGCACACTTTTAATGTAAATGGTATTGTTGAAAATACTCACTTTAGTATGAGTATTGAGAACAAAAGAAATAAAAAAGGAAATCACTTAAGACGTAGAAAGCAAAAAGCACATGTGAATCGAATTGTTTAAGGTTGATGTATTTGGGACAGCTTAGAAAGTATCACAAAATAATGAGAACAAGTGTTAGCGACAACTTAGACAAGAAATAGCGTAAGCTGAAACTGCATGATGAACGCAGATGAAAAGTTGGATATGCGACGGAAAACGTAGCACAATTCTTTGAAGGAAAGCAAGCAAAGCGTACATCCCGAAATGGAAGTGCTACAAAACAATGCTATTTTTTGAACAAAAGCACAATTTGTGCTTTCAAAAAGGAAACGACAAAAGTACAAAAAGGGTTTAAGTAAAAAGGATTGCAATACAAAATTGGTATATAACAAGTAAGATAGTCTAAGTTCGGCTGAAACGGAACATTACATATCCAGCAGTGCACTTGAAACACTGTTGTTGTTTGCTTCGTGTGGTTAGTAGTGTTATGAGGCTGCGCAATAATACTGAGGCGAATGTTGACATCACTATGCTGTTAGTAAATAATCGCAACAACAAAACACAGCAAACGGCGACACTTATGTACTAGGCAACGAAGAGATATCTCACACACACATGTAGTCATCAGCCGATCAAGTTACTCACACTTACACACGCATATGGCTAGTAGAAAAGCAAAAACTACAAATATACATGTATATAATTGATAACCAAGCATGAGATACAACTGTTCGCGAAATTACTAGACCTTACGAGAAATGGGCGAACGAGAAAACCGAGAGTATAAAAGCAGCACAAGCTGATTAGTTTGATTTAAACACGCTTTTGTGAAGTACGTGATATCGAAGTATAATTGTACTACTTCAAAAGTAATCTAAATAAAGACCAGTTTGCAAATACTGAATATTGGAGTTATTTATGCGACAGTTCAGCGATACGAACGTTAGCAGAAGGTGCATAATAAACAGGATTTCCCCAGAATTCGTTATGGTCTATTCTGGCATTAAAAGTATTTTGGAAATAGTAACAAAAAAGAGGCTAGTCATGCCCATATCCCAAAATGTTTGAAAATTATGTGTTGCGTCATAAAACCAATCCACCCACCAAATTTCAGTAGCTTAGCGGTATTCATTTTTGAATTATTTTATTATTATTTTTCAAAATTTTCGATATCGAAAAAGTAGGCGTGGTTATCATCTGATTTCGCTCATTTTCTATATCAATCTATTCTGGGCCAAGATAAGCCCGTATACCGAATTTGTTGAAGATATCTCAATATTTGCTCAAGCTATCGTGTTAACGCACGAAAAGACGGACAGACGGACGGACATTGCTTAATAAAACTTTTTTTCGATACTGATGTTTTGATATATGAAAGTCTATATCTATCTCGATTCCTTTATAGCTGTACAACCAACCGTTATCCAATCAAAGTTATAATACTTTGTGTACAAGTACAGCTGGGTATAAGAATATGGTAGAAAGATGAAATAAAAATAAATAATAGAGAATTTCTGGAAAGAAATTGAAAGATGCTCAGAAAGTTTTTGGAGAATGCTTTGGAAACGTAAGCCACATTACAGGGAGTATCAATAATTCAGATCAATTCGAAACGAGAGAGTTATGTGTAAAAACTTGCCTAACCAAGCAAACTCAACTCCCCAGAAGGCAAAGGCTATAGGTTAAAAAAATTATCCACATCTTCTTAATTGACGCCAATGCGTTTAAACGAGTTTGCCCCTCTAGCAAATCGCTCCAGCCGCGGTAGATGGTGTCAAGGAAAGTAAGATCGTTTTCTTTCCGCTCCATCCAGTAAATAACAGGCCACACTTTCCCATATGCGGCTGCCGCTAAGATTATCTTCCAGGCCGGAGAATCTTGAAAGCGGAATTCACGAGATAATCAATGGAAATATTGGCATTGATGTTGTCTTCAAGATTAACACCATGATCAGGAAAAGCGTCGTCAATGCAACTTTGGGCTCGAAATCCTATAAACACGACCAAAAAGAAAGAGGATATATGCTACTTAACGATCTAGTGATAACTTGAACGAGTAATACTGAAACGGTGTTTGTCCTGTTTAAAAGAACAACAGAATTTCCCTTGTCAGATACAATGGGTCATCCCTCTTCTAAAGCCCAATGTCTTGTCATAACAAGCTAATCTGGAAAAGAAGTGTTTTCAAGAGATCGAAGCAACTCTTTCAGCGTACTACTCCTCCTAAGTAGCTTCCTAGAACTGTCTGTTTCTGGGTTGGCATTACATCTGAGAGAAGATTCTTCGGGGGTTGCTTTTTGGAAACGACTGTCCGTTCGGTTTTAAAGCATATTGAGACATCTCTATAGGACAAGGAATTTTCTCTAGTGGCTTTTATAGACATAGATGAGGTGTTTAACAATGTTTCGCATGGGGTCATCGAAACGTCCAGTTAATAGTAATGCGTTGAGTCATGCGGACTGTCTAGAAAACTTAGCAAAACGGGGAGATATCAGATTCATGCTTCTAGGACATCCCCGACCAGCAGAGGACCGATGGTACTTTCTGATACGGATTATGATCTAGTGATAAATTCAGTCAGGAAACCTCCTCGGAGGTGTAATGGCGGGAATGGGATTAGAAAGGTCTATGCTGCTTTATATTGCAACAAGGGCCTGTTGGTAAGACTCTCGAAAAGAGCTGTTCTTCAAGGGCTTTACGAGATGGTTATCAAGACAATCCTGCTCTACGGCTGCTGATCCGCTGGAGCGCATTGGATACGACGAGCATTACCAAAATTATAATGTTAGTACAAAAAAAGACACCTGGTTATTATGAACAGCGCTCTTAGAATAACACCTTCCTTGGCATTGAATGCTATGCTGAACATACAACCAGAAAGCTGTCAAAAGGTTCCTGATCGGGCTTCTGCGTATGAGCCATGGGCCGTCTGACTTCAAGCAGTTCCAAGACAATACAGAGTAATGGGTGACGACAACTGGCCGGTGAGCTGAAATCCTCTGGAGGAGTGACCCATTTATTGGTTCAAGGATCGGTAGAAGTTATAAGGAAAGGCTTGGGGAGGACTTCTGCACGGAGCTCGATTTAAGCCGTAGTGTCTTCCAATCAGAATTCGGCTGGACTAAGAATGCGATGATTGGAATGTTATCCAGTGCTACTACTATAACAAAATTTAACATTTATTCGGATATTAAAGCCCTGTAACACGCTATTTAAGATAAAGGTAGTATGTCTCCAATGCCAAAACAGTGTACAACTAAATCAGACGTAGAGAAATGTAATTGAAGAAATTATTACGGTCTCGGCTCCCTCGAATCTCCGGAGGACTATTCTATGTTGTATCATAATGAACCTTCATTCTGTCCAGGAGAGCTTCTCCTACAAACCTAACCGCACGATACGTTGGTGGAGGTAAAGAGGGTGGGTCTTCCTTTAGAAAATATCTGCGTTGACGATTGCGCCCCCAACCCGGCACTCACAAAGGGTATTCAGAAAATTTTCACTCACACTCCATCTACTAAACTAGTCTTACCTAATTATACCCACCCTAATGTGTATAATATAGAACGTATTAAGATTCAATTTAATAATTCAAACACTTTTCTTAAAGTTGAAAGAGTCAATGATGGAAATGAAATAGTTGCCAATTTCCCTTTCAAGCTCTTTTCAATTTTCCTTCTCTTCAAGTGCTTTGGCAATCAATTCAGTGGTGCATATCTGCGGTTGGTTACATCGTAACAAAAAAAAAACAAAAAGATGCACAAAAAGGGGAATGAAGTCAACCTTCTTTTTTCACTCGTAGCAGCTGAAGTATGTATAGCTCTTGGTATTTGTTTTGTACGCCACAGTGCATTGCGTTGCAATGCAATTTGTTAATTAAAGGCGTGGGTTCTTTACATGCAAACTCCCCCATAATTCAGAGGTTTATAGTGATTTGTGGTATTCGAATGTGCGCTTGGGAAAAAGCAAGCGCACGCATCATGAATGTTGTGCTCTTGGCGGAACACCTGTTAGGCAAATTGAATTTCCTACCATACAAGATTTGATGCACTTCAAGTTTACGGAGCATATGAGCGGATGTGCTAAGGCATATCAACATAAAGAGATGCTTCCTAAATAAATAAAACATCTGTATTATTTTTAATTGGACACGAATCCCAATCTGTAGTTCTTCTGTGATAGTTTGGGAAGCTCAAATTTGAGGAATCTGCCGTTTAGGGCTGCCTTCATGATAAGGAGAAACAGAAACAAGACTTTTTTAAGAAAACTAAAGGCCTATTTATCTACGAGACCGGCAACAATGGAACTCCGAAGAAGCTCTTATTATACTCAGCGTGCTTTGCAGACAAAGTATATTAACTTTGGTTGGATAACGGATGGTTGTACAGTTATAAAGGAATCGAGATAGATATAGACTTCCATATATAAAATCATCAGTGTCGAAAAACAATTTGATTGAGCCATGTCCGTCCGTCTGTCCGTTAACACGATAACCTGAGTAAATATTGAGATATTTTCACCAAATTTGGTACACGAGCTTACCTGGACCCAGAATAGATTGGTATTGAAAATGGGCGAAATCGGATGATATCCGCGCCCACTTTTTATATATATAACATTTTGGAAACCACAAAAAACTTTATTATTTAGTAAAAAATTCACCTAGAATGTTGAAATTTGACGTGTGGACTGATATTGAGACTCTTGATAAAAATTTAAAAAATTTTTTTAAATGGGTGTAGCACCGCCCACTTGTGATAAAATCAATTTTACAAATATTATTAATAATAAATCAAAAATTGTTAAACATATCGTAACAAAATTCGGCAAGAGGTTGCCTTTACTATAAGGAATGATTTGAAGAAAAATTAACGAAATCGGTTAAGGACCACGCCCACTTTTATATAAAAGTGGACGAATAAAATAAGCCATATCTTTGCAAAAAAGAGCTTTATATCAAAGGTATTTCATTCCCTAAGTGGATTAATAACAATAAATATGAAAAACTTAAAACCTAAAAAAATGGGCGTGGTACCGCTCCTTTTATGACTAAGCAATTTTCTATGTTTCGGGAGCCATAACTCGAAGAAAAATTAACGCATCGTAATAAAATTGGGTACACAGATTTTCCCTACAGCAGAAAATATTTCTAGAAAAAATGGACGAGATCGGTTAAAGACCACAGCAACTTAGATTAAAAGGGTCGTAGGCTAGAATAATAAGCTATAACTTAGCAAAAAGTTGTTTTGAATCATGATATTATAAGTTTTATTGTAAGAGGAAATGGGGAGGCATTTTTCAACGGGCGGTGTTATGTAGAAAAGTAATTTATCTGAAATGAAATGTGCAATTGAAGCTCACGCTGAGTATATAATGTTCGGTTACACCCGAACTAAGACACCTTTACTTGTTTTTCTCTTATTTTTTACTTGATTCCTTTTTACGAGATATGCGAAGAATTTCAAAGACCCATTCACCAGAAACAATTTTTAGCAATGCCGCAGTACGATCGAAATTAGAGCGCCCATCTGTAATTTTAATCCGATATACTCCACTGTGATTGAACTAAACGAAATGTATACGATTTCCTCTTTAACCTCTTCAATTTGATCACCCCTTGTCTACAATACTACAGTACTGTTTGTCAATGTCTAGTCATTCGAAGTCAGTCGATTTATTAAAAATTTATTGTTTATTTACGACGTAATATCCGGTGCAATTGATTGTTCAGATCTTCTTGGACAGTTAACTTTCAACGTCACAAATACAGATCTCCGCTTTAACAACTCTTTTTGTATCAAAACTTTACGATCGTGCTACGTTAACTTTGCACTTCTTATAAGGTGTAAAGTTATCGATTTGTTATCGAAGAAATATCTATTTTCTATCAAGAGGTTGTCAACTTGTTATTTTTTCGATAAAAAATTGGTAGCAAGTCTATTTTTTCGATAAAAAATCGATTTTTGTCCAATAAAAAATCGATATTTTTGCGATAACCTTTTGATAACAAACCGATATTTTTCGATAGCAAATCGGTAGCATGTCGGTAAATTTTCGACAACAAATCGATACCACATCGATAAAGATTTTATAACAAATCGAGAAAAAAACGATATTTTTTTGATAAAGAATCGATTTTTTTTTTTTTGGTAATAAACATATAACAAGTTGATAATTCACGTATAATATACAACAATTGTTAGCGATAAAAAGCCGATAACTCGTCTATAACAAACCAATAATATGCCGATAACAATAATGGCCCGATGTTTGTATCCACGAATAATCACGTTTGCCATTACATTCTTCTTTGGACTAGATAGGCAAGTGAAAAGTGAAGTTCGCTCTCGGCAAACGAAAATCATGCTCTACAAATCACTTATCGTACTCCTCCTGCTATATGGTGTAGAAACATGGACCATGACAACATCAGAGGAAGCGGCTCTGGGAGTGTTCGAGAGAAAAGTTCTTCGAAAGATTTACGGACCTCTACGCGTTGGCAACGGCGAGTACGGAGATATCAACCTAGTCCAGCGAATTAAACCTTAGCGGCCACGCTGGCTAGGCCATGTTATGTGAATGAGAGATGATGCTCCGACTAAGAATGTAATTTTATCAAAGCACGCCTCTGGAAGCAGAGAAGAAGGGCCGCACCCGCACCGCTGAAAGGATAAGTGGAAAACTATTTAAATTCCATTGGTGTGACCAATTTCCGCCAGTTAACCGAACATAGAAGTGACTAACGTACTTTGTTGGACGGCCTTTTTTGTTTCATAATACTTTTTTGTATTCATAAATAAATTTTTCCGACCTCTGCTAAATTATTACAAAATAGTACCGAAATGATCCCGAAATAGTCGCAAACATAACGACTCTTTAACGATCACAAAATAGTTCCGAAATAATCGTGCAAATAGTCCCGAAATGTTCCCTAACATGTTTCCAAATTGATTTCGTAATAAACAAAACATTGGTCTTTGAGAAAGACCGAAAAAATTCGAAAGTATTCCTTTTTGTTGTCGTTGTTGTAGTAGCGAATAAGAAACTCCCCGAAGGTTTGGGGGTGTGTAATTGTCGTTGGTGGTCCTATGCCGGATATAGACCCGGTACGTTCCGGTAACAAGCACAATTAAAGTACAAACCCGAACATCCCGGGAACGACTTAATATAACCACATTTGAACCCTTTAAGCCATTCCGCCTCCACTACTTAATTCCATGAACAACTTGGTGTCGCCAGAGCCTCGCCTGCTAAAGAAACAGGATTCGTCACGGGTATGTGAGGTTGACAGTTGGGTTGGAGAAGCAGTTTACCGCGGGCATCCTCTTAAAGGGTTGCGCTACGCAAACCCTTGCATCAGTTAAGTATTTTACGACAGGCATACCAGCCGTGGTAGTATTCAAAGCGCCATACCCACTGAGGTTTCCTATTTTCGGTCTTGTACCTCGGTTGTTATTCGTAAAAAACCGAATTTCCTTTTCTGTTTTACCATTAAATCCAATATCTGATCGAACTTGGTTTAAATTTTTGTTTGCCTTATTTTTTTATAAAGAAGTAAAAAAGTTCAAATATTTCGCCAGGTTTCGTGTTCGTCTGTTCGCTTGAAATTCAAATATCGAATGTTCCTTGTGTTTTCATTAATGTTTGCTGTGGAAGAGTTGATATTAGAACACCAGATTTCCAAAAGTTAGACCCTCAGTTTATAGTGAGTGCCTTCTTTTGAACCCAGAATCTTCGGTGTAGTGGCCTTAGATACTCCCACATAAGTTGGTGACACACCCTCTGCCTGTCAGTTTGTCAGCAGGAGCCCATGGTTCAATTGCTACATCAACTCTTCCGCCTCCCAATACATTCGTTTGTTTAATTGAAACCCGAAATAGCACACAAAATTGAAATTGGCACTTAAATTCAAGTTTACTCTCTTCATGCTATGAGAAACCCTGCAAACCTACAAAATCTATCAAAAATCCATTTTAGGCTTAGTCCAATAAAGAAGAAATCTCATCAGGTCGCAGCATGAAACGAATTAGTTACGAGACTTCAATATTAAAGTGCCCTAAATGTGTGCACCACTTACACTCGTTTTTATGGGTACATATGCGTCAGTGACACCCCTTCCCATACACTGGCAGGCATCTCTAAATTACATTCGTACACATTTCATTAATTTCTTGTCTTGTAGTGGATTTTGAATTTATGCACCAAATACTTTTGTCGCACTTTGGTATTCTTAAAGCAGTGGCGCTACGGCTGCGTTTTATTACAAGTACGAAGCTGGAACAAATTTTTTGTTGCAATGAGAATTTGAGTATGTATAGATGAGGTCAAATGGAAACGAAACATTCATTGCGGTCATGTTGGTATTTATTTTTCTTGAATTTTCATATTGCTTTACTTCCTTCTATACACACTTCCCCCCTTTGCTCTTGATGTATGATCTTTAGTCTGCTTCAGCTGTGATTGCTTGCAGCTTAATTTTCCAGTTTGTATTGCTGCGATTGCAGTCATTAGGAGTAATTACCCTCTTGTCATAAGGGCGGAGCAATGAATTGTTTCAGTTTTTGAAACTTGACACTTTATTGATTTCAGGAGAAGTCGTAGTTGATGTTGGAGTAGCTGGGTTCGAAGGAAATAGGATGTTACACCGTGGACACAATATGTGAAAGTTTGCTGTTATAAGTTTCAGTTTATGTGCCAAAACTGGGAGTGTGAGGACGCAACTGAATCTATAACAAATTCTTCCCTATCTCTTGTGCCAAAGACAATATGACGTGTGTTTTTTTGAAGCCAGAGATAGCAAGCAGTCTATCCAGAGTTAAGAGCAGGTTGAACAATTTCTAACTGAATGAAAACCAAGTATGTATGTACTACGATCGAATACACATACCACTTGAGCTGTCAAGAATTTGGAAGTATTCCGTACATAGGTAGGGGGGCCGAGAGAGCGAAGAGACGTGTTTTATGAGTACACCTCAGACGTAGTAATTGAGTGCGGGCTGTGTGGGAGATTATTCCTACAGCGGGATGGTCGAAGGCCGGCAAACGAACACCCCAGGGCAGTAGTAAGCAGCAATGAGGATCTGACGACACCAGCTGAACAGCGGTATAACTTCGGGAAGCCAAAGTTTCGCAAGTTGCACTGGTTTACTGGCAGGGCGACCAACAGCGGTATCTTCTCAGCAGTGGAGCCATACAAATAGGAGTGTTGGTAATGACACTGGAGTCACGGAGGTTGATACTTTATCTGGTAACATTGGTTGATTTCCAAGGATTATCAACGGTACTTGACCCGTGGGGACGTCATCTATAATCACGATCATGAGGAATTGGGTTAGTGCTAGCTCACTAGCTGAACACACAACGACTTCGGGGTTGTACCTAGACAATGCAAATTGATTCATGGGCACCCTTAAGACACCTCTGTTGCCGCTGATGGTAACGCAATGATTAATTGCGCGCAAAATTGTACCTGTCGGACTCTATGTCATTCTGTGAAGTGTTCCGGGACGGTGTGTTCAAAATCAACACACTACCGTCGAAGGTAGAGCTACGGGTCTCGGACCCTTCCGTGGTTATGCGAGCGACGGGAGAGGAAACAGCCTAGCGGAAGCAAAAGTAGTTAAGTTTGCCTCAAAGGGATCAGCAACAGACAGCGCACCTAACACGTGCTTTCATTTCAACATAGCCATAGATTCCGTACGGTATAAAGCATCATCATCGTACCAATTTCGGCAGCCAGAAAAGGCCAATCAAAAGTTATCCCAAGGTGGTATTCTTTGCCATAACTGCTGGGCCTTTTCCGTCTTTTTGGTTTTTGAATAATCTCCAGCTTCACTCATGACAGACACTACACTCATGAGAGGGGAGTGATAATAAGTTCGCAAACAGGTAAGATAGAGTCGCTTCAAGGTAACAAAGAGCGCGATGAAGAAGTAACAGACGATTCCAAATGGAAACAAGTAAGGACGGGACTGACTTTATACCTTTCATGAATGGGGCTGAACAATAATCTTATCCCATTCGTAATCTCCAAATAATGCGCTGTATAAGATAAGATAAGAAATATATAGTGAACAGATGTACATACCTAAACGATATAGCTCCGATCGAAATGATTTTTTCAGGATATCTTCTATGATATATTAGAATATATATCACTGAGTTTCACGTTTATACTTTCTAAATTGCGGCAGGAATGACCAAAATCGTCTTATCTGAACGATCGGTTGTATGGGAGATATATGTATGTTATAGTGGTCCGATCCTACCGGATCCGACAAATGTCTGATATAATACAAAAAAACATCCTTGTACCAAATTTCATTGAGATATCTCATAATTTGAGGGACTAGTTTGCGTTCACACAGACAGACGGACGGACAGACGGACATGGCTATATCAACTCAGTTCGTCGCGCTGATCAATTCGGTATACTTAATGGTGAGTCTATCTTCTATATTTCTCAACGTCACAAACATCGAACCAAAGTTAGTATACCATTTCATGTTCTTGAAAGGTATAAAAAGAGTGGAGAAGGTCAGGAAGTGGAGGGGGAAAAAGAGTGCTCTCACAGTACCGGGTGACACTATTAAATGACCAACAATTGAGTGCTTTGGTAAGCCGAAACCGATTGGCAGTGAAAGCCAGTGGTGTAACACACCAATTTGAAGGAAGCTCCCTGCCAAGAACTTAACCGCGAGAAACCCTCTGCAGCCAAACTGAGCAGATAGAGGTTTCAAACGAAATGAAGAGAATGGGACAGTCTAAGGCGATAAAGCTAGTTAATACTACCCAAATTACGATGGATAGGGTTTATGAATCAAAGGGAGGCAACGTAAAGTATAATAACGCACTTATCCTTCTCCAGCATTAGAGCCCGGATATAAACCTCAATATACCGGCAGAGGAATGAAAAATACGCCGCGTGTCTCGATCTATGGAGAAGGGTCAGCACTACATCCTCCAAAGTAACAAGCAGAGGAGGATATGTTGAGAACGTAGTTTGAGTAACTGTTTAGGGCAGACACAGTATTGATCTATGTCTCAGGTAGAGAAGTCCTCCTAGAAAAATGCGAGTTAGAAAGGGATTTTGGTTACCTTAAATCAGAGGCAACATCAGCACATAGGCAAGTAGAAAAAGGTATTAAAAGGACACAAGTAGTTGTCCTACAAAAAATCCATCAAGACAGCAATATGGTATCGAAATAAATGCTTCTTACTTTTCAAGACGGTTCATTTGACGAGACGCTAATTAAGGGTCATTGTTCTCAGTGAGTTCGGTTTTAAACCAAGCACGTGGCACAGTTTTCCGATATAAAACTAGTAAAGGAAGTGAGTCCTAGAAAACCGCAAGTATTTGTAAAGAAGACAGCAATTTGATCAAATTTTTGGTAACGTAGTCAGACACATTAAGTTTATATGAGGTTCTTGCGAACCAGCCAATCTAATCTAAGCCTCGTGACTACTATAGAATAAGCTAATACAGGCCGATAGGTATTAAACCTAACTTCGAGTTGTCTCGATCGTCTCGAGCTCTTCCAGAAAATCCTTCGCGAAGTTATTGATAAAGAGACAAAAAAGACATCAATAGGCTCCAATATGGCATAACACATGTCGGTATATTGGCTACTTATGTGTTGGCCTATCCTAAATAAATGAGGGTCCAAAGATATCGAAAAACACTAACAGCCCTGGTTCGCATAAGAATTCAGATAGTTCTGGAGCGCACTTCCGACTGTTCTTCTTTCAGTAGCTGGAGTCTTAACCTGGCAAGCGCAGTGCACGAATACAAAACGTACCCGATCTTTTCCTCCTCGAATCCACAATTTCTGCATCTGCTATCACTGACCAATTTGAAGGTATGTGACGCCAAAAGGCAGTACCCATCATGATTATATAATACTATGGGGTGATAAGGATTGATCTACCAGAAAACACGCAAATTGTGGGATATGCTGATGATATTGCAGTGGTAGTAGTGGCCAAGAAACAGGACCTACTTCACGTATTATGTAATGACGCCGTAGGAAAAATAAAGGAATGGGTGATCAATAAGGAACTGGAGTTGGCTAGTCAAAAGCCAGAAGTGGGATTAGTAAGCTCCATACGTTTGGCGAACGAGTAAGTCTTAACTGTTGGGGATCATCAAATCACCTCAAAGGATTCTCTAAAATACTTAGGAGTGCACGTTTACGTTAACTTTCAAAGAGAACTTCAAAGCGGTTGGAGAGAAAATTGTCAAAGTTAATGGAGCATTTATGCGAATAATGCCTAACATTGGTAGTCCGAGCGAAGCTACACGTCAGCTATTGTCCACAGTAACCAGCTCAATAATACTATATGCAGCACCAGTGTGGTATGGATCTAAACGGACCCATCAAAAAGATATATTTAAGGATAGCAAGTGCTTATCGGACGATGTCTGACGACGCGATCCTGGTCCTAACCCGGAAAATCCCAGTGGACTTACTGGCAAGCGAAATAGCAGATCTGTATAACACTAATATCGAGCGACCATCTGAAGAAGCCAAGAAAAGAGCAAGGACATAAGCAATAGCTAAGTGGCAAGAACGGTGGGAGGCCTCGAGTAAAGGGCGTTGGACCTTCACGCTAGTTTGGAACGTAGTTCAATGGAATGAACGGGAGCAGGGTGAACTGAATTACGATCTCATGCAGATACTAAGTGGACAAGGCGGTTTCAAAGAGTATTTATGAAAGCGTAGGATAGAGGAAGATGCTATTCAAGGGATACAGAGTCCAGAGACAGAGAAAAAAGTACGACGGGAAATTGTCACGTAGTAGTAAAGGGACTCTTTTTATGAGGACTCGTTTTATGATAAACAATGAGAAGTATACAATAACTGCCGAGTCCATTACATTAAATCATTGTGTGTCAACTAGAAGGGAAGGCAGATTTTGCCATACAGTTAGAAAATTCAGCTTCTACGATATATTTTCTCTCCACTGGTTGATGTTGATTGACTTCACCAAGGCTCGAATTATGATAATCTACAGTACCAGGTTCCAGCATTAAAAGATTCAAGAACACGATATCAAATGGATTACGTCATGGTCGACGACAAGCATATCAGAGCATAGTGTCCTGGCTACTACAAGATCCAAATATCGACTCTACGGACTACTTTGTGGCAGGAAGTATAAGCACACAGCTCTATGTAGCAAAGGAAATTTGCGAAGTTACATGTCAGTGTCGACAGTATATACCTCTTTTTGAAGACCATCAGCGAAATCCAATGGAGAATTCAATTCGATTATCAACAAATGCAGCTTTGAACTGAGTAGGCAATCGAAAAGTAAAGTCCTCTCTATAATAACGAAACTCACGGTTTATAATTATCGTATCCTACATATCCTAATGAGTTAGGTATCATTCACTACCCTCCCCATGATGCCAGCACCGTGCAGGCAGTTTTATGATAATCTGTTCGAGCTTTACGTAGATATGAACATTGTCAAGCAAATAAGAGCCTAAGGCTTCATTGGCTATTTTATGTCATGCAAACGTGAAATGCAGAACGTGACATGCATAGAGATACCCCAGGCGGCAGGTATGCCTGCCGTAAGAGGCGACTAAAATACCAAATTGATTCAAGGGGTTACCAACGCAATATACAGCTTCTCCAACCCAATTGTCAACCTCACCTACCCGTGGCGAACAATGTTTCTGTAGCAGCCGAGACTCTGGCGCCCCCAATTTCCTAATGGATCTAGGGAGTGGAAGCGCGTTATGGCCTAGAAGGTTTCATTTGGTCATACTAAATCGTTCCTGAGATGGTCGGGCTAGTACCTTAATGGTGCTTGTTACCGGAACGTACCGGATCTGTATCCCGCAAAGGACTATAAGGTCTATTATTATGTATCGACTTTGAATTTATATATTTTCAATTTATAAAATTATTTTATTATGTATACTTTTGTTCATGAAAATTTTTGTATTCAAAATATTTTTTTTTTGATTCTTTTTAAAATTTTAATGCCTTAATCTATATGTATATGTCTGTGTGTATGTATATATATAAAAGAAAGTGGTGTTAATTACACTATTTATAACTCAAGACCGGATGAACCGATTTGGCTGAAAATTGGTGGAGAGGTAGCTTAGAAGAAGGATACGGACATAAAATACTCTTTATCCCGTTCTGGCTAAGGTCTTGAGAACAAAACGTGGACCTGTGTAATCCTGGGATGTGTTTGTACAATATGGATATCAAATGGAAGCTGTTTATGATTACTTTATTACGGGGTATTTTTCGTACCTTTTGGTGACTATGGTCTCGAGATATAGGCCAAAATGTGGACCCGGATACCACTAGAATATGTGTGTAATATGGATATCAAACGAAAGCTGTTGCTAAGAGCTTCAAAATAATTTTCATTGTGATACTCGATTTATTCGCATCAACCTGGCAATACTGATAAATATGCATGCGAAGCCGAAATAAAGACATGAATTAATAATACCCACATATGTATGTACCTATTCCTATTCGATTTGCCTGAAATTTGGTACATAAATTTGCCTATACTAGAATTTACGACCCCTTTTCCCGGGAAGTAGACCAGAGGCGGACTGAGAATGTGATTAGGACTAGGATTGGGACTGAAACTCTGAGTGTCCTCGAACCGAACACCCACAAAAAATCGGTAACGCGTCTAAATTGCAACCACGAGTGTGATGTGGAAGGCCAACCTCAAATTTCGAGAAACTGCGTAGTTTGAATCCTTATTTATAACTCGATTCGAAAGAAATTTTTATCGGATTTGAATCTCATTTAATACAAATCAAGTTACAGAATAAGCCCCCGAGCCGTTTCTGTAAAAAATAGACAAATGTGACATCCAAGTGTTCAGCATAGTGACATTACTATGCTTTCAAGTCGTATATTTTATAGGAGTTTCTGAGAGTTATATTTTCTCTCACTTATACATACTTATATGCAGATTTGGTCAAGAACCGACGTTTTTTTATGGTAACTATATACTGGACCGCCGAATTTTTCTTTTTTTTTATTTTACATACCAATTAAACACAATTTTTCCTACTAATAATTGCAACTCTATGAAAAAAGCGACTCAGCGCAATCAGGTGAGCGCAGCTGTTTACTGTTGTCACAAAACCGCCCTATATTAGAGTTAGATTGAAGAATGCTTCATCTCAGAATGCTTTTCATTAACACCCTCTTAGAGTTATTGATTTTCATTAAAATTTTAATTTACTACGGAGGGTTACTTCTTTAAGTATAAAAAGCAGAGAAAACGTAGAGTTTTCCAAATTATTGTGAAAAACTTTTTAATTTGAATTTCTGTAGCCAAGTTCACTATATTTGTGTAACACAAGAATCTGGAGGTCAATTCCCTTAACTATGAAAAAACTGAAAAATGTACATTTATTGAAAACTCATTTGCACACACATTTTACACTTTGAATTTAGTTGTGTTTTTATGCACAAAATTTTGAAACTTAAAACAAAATTTTTATTTGTCAGAAAAAATAAACAAAAAGCGGCCTAATGTCAAAAAACCCTATCGAAATACAAACTGGCTTGTTTGTTTTTATTGCGTTAGTTTTTTTTAAATATAGTTCACACACTTACACCAGTACTGAACCCTTATTGGCTCCCTCGACAAAAAATATAAGAGAAAATACAAGAAAAATACATAGAAAATAAAGTAGTGGAGTTTGATTTGTTTGCACTTACGCACCATTTTATTTGTAGGGGACTCTCACAGCTACAAAAATTAAGGCGGATTTACGCAGACGCTTTGGTTGTGCTGCATTAATTATTTCATCTGTCGGGCGAAGTATCGAAAAATTTACATAAATGCTTTGGTTGCGTGCCTACGCTTTGACAACGCCATACGAAAAACAATGAAACGCCGTACGTTATTTTTGCTTTGAAGCGACCAAAGCGTTTACATATATAATTTTGCCCTTATGCATTTGTGTAAACAGCCTTAGAAGTGAAATTTTTCCATGTTACACGTGTGGCGCTTTATATTTTGACTCTAATTTAAATAAATTTTGTTTTCCGTATGTTTCCGCATTGTTGCATGCTACAAATCATCTTGTATTCTTATTTCCGCGGAAATATATGCAACTGTTGCATCTGTAAATACTACAAAGTTTTATTAAACTATCAAATGCAACTCAGCTTGAAGTACTCTTACGTACCAAAAATGCAACTCTAGACCTGAGATTTGCATCAGGTGAGCGAGGCTGTTTGTAGTTTTGACGTTTATCGCTTATACGCCAATTACACGGCTCAAGTATCCTTGTGCCAATTACCAAATTGCACAAGGATTTGCCTGGTGTGTGCACTGGTTGCGCTATTTGCCAGAGAACTGCGCTTAAATCAAAACGATTTTGATATTTACGCATGTCTGCAAATATTGCACATGCTTTTTTCTTCGTGTGTGGTGAATGTTACACAGTTTACCTTTAAATAAAAAAAAAATAAATGTAAGGCGCGATAACCTCCGAAGAGATCTAAGGCCGAGCTTCTCTTCCAATTTGCGTCGTGCTCCTCTTGATTTTTCCCTACAAATTGGCCGGACGGGACCTACATGTTTTATGCCGACTCCGAACGGCATCTGCAAGGCAGATGAGTTTTCACTGAGAGCTTTTCATGGCAGAAATACAATCGGAGCGCTTGCCAGACACTGCCGAGGGGCGACCCCGCTTAGAAAAATTTTCTTCTAATTGAAAAATCTTATTTCTAAAATTTTGATGTTGCTTTGCCCGGGAGTTGAACCCAGGGCATACGGTGTGATAGGCGGAGCACGCTACCATCACACCACGGTGGCCGCCAGTTTACCTTTGGTTTCTGATAATATAACATCAGTAATTGTTGCTTAAAAATGTTAATATCGAAGGCGTAAGGACCATGTCTAGTTTGTAACAGGAATTTACACAAATTCAATAATACATAATAATTTTTATGCAATTAGAACACATGTTTCATTTGTTGCGCTAGTGGAAAAATGAATATTGCGCAGTGCTGCAATGAGTTGAGATGGTCTTGCAAATAAAATATATATATTATAAATACAATGGAAAATAAACGCTTCTGGTGCGAGTTTTTCGACTTATACTGTGAATTACCAGCACTGTGGAAAATAAATAGTGTTTTTTTATACAATTAGTGCCTTTTTTATACAATTAAAACACATGTTTCATTTGTTGCGCTACATTAAAAATGAATATTGTGCAGTTTTTTTGAGCCGTGTATGTCAAAATTTTCATTTGCACAAATTCCGTCGTTTTATATTTGCGCATGGCTTTTGTGTCATGTATGGGCCGTCTTAGTTGACACACTTGTATAGGTACACTATGTTGTATGTATTCACAATGTTCACAATCAAAGTATTGTGATTGTAGCAGTTTAAGTTTGACAGTAAAATATTATAATTTAGATACATTTCCTTACTGAAAACAAAAACGAAAACAATTAACAGAAATATATCAGCACGCTGATGTGTGCGAGTGTATCCTGTCTGTACTATTATTTGAGAAGTATTACATAAATAAGTATATGTCAGCATTTTATTTAGAACAATTCACATTTCGTCTTTGACCATATATAACCTCGAGCAAGACTATTCTTAGATAAATCTAAATACACTGGCGACAAATCCTTATCAAAAAACTCTATTGCAATCGCACAAACACCTCCATCCACAACGCCTGGTGCTCCAGAATCTCCATAAC
The DNA here is from genome assembly GCF_040869045.1 of Eurosta solidaginis. Classification (NCBI taxonomy): domain Eukaryota; kingdom Metazoa; phylum Arthropoda; class Insecta; order Diptera; family Tephritidae; genus Eurosta; species Eurosta solidaginis. The sequence continues at coordinate 77,205,970 of NC_090319.1, forward strand.
CCGCACCATTTTCGGGGTCTTTAACACAAAGCGGATCGTGTATTGGAGCCACACGCACTTTGAAATATAAACTTTCACATTCACTACTTGATGCTACTTTCGTGACTGTAGTTCGAAGTTCATCAGGACATTCCGTGATACTTTTTGTGCCCCATCCACTAATTTCCATTCGTGAGTCCTCGGTTAATTCCATACCGCAAAGTTTTATTGTGTTCACTGTATCACTCTTGGTAAAGGGTGTTTGCAATTCAATTATACCTGGTTCCAAATCGTAGAAGATCCCCGATTGTCGATAAATAAAACGACTAGGATGGCCAATGTGCCCTGTTTCGGATAATTTGGTAACACCCGCTTTAACGGTGATCTCATCTAAAGATTGTCTAAACACGCACTTAAGAGCTGTAAGCACGAATTCCATAGTAAGCAATGAACCAACGCATATATAATTTTCCTTTTTGAATATTGCCACTAAATATGGTCTCTCCGTTTTAGACACAGATCTGCCAGGAATAACACGAAATTGCGCATTCGTGTAGGTCAATATGCAGCTTAACACGAGGAAAAGAAGCGCGAAGTTATTGCTTAGATTCATATTAGTTTAAAACTTTCCACCACACTTGTTAAGTATTAATTAAAGCAAGATAAATTTTGTGGGCGCTATTTATACATCTTGGGTATGTCATGTGACTAAAAAATAAACAATAGATTTCAAGAACTTAGCACAATGAAAATACTTAAAAACTTGCTTGTTCAAAACAAAATTTCTTTGTAACTGGTTGTTTATACATATACTGTCACAGTTGAATTGTGCTATTGAATGGAGAATGACGATGTGGGTTGATATGATGGTAAGATTGTTGGTTTTATTATTATTATTTTTTTTTTATCTGTTTCCAAATTGCTAAAAGATATGTTCGATTTTATACCGCCACAAAACCAGAGATCGAAGCAGGGCACTAAGTTTTGAGCAGCAATACTGCTCGATGTGAAGCGCGCTGACATAATCAAGGTCGTGTTTTAAGAGTTAATGAGACGTTAATTTATTGTGGACTTGAACGTCTGTTCACCTTTCACATATTCGTACAATGTTGTGATTTCTATAGCATTTTCACACAGAGGGTTAATGAAGTAATTAGCTAAGTTTTCCACATTAAAGCTCTTATTGAATCCACTGTTTCATATAAAATACAAATTCTTAATTGTCGCATTATTGCTCTTATACTATGCACAAACACACACCAAATTGGCAATTTATACCACTTGGGCAATTTATTACGCAATTTATCATATAATAAATTGTAATAATAAATTGCCAATTTAAAAAAAAATGCGTAACAAATTGTTTCAAACTGCAAATGTAACCTTGTAAAGTGTGTTCATTGAGTTGATTTTAACGTCGCATTGCTCAACTATATGGTTGGCTCATGTCATCAGCTGATTTTATTTTTTTCAATTGACTGAAGTAGGGATTGTCAAATGAAGACGGCAAACTCAAATTGAAACCAAAACATTGAAGACATTTTCTTACAGCACACAAAAATTTCAAAGTTTTATGTTTTCATTCCATTCCATTCGCCTAATACCAACACGCACATTTTGACAGTCTGAACAAAGGTATGTTGTTGCTGTAGAGATGAGCCAACCAGCTATCAAATTACTATTGTGTAAGCTAAATTGAGTTGTATGGCCACCACTCAATTCAAATCGAAATTGCCTCAATTTATTTTTCGGTTTGAACATAGTATTCGGCACTCCTCGCCTAATTGAGTCAAAGATCTAGACGGTTGTGCTTGGTGTTTTGGATTTTATTTTTAATGTTACAAATGACAAAATAAAATTGTTTAATATCCATAAATTACACAAAAAATAATAAAACACCAAAAAAAATTAAAATTTTATTTTCTCTGCATTTGAAGCAAAAGATAATATTTCTCTTAAAATGTAGGCACATAATTGGTTAGGTGCAACATCTATGAATAACCAGTTGCGTATGCATTTTGTTTTGATTGACTGTAATCTTAAAGAGGAAACGACTGCTATTTATTTTAAATATTTTCTAGAAAAAAGCGTATTGACTCTGTGTTAAAAGTAAGAATTAATTATTTCGTTAAATAAAATTTCATTGTTTTCTGTGGAATAGGAATAGAGAAATTGAATGTACATACATAGCTACAAATAAACCAAACTTATTACTCGCTACGCATAATCTTTTTCTTTTTAAATGTGAATATTTGGATGTTTTTGCAAAAGAGTGTGGGGTTCTAAGCCCGGTCAAAATATATTTTTAATTATTTGTTAAACGTTCTAACTCCTAAGGATATTGGTCTAGATAAATGATATTCGGGTCGGGGTATAGATAATTCTTATAAGTAGTGTGTACTTGTACATATGGTATTATAACTCTGATTTGATAGTAGTTGAAGCCATTTACATAAAGGAATCGAGATAGATATAGACATAGATATATTAAAATTCTCAACATCGATTAGCCATTGATATCATTTTGCAACTTGATGAAAGTATTGTTCTTGGTATTATATCTAGATCTAAGCAAAATGAAGTAGCTCACAGGTTTAATCTTAACAAAATGTATACACTGAAAGAAATGAAGCTAGTAAAATCAACAGATCAGGTTTGTTCTTTGTGAATTAAGAGACATTCAACCGAGTTCTTTGTCAAGAAGTTTTTTCGGTTTTAAGGCACTCGCAAAAATCTTGCCTACATTTTCTACACAATAACTCAGCGTCTGAGCGCAACGGTTTGTAAACAAAAAACGAGAGCGCATCTCAGTTACTACACTGCCTGCCGTTATAGATGATCATACCCATAACTTCAAAGGCAATTGATTCGATTGACACTTGATCCCAAAGGCAGTTGAACATTGTTTACTATATAGTTTGGCAGCTTAAATTGAGGTTACGTTGCGAATAGAGTGGAAGGCAGTCAGATGGGGAGGAATGAAGGACAGCAGGAAGAGCAGAATCGCATTGCTTCAATATACCTTCAATCTTGGTATCAATATTAAGGATAAATGTAGAAGAAATAACTAAATACTTGAATATAAGCAAACATTTTCCCTTAATTACTGCAAATAAGGTGTCAATCTAAAACTTATACGTTTTCATATAAAGAAGTCTATATCTATCTCGATTTCTTTATGACATTACGTACTACCGTTATCTAATCAAAGTTATGAAACACTTGTGTCCAAGTAAACTCTGCATATGAGAATTGTCTAAACCCCGACCCGAATGTCATTTATATTGGCCAATATACTTACAGTTATAAGGTTTAACTAATAATTAGAAATATATTTGGACCGGGGTTGGAACCAGACACTCTCTTGCAAAAATATCCAAATATTCTTATTTAAAAAGTAAAAAGATTATGGGTAGTGGGTAATAAGGTTGATTTATTTGTACCTATGTAGTATATATACTCAATTTCTTTATTCCAACAGAAAATAGTGGAATTTTATTTAATGAAATAATTAGTTTTTCCTTTTCATATAGGGCCACTTGCTTCATTGATGAACATCCGTAAGCAGCCCCAAAAAAATATTACGCTTTTTACAAGAAAATACTTAAAATAAATAGTAGCTGTTTCCTCTTAAGAATTAAAGTCAATCAAAACAAAATGCATTTTTGTTTCAAATGCAGCAAAAATAAAATTTTGAATTTTTTTGGTGTTTTATTATTTTTTGTGTAATTTATGGAAATTAAACAATTTTAGTTTGTCATTTGTAACATTGAAAATAAAATCCAAAACACCAAGCAAAACCGTCGAGTTCATTCACTCAATTAGGCGAGTTCCTAAGAGCAATAATGAGACAATTAAGAATTTGTATTTTGTATGGAACATTTTGTTCAATAAGAGCTTTAATGTAGAACACTTAGCTAATTATTTCATTAACCCTCTGCTTGAAAATGCTATATCACTAAATTTTACGAATATGTGAAAGATGAACAGACGTTCAAGTCCACAACAAATTAACGTCTCATTAACTCTTAACCCAGGATCTTAATTATGTCAGCTCGATTCACATCGAGCAGTATTACTGCTCAAAATTTAGTGCACTGCTTCCATCTCTGGTTTTGTGGTGGTATAAAATAGAACATATCTATTAGCAATTTGGAAACCGATAAAAGTAATTACGTGTACCCTTCGTACTTTTCTGTATTTATTTATTCAAAAAAATCAACAATCTTACCAATCACATCAACCCACATAGCCGCACTCAATTCAATAGCACAATTCACCTGTACAAATATGTATATAAAAAAACAACTACAAAAAAAGTTTAGCAAAATATTTGCCCAAATTAGCACGCATTTCATTTCTGTAGAATATGCATAAAAACCTTGAATTTGTTATTTTGATAGAGTAAAATTGTATTACTTAGGTTTATAGAGCTCATATAATAGGAAATTTATATGGAAATGTCATTTTAAAAAGCTTTATAAATATTTTGTATATTTTACCAAATAAAGGGATTGAAATTTTAATTGGGCACTTTCATACAAAAATTTACTACAGCTATAGTGGGCTTGGTCGATTATTTGCAGATCTCGCCTTCTATTAATCTCGCCCAATCCTATTGAAGCGCTTAGGAATAGCAGGCACAGTGAACATTGCACCTCAGGAAGGGTTAAACATAATTTTGCAGAAGTGTTCATGCAGGGATTGGCCGTGAAAGGGGATCTACGAATAGGAGAATTCGCGACGATAATACACCTTTTCCAGTTTAAGTTCAGAAATTTACAACTCAAGTTCAGAAAATTACAATTCAAGTTCAGAATTTCCAATTTAAATTCAGAAATTTACAATTCAAGTTCAGAAATTTACAACTCAAGTTCAGAAATTCCAATTTAAGTTCAGAAAATTACAGTTCGAGTTCAGAAATTCCAATTAAAATTCAGAAAATTACAATTCAAGTTCAGAATTTTCATTTCAAGTCCAGAAAATTACAATTCAATTTCAGAAATTCCAATTTAAATTCAAAAAATTACAATTCAAGTTCAGAATTTTCATTTCAAGCCCAGAAAATTACAATTCAAGTTCAGAAAATTGCAATTCAAGTTCAGAAAATTGCATTTCAAATTCAGAAAATTACAATTCAAATTCAGAAAATTGTAAGTAGGGTGTTATTTTTCAAAAGTTATTCCAATTCAAACTACGTAATCTAATACTTATATGTTATTTGCGGAAGTGTTGATCTTTTGTTGACAATGGTGGCTTGGATATACTGTAGCCCAAGTTTTCTCCAAGGCGGGTACATCCCGACCTAAGAAATCAAATGGAGGATAGCTCTTTGCAACGAGTATATGAGGACGCTCCGGCCATCATGAAAGTACTTCAGTCGATACCGGAGTTTGGAAGCAATGGAAAGAGGAGACCTCCACAGAGTTGCGAGAGGCAGGTGGAGTAAGACTTTATCTGTGCACACAGTGGTTATACGTTTCTTGCAGGATTGAGGACGCTCCGTTGATTTCGTCATCACTGCTGTCATACTCAATGCAGTTCAATGTTTGTGATCTTTAGAATATAGCTGGATGTCCTTGTAACTGACCTCTTATGAGAGAAGGAGAGAGAAGAGAGGAAACGGTTTTTTTCGCTGTCTCCTTCATTTGAGCAAAATTTATTTAAGTCAATTAAAAAGCCCAGCTCAATAATACTATACGCAGCACCAGTATGGTATGGATCTAAACGGATCCATCAAAAAGATATATTAGCAGCGTACCGACTTGCAGCTTTAAGAAAGCAAGAGCTTATCGGACAGTGTCCGACGACGCGATCCTAGTTCTAACCCGGAAAATCCCAGTGGACTTACTGGCAAGCCGATCTGTATAAAATAATATCGAGCGACCATCTGAAGACGCCAAGAAAAGAGCAAGGACACAAACAATAGCTAAGTGGCAAGAATGGTGGGAGGCCTCGAGTAAAGGGCTTTGGACCTTCACGTTAGTTTGGGACGTTGCTCTACGGAATGAGCGGAAGCACGGCGAACTGAACTACCATATCACGCAGATACTGAGTGGGCATGGTGGTTTCAAAAACTATTTATGGAAGCGTAGGAGAAATGCGCAGGCAAAGCAGTGGCGATTATATCGACACTCAGAGCAAATAGCGGGAATCTGGACAACAGTAGGCTCTTAAAAAATGAGAAATATGGAAGGCCACCCTGAAGTAATGGGAAAGTGGTACGGGGTGGGCAACGGTTCCAAAACTGGGGCTGTTTTTTAGTTTACGGATACACGGTGTTTGCACTAGGCATTTTCAGCCCTCCCGCAAAAAAAAGTCCGCAATACTCTCTACTATCGACTATTGTTACGATTTGAACGGCGAGTATCCACAGAGATTACTATTCCGAAATGGCGTAGGAACTATCCTTCTTCTGAAAGCACTTATAGGGCTAAAGCATCTCGGCATAATGAAGTTGACTATTGAAGTCTCAAAACCGCAGCCTTTATTAAAATTCAATTTGGCGCAAGAAGAAGTATTAATCGAATGGCTGCGTAATATATTTTAATGGTAAGCGTGGCACTGACTTTGAAAGTGGCATTGGGTTTGAAAGTGCCAATTTTAATGTTTTTTATATCTAAAACTAATTAATTTTGTAAAATATTTAAAACAATCTGTTAGGAAGTTTCATGCGACTAATTTTACTTCGTATTTGTTACTTGAACAGCTTGATAATATGGAATTAAGCTTATTTCGAGCGAAGACATAGTGCGTGCTTTACTCAACAGTACATATTTAATACTTTTTGTTTTTTTACTCTTTTCTTCTCCAAAATTGTGGTTTTTTTTGGCGCAGTTATTACAATTTTTCGTTGACATTCTTGCACAACTAAAACTTTTCAAACTCGCAACAAAAGCTTCGACCACTTCCTTCCAACACTTCGTTGCTTTCCTACGTACCTAGTACATAAATTCTCAACCGAACACCCTTACCAACTTAATTTCCTTGTCATCTAGCGACCGTATTGTCCTTTTCCGCAATATCTTTCCTCTCGCCTTTTGTAAATCTCGTCTTTCGTAATTGCGCTCTACACTTTGGCCAGACGTGCAAGGTGTAAGTGAGTATGTAGCTGTCTGTCATTTTTAATTTTCCAACAAATATTTTATTTTGTTGCAGTTATTGTGAGGTTGGTATCTACGCGGTAGACCCAAAAGGCAAACTTATAATGCAAGATGTTTTCTTTTGTGAATGAGTCGCAAAAAATGCCTGAGTACAAAGTACTCGTGCAGTTTGATTTGTTAATATACAGATGTAAGTCTGGAAAACTAATGTTTTTAATAAAACTAGAGCTGGCTTAGGGGTTGAAGAAAAGCAACAACGACAGTGACTTTACCAAAACCAAACAATTTCGGGCTTGTTGAGAAGAGCTTTGTAGGCTTCATATCAGCAACAACCGATACCGACGAGTTATTGATTTATTATCAACCCATTATCGATATCCAATTATCATCGTCGAGTTATCGACTTGTTATCGTTCTACTATCGGATTCGGATTCATATAGGTTTCTCATCGCCTTGTTATCGACGAATGTCAGATGCGCCGGTGATTTCGTATTACAATTTTATCTTTATTTGTTTTACAACAGACGGATGAGATCTCGTTAATAAATCGATAGCACGCCAATAACATGACGATAACATCAGACCTGGTTGGGCAGTGTAGGGAGAGCGCCATGATTCTGGCAGATCGTTACTCTGATACGGATGCCGGGACATCGAAACATACAGGATAACGAGATGGCAGATGACCTGGCACGGCGTGCATCGGCTCTTGATGTCTCAGGAGCGAAGGAGGTCCTTGCACCCCTTGGACTCATCAAGGGTCGCATCTCCCAGCACTGGTTAGGAGAAGCCAACAATAGGTGGAAGCGGTTGCGGTCCTGTAGAGTATCCAAGAGCATGCGGCCATTATATAACGAAAAACGATATATAGCTGTCCTTAAGATGAACAGAAGGGATATATCCAGAGTAGTTGCGGTGCTCACGTGGCATCGCACAATTGGGTACATGCGGCACGGATGGGACTGGAACATAATACCTCCTGTTGCAGCTGCAAGCGTCCGGGGGCGGAGGAAACGGTTCAGCATCTGTTGTGCGAATGCCCAGCACACTGTCGAAGCAGAATAAAATTTCTTGGAAAGCTCTTTTTCGAAAGCCTCCCAGAACTCGAGGATATTAGGCCGGGAGAGCTTCTGAAATTTATAAACCCCACGGGATGGATATAGGGGGCCAGTTTCCCTGAGGCGCTTGAAAATTCTTATTAGTCTTCTTGCAACACGCCTTCAATGGTTAACTCACGAGTTGTGGAATCAAGTCGGCGCATGAGCGCTAATTGGAGTCAATTGGGAGTCGCCACTCCAACCAACAAACCAACCAACCAACGCCAATAACAACTTGCTAACTTTACGATAAGAAATTGGAAACTTTCGATGTTAAAACGAAAGCTTTTTATTAATAAATCCATAAATATTTGATAACAAAGCGATACATTTTTGATAACATATCGATTGCGTTTTGACAACTTTTCTTCATTAAACCAATCCGATTACAAAATTCTAACACTCCGATAACAAATTTATAGCGTTTCGATAACCATATTATCACATATTGATAGCTTTAGCTTAATAAATCTATAACTTTTCAATAAAAAATCAATATTTTTTCTACAAAAAATTGATTTTATGCCGATAACAGACATAAATTTTCGATAACAAACCTTAAGATAGAAACTTTCTTATCTAACGAAAAAATTTCAAATTTTCGATAATTAATCGATAACAAACCGATAAACCGTAGATAAAAAATCAATAACTATTATTAAACAAATTTGAATTACAACCCGATAGTTTTCGATAAAAAATCAAAAACTTTTCGATAGTAAACGAAAACAAACCTTAAGCTCTTTGATAACAAATCGATAACTTTTCAATTAGAGATTGATATTTTTTCTATAAAAAATTAACAGCGATAAACTATAGTTAAAAAATCAAAAACTCAACGATAACCCATTGCAAGTTTACGACACTTCGATAACAAATCGATAACTCGTCTATACCTTGTTGATACCAAACCAATAACAAAACGATAGTGGTAGATAACAAACCGTTTTGACTTCTAACTTTTCATTTCCATTTCTTTTTCTTCTCTTCCTCTCCGCTTCTTCACCTTCTATTCCTTACCTTGTCTTTCCTATACTTTCCATTCTTCGTGCTCCATTGGCATCTATCAGATATACTTTAAAAAATTTGTATGAAAAATTTGCCGTTTTAGCGACTAAACTACGAAAGATTAAGTACGGTTACTAAGAGACACACAAAATTGTTACAGCTGTGTTAAATTTGGGCTGCACTGTGGAGCTACAATAATTTTTGATGTTATTGCATAGTTACTTTAATACTGCTTCCCTTTTTTGTTTACGAGCGTACGCAACGGCTTTATGTTTTAGTACAACTACTTTTTTTTTGTCATAGAGATTTTTATGAAACATACTTACTAGAAAAGCTTACCCAATCTGGAAAATGTGTGGGAAAGCTCGCAAAATTTGCAAACTATGTAAAATTTTAGCTGGCAAAAATCGTGGTAAATTTATGTGCGTACATCGAGTGCTCCAGCGAAACAGCGCAGTTGAGGAAAGTTGTAGCAAGAGGAGATATAGTACAAAAACTATTAAAGAAAGGCAACGGAGAATTGTAGTGTAGTAGTAAAGAGTCCGATTCGACACACAGCCACAGCCGAAAGACAGCAATCTACAGAAGAAACGTTGTACAAAATATTTAGGAATCATTCTAGACAGTAAACATGCAATGTCAGCGTTGAGGCAAGAGTGAAGAAGACTCGTCGACACCTTATACGTGTAAAATAATGTACGTGGGGCGCTCGCTTCGAGGGGATCTTAGAGCCACAATAGAGGTGGGAAGTTGGCACAAGGGCACAAAAATGGCAGCCGAGGCGATACACGTGTACAACGATTGTTTTAAAGTTCTAAATTTTAGATTTCTCTATATAGTGCGGTGAAGTTAGGCTCTTTTAAAAGAGCTACGGCAGCTTATAGACATCAGAATCTAAGCTTGTGTTGTGAGAATAAGTTCTTCTTGACAATATCCAGTCGGGTTTTCTTATTGAATCAAAAATCTCCTGTTTTCTTTTTTTTTTGCTGTGGCAGGAAATTAGGAACTCAACGAAGGTGGTTTCAACTTTATTCTTGAATAAAAAAGAGGACGAATTGAGCTGACTCTTTTGCAAAATATGTCAGGCGGACCCCACGCAGCGATATTTGGGGTCGTCTCCTGCAAGAGTTGTGAGTGTCATAAGGGAATGCAACTTTTATATCTACTATCGCCGGTTTTTAGCACGTTCGGGTAAAGCGTATGAGCATGGCAGTGTTGTTGTTTGTGATTTGATTCATCGCATTATTTAACCCTGTTATTATACTCAGCTGAGCAGAGCTCAGAGAGTATAGTAATTTTGTTCGCATAACGGTACCCCGTAACGGCATAAACTAATCGAGAAAATATAGACTTCTATATATCAAAATGATCTGGCCGAAAAAAGAAATTCATTTCGCCATGTCCGTCCGTCCGTCGGTCCGTAAACCGCCCCACCGCCCACTTTTAAAAGAATGTAATTTAAAAGTTTTGCAAGCTGTAATTTGGCAGCTGAGTAATGTAATGTTCGGTTACACCCGAACTTAGCCTTCGTTACTTGTCTTTAAGCTTGATTTATTTGTCCATCGTTAAAAAAATTATCTCAGAGAGCAGGGGCCAGCGATGAGTGGATAGTCTAATGTATGTTAAAAAAGTGGCATCTAAACAGCAAATTTACTTTGATATCCCCCGAAAAGTTATGAATGAGTGGATACAAGAGCCTTGTGCGAACATCTGGCAAACTGGAGATATATGTGGCGTCGACTTCGTCTTAATTGATTTCACTTGGAATTTTTATATTGTAAGACATCAGCCGCCGTGGTGTAGCGTGATCCGCTATCACACCGAAGAATCTGGGCTAACGCCCGGGACAAAGCAACATGGAAATTTCAGAAACAAGTTTTTCTAAACAAGGTCGCTCTCGGCAGGCATTCCGAATTTATTTCTGCCATGAAAAGCTTTCCAGTGAAAACTCATCTGCCTTGCAGAATGGCATCTGCGTGAATTTGTAGGAAAACTTAAAAAGAAGCACGGGGGATTCCGAAGAGAAGCTCGGCCTACATCTCCTTCGTAATAAACCACCAGCTTTTTATACTGAAACTTGATGCTACATGTCCCAAGTTGTGTATGGCGGTCCTATTGGGAGATCATGACTGAATTTTCCAAATTCCAGAATCAACCGCAATGTCTAGGATGAGAGCTCTCTTTTCTGTAGTGAGAAAGAGACACCACCGCCAAGAACGTCCGTCATACTTACAGTTGTACGCATCCGCAGTGGTTCTTCAGCATAATATTTAAGGCCAGCGGAGGAGGCGGCCAAGCCAGTTAGGCAGCCTTTATAAGATAAGCTACATACAACCACTGTCCTCTTCAACGTCTTTGACTCCAGCGTAGGCAAAAAATGGTCTAAGGCTCTTCAATCCCTAAGGGTGGAGGTTGATCGACTATGCCGAGCCTGGAAATGTGATTATTTTTGTTGGTGCCCTAGTGCGCTCTTTCTTTGCATGACCGTACCTTCTTCCCATATTCGTGGCATATTCCCTCAAATCATAGTGCTAAAAAGTTGTTCATTCGGGTATTTGGTTTCTTACATGAACTTTTATATAGCGAGACACCAGTTACCAGACCGACGGTCGGCTGTGAACACCGATCCTACCAGAAATTTCGCGACATTTTTGGAGCTATTTGACATATGACATAAATTCGAAGCCTTTGTTTTACCACGAACGGCTTCGATCGATCAAATATCTACAACTTGTGAATATGCTTCGTATTATTCATGCATTTTTCACGTTCCAAAAATTGGCAGACTGGATGTCTGCTATAGTTGGGATTGAGTTTTAAACTCTTGGTTCTAAACCTTAATCTGCTTCCAACAGGTTACGTAGAATGGAAAAGCAACATACGCCGAAAACTTCCTATTTTATACATATTGTAACGAATATTAGCAACACTAAGGTACTGTCATTTTTAAGCCGATGCTAAGCAGTGACGTGAATACACATCAATAATTCAATCATCATATCTACACATATGTACGTATACGCAGCTGTGAAGCAACTCACAACCACATGCATATATCTGATACTCCCGAAAGTATGCAATGAGAGAAGCTATAAAATCGTACAATTGTAGTTACAGCTGAGAAATTTGATAGCTGATGGTCAACTAGTAGATTCTGGAAATAGAAGCGCCTAGAATATGCGAACGAGGAAATCAAAGAGTATAAAAGACAGCGACATATAGGGGCGCTAGAAGCAGTTTTGATTAAGACGCTATCTGGCGAGCATTATTATTTATTGTGAAATACTGTAATAAAGGCCATTTTTCCATTATTCAATATTGGAGTTATTTATTCAACAGTTTAGTGATTCGAACTTGGAAGAAGGTTGCAAATAAGAGGATTTGCAGTAAATTCGTTACAATATTGTATTGAACAAAATTATCGATTCATATACGTAGGAGACTGTCGAAAGGAACAAAATTCTCTTCGTATACCCAGTTAAAGTGTGTCCTCATTTCTACTAAGAGGGTACGGTTTTTTACGCGAAAAATAACAGTTTTTCCTATTTTTACCTTTGTAATCTAATCCTCTGAGTTTTTTAACGTAATATGTGACTAAAAAACTAACGTCTTTCATTTTTTTTATAAAAACTGTTGCATCCTTATATATTTGGTGTTAAAAATTTTCAAATTTAAAAATCAAAGTTTAGCAAGAATATGTCTTTATATAAGGAGACATTTTTCGCTGATTTTTGTCCATTTATATAAAGGAAGTGCTTAAAATTATTTTATTTTATTTTCTCCTTTTCTTACATTTTCTCGGTGTCTTAACCTATCTGTTAAGTTTTACGCTTGTAGCTCAATGAGAACTTACATAAAAATCAATCCCAAAATTCCCTCCGTTCCGTTTGATTTTTCTAAATTTCTCAGTCTCTAGCTCATCGAGAAGTTACTTAAAACTTGGTTTAAAATTTCCAAATTATTATCTAATTTTTTCGATCCGTGCGCCACCTAACGGAATTTTTTCTCTTTTTGTTCCTTTGTCACGGTGTTTTAACCTTTCTCTGAGGTTTCATGTTTGTAGCTCAACGAGAAGTTACTTAAAAATCGATTGCAAGATTTGTATGAAAAGCGGACAAACATTTAACTGACCTAATATAAAGGAAGTAAAATATAAAGTATTTTTGATTCGGCTAAAAAATCAAATAACAAAAATTATTTTTTATTTGGATGCCGAATCAAATAAAAAATAAATAAAAAGATGATAAAAAAATTTTAAGGACTACATTTATATAAATGGACCAAAAAATAGAAGGCAATTTTTCCTTTAATACAGACATAATTTTGTTGAATTCTGACTAAATAAATAAGGAAGGCTAAGTTCGGGTATAACCGAACATTACATACTCAGCTGAAGGCTATGGAGACAAAATAAGGGAAAATCACCATGTAGGAAAACGAACCTATGGTAACCCGGTAATGTGTTTGTATTACATGCGTATCAAATGAAAGGTCTTAATGAGTATTTTTAAAGGGAGCGGGCCATAGTTCTATAGGTGGACGCCATTTAGGGATATCGCCATAAAGGTGGACCAGGGCTGACTCTAGAAAGCGTTTGTACGATATGGGTATCAAACTAAAGGTATTAATGAGGGGTTTAAAAGGGAGTGGTGGTAGTTTTATATGTGAAGGCGTTTTCGAGATATCGACCAAAATGTGGACCAGGGTGCCAGAACATCATCTGTCGGGTACCGTTAATTTATTTATATATGTAATACCACGAACAGTATTCCTGCCAAGATTCCAAAGGCTTTTGATTTCGCCCCGCAGAACTTTTTAATTTTCTTCTACTACCATATGGTATGTGTCACACCCATTTTAAAAAGTTTTTTTCTAAAGTTATATTTTGCGTCAGCAAACCAATCCAATTGCCATGTTTCATCCCTTTTTTCGTATTTGGTATAGAATTATGGCATTTTTTCATTCTTCGTAATTTTCGATATCGAAAAAGAGGGCTTTCGTCGGATTTCAGCCATTTTGTATACCAATACAAAGTGAGTTCAGATAAGTACGTGAAATGAGTTTAGTAAAGATATATCGATTTTTTCTCAAGTTATCGTGTTATCGGCCGACGGAAGGACAGACGGTCGACTGTGTATAAAAACTGGGCGTGGCTTCAACCGATTTCGCCCTTTTTCACAGAAAGCAGTTATCGTCCTAGAATCTAAGACCCTACCAAAGGATTGGTAAATTTTTGTTCGACTTATGGCATTAAAAGTATCCTAGACAAATTAAATGAAAAAAGGGCGGAGCCACGCCCATTTTGAAATTTTCTTTTATTTTTGTATTTTGCTGCACCATATCATTACTGGAGTTGAATGTTGACATAATTTACTTATATACTGTAAAGATATTAAATTTTTTGTTAAAATTTGACTTAAAAAAAATTTTTTTTAAAGTGGGCGTGGTCGTTCTCCGATTTTCCTAATTTTTATTAAGCATACATATAGTAATAGAAGTAACGTTCCTGCTAAATTTCATCATGATATCTTCAACGACTGCCAAATTACAGCTTGCAAAACTTTTAAATTACCTTCTTTTAAAAGTGGGCGGCGCCACGCCCATTGTTCAAAATTTTACTAATTTTCTATTCTGCGTCATAAGTTCAACTCACCTACCAAGTTTAATCGCTTTATCCGTCTTTGGTAATGAATTATCGCACTTTTTCTGTTTTTCGAAATTTTCGATATCGAAAAAGTGGGAGTCGTTATTGTCCGATATCGTTAATTTTAAATAGCGATCTGAGATGAGTGCCCAGGAACATACACACCAAATTTCATCAAGATACCTGAAAATTTACTCAAGTTATCGTGTTAACGGACAGACGGACGGACGGACAGACGGACGGACGTACATGGCTCAATCAAATTTTTTTCAATCAAATTTTTTGAGCTCTGCTCAACTGAGTATGAAAACTTTAACAATAGGTATTGTAAGAGAATCTTGGGATTTAAAACTATAAATGTGGAGCGCAATCTTTCAATTTAAGGCAGACCATGTACTTGGGATTAACTTATTGAATATTTAAAATTTAAACACGCACTCTACCTTTATAATATTAATTCCCAAAATTCTTTTACAAGAGCTATTGTTAAAGTTTTTTATTAAAGGAAAAATTGCCTTCTATGTTTTGGTCCATTTATATATAAGTAGACCTTAACATTTTTTTATCATCTTTTTATCTTCAGTTTTTTAGTACTGCCTACAAAAAGGCAATTGCAACTTTGATTAGTAATATAAGTATTTCCTAAGTGGAAATTCTTATCTTTATTTTTTTGTTCGAAATAGCAAAATTTAATAGAATTAGTGGAATTTTCGCTGACAACACTGGCGAAAACAACAGAATTCCACCTCGCATCATAACAAGGGAATTCCACCTCGTTTGTCAGCTACTTAATTTGCACAGCTGAAAATCGTGCTGAAATTCGCATACGCCTGAGAGTCTAAAATAACCGTGGTGAAAGTCGCGTACGTCTAAAAGTATGCAATGACATGCATTGAGTTGGGCCTTCAACGAGGTGGAAATCTACAGCGCCTGCAACACTCAGGAGGCTAGCCATGAAGGTATGGCCTAATCTTCTAAATAGTTCGACTTGTGCGTTACGTAGCTCAAATTTTTTGATCAAACATTGCACTGTCACCGATTTTTAAACTATATTTCCGGTTTCAAGTCTCTAGATATCCAGGAAATTAGTTAAAAATCGATTGCAAGATTCCCAATTTAAAACTAGTTTTCTCAATATCTCGATCCATGCGCCACCTAGCGGATTTTTTTTGATAAAATACTGCATTCTCACCGGGTTCTGATTTACGGCCCAAGTTTCATGTGTCTAGCTCATCGAGAAGTTATTCAAAAATCGGTCGCAAGATTCCCCCCGTTTTTAAGGATTTACAGTTATCTTGAATAGGGCGCCACCTAGCGGAACTTTGTTTTCTATAAGTTGTATTATCACCAGGCCTCTAACTAAGTGCCAAGTGTCAAATCTCTAGGTAGCCGGGAAGTTAGTTAAAAATGGATTGAAAGATTGCCAAATTAAAATTAATTGTCCTAATATCTCGATCCATGCGCTACCTCGCGAATTTTTTTTTTGATTAAGTGTTCCATTGTCACCGGGTTCTGACCCACGGCCCAAGTTTCAAGTCTCTAGCTCACCGGCAACTTACTCAAAAATCAATCGCAAGATTCCTTTCGTTTTTCAGGGATTTGTAGTTGTCTCAGTTAGCACGCCATCTAGCGGAATTTTGTTTACTGCAAATTGTATTATCACCGGGTCTCAAACTATGTGCTAAGTTACAAGTCTCTTGGTAACCGGGAAGGTAGTTTAAAATGGATTGAAAGATTCCCAAATTAAAATTAATTTTCCTAGTATCTCGATCCATGCGCCACCTAGCGGAATTTTTTTTGACAAAATATGGCATTGTCACCGGGTTTTGACCCACGGCCCAAGTTTCAAGTCTCTAGCTCACCGGCAAGTTACTCAAAAATCGATCGCAAGATTCCCCTCGTTTTTCGAGGATTTGTAGTTATCTCAATTAGCACGCCACCTAGCGGAACTTTGTTTCTATAAATTATATTGTCACCGGGTCTCGAACTATGTGCTAAGTTACAAGTCTCTAGGTAACCGGGAAGTTAGTTAAAAATGGATTGAAAGATTCCCAAATTAAAACTAATTTTCCTAATATCTCGATCAATGCGCCACGAATTGTAGTGCCATTGACTCGCAAACTATGTGCTAAGTTTCAAGTTTCTGGATCACCGAGAAGTTAGTTAAAAGTCTATCGAAAATTTTCCAATTTAAAATTAATTTTCTGTATATCTCGATCCGTGTGCCACCTAGCGGATTTTTTTCACTTGCATTGTAATGTCTCTCAGATCTGAACTATGTTCTAAGTATCAAGTGTCTAGCTCAACGGGAAGTTACCGAAAAAGACTTTTCCGTGGGTCAAAAATTCGTATGGAAGTGAGGGGACAAACATGAAAACGACTTAATATAAAGGTAAAAATAAAAAAAATTTAAAAAATTTTCAAATAAAAAATACATTTTATTTTTGGATTCGTGATTCATTCAAATAAAAATCACGCAAGCCTGTGTTATTGTTTTGACTGATATTTGCCTAGCTACAAGTTTTTATATTTTCCTTAAATCAAAGTGAAAGCATAACGGATTTCTCCATTTTTGTTTTCATCGCTTTCCGTATTCATTCCATCTCATACATATTCATTATATCAAGAAAACAAGAACAAAATATCAAAAAAGTTTTGTGACAGCTGGTTGAATAATTGAAATGCCCAAAACTTGTCCTACTGACAAGATGACGGACGCAAAACAAAATCAAATGCAAACAAAACAAACAAATGAGCAAAAAGTTTTGTAATTTTCATCAATATTAAGAAAGATATTTATCTCATGCATATGTATGCGATGTAAATTTATTAGCTAAACAGTTTAAAAAAAAATATGTACATATGTATAACAAAATTCCACGAAAACAAGTAAGAACGGGACTGTCTTCGGCTGTGCCGAAGACTTCATACCTTTCATGAATGGGGCTGAACAATAATTTTATCCCGTTCGTAATCTCCAAATAATCGGATGTATAAGATAAGAAATATATAGTGAACAGATCTACATACCTAAACGATTTTTAAGATAAATATCAAATAAAAAACAGGTAGGTACTTTGTGTGAAAATGCAAAGTTTCAGGTTTTTTGTGGTCTGCGTGTAAAAACTATGAATACGAATCACGTATTTCAAAAATATATGACGTAAACGTAACTATTTGACGAAATTTGATGAATTTTGAAGCTTCCAGCCGAAAAAAAGGGGCAAAAAAGACAGTTTATATATATATGCTGTATACGTAAGAATTTGGTGAAATTTGAAGCTTCTAGCTGTTAAAATGGGGCAGAAATTGCGCAAAGTTTCTTATCTGAACAATCGGTTGTATGGGATATATACTATATATACCACCGATCTCACTGATTTTTTCAGACATCAATATATGCTATACACGTAAGCATTTGGTGAAATTTGAAGCTTCTAGCTGTTGAAATGGGGCCGAAATCGCAAAAAAAAAATATATATACTATATATACCATCATATATATATTATATATATCACCGATCTCTATGATTTTTTCAGACAACAATATATGCTATATACGTATGCATTTGGTGAAATTTGAAGCTTCTAGCTGTTAAAATGGGGCAGAAATTGCCCAAAGTTTCTTATCTGAACAATCGGTTGTATGGGATATATACTATATATACCACCGATCTCACTGATTTTTTCAGACATCAATATATGCTATACACGTAAGCATTTGGTGAAATTTGAAGCTTCTAGCTGTTGAAATGGGGCCGAAATCGCAAAAAAAAAATATATATACTATATATACCATCATATATATATTATATATATCACCGATCTCTATGATTTTTTCAGACAACAATATATGCTATATACGTATGCATTTGGTGAAATTTGAAGCTTCTAGCTGTTAAAATGGGGCAGAAATTGCCCAAAGTTTCTTATCTGAACAATCGGTTGTATGGGATATATACTATATATACCACCGATCTCACTGATTTTTTCAGACATCAATACATGCTATACACGTAAGCATTTGGTGAAATTTGAAGCTTCTAGCTGTTGAAATGGGGCCGAAATCGCAAAAAAAATATATATATACTATATATACCATCATATATATATTATATATATCATCGATCTCTATGATTTTTCCAGACAACAATATATGCTATATACGTAAGCATTCGGTGAAGTTTGAAGCCTCTAGCTCTTAAAATAGGGCAGTGATTACGACAAGTTTCTTATCTGAACAATCGGTTGTGGGGGATATATACTATATATAAGACTGATCTCATCAATTTTTTCAGGCAACAATATGTGCAATATGCGAAATTATACGGTGAAGTTTGAAGCTTCAATCTGTTAAACTGAGTAAAATCCTCTTTTTCTGAAAAATCGGTTGTATGGAGGATATATGCTATAGTCGTCCGATTCGCCCGGTTCCGACAAATGTCTAATCGGACACCCAAATACACCCGCTCACCAAATTTCATTAAGATATCTCAAAAATTGAGGGACTAGTTTGCATACAAACAGACAGACGGACAGGCGGACAGACGGACATGGCTAAATCAACTCAGCTCTTCATCCTGATTATTTCGGTATACTTAATGGTGGGTCTATCTATTTTCCTTTAAGGACTTACAATTTTGGGTTTCGTGACGAAATTAAGATACCATTTCATTTTCATGAAAGGTATAATGAATCTATTTGTTGTTTATATGGAATTAAGTTTCCTAATTGTTTACTAAGCACATGTTGTCGAATAAATTTGTGAGCGAACATGCGTAATGTGTTGGTAAATTTATTATAAGTAGCCTCCACTCGATTATAAGCTTAATTGAGAAGGAAAGCGTAATCAATATCTTAATCACTTTTAATAATTAAACACAGTACAGTCAAATTATAACTTTTTCTAGTTACAGAGTGACTATGGTATTTTTCATAAAACCGACCTCGTACAAATAATTTTCGCTGAACATACTACTTATAGTCCAGCTCATCTGATTTATTATACTCAGCGTGCTTTGCACATAGTGTATATTAACTTTGATTGGATAACGGTACAGGTATAAAAGAATCGAGATAGATATAGACTTCCATATATCAAAATCATCAGTATCGAAAAAAATTTGATTGAACCATGTCCGTCCGTCTGTCCGTTAACACGATAACTTGAGTAAATATTGATATATATTCACCAAATTTGGTACACGAGCTTATCTGAACCCAGAATAGAATGGTATTGAAAATGAGCGAAATCAGATGATAAGTACGCCCACTTTTTATATATATAACATTTTGGAAAACACAAACCTGATTATTTAGTAAATAATACACCTAGAATGTTGAAATTTGACATGTGGATTGATATTGAGACTCTTGAAAAATTTGAAAAAAAAAAAATTTTAAATGGGCGTGGTGCTGCCCACATGTGATAAAATCAATTTTACAAATATTATTAATCATAAATCAAAAATCGTTAAACCTATCGTAACAAAATTCGGTTAGAGGTTGCCTTTGCTATGAGGAATGCTTTGAAGAAAAATGAAGGAAATCGGTTAAGGACCACGCCCACTTTTATATAAAAGATTTTTAAAAGGATTGTGGACGAATAAGGTAAGTTATATCTTTGAAAAAAAGAGCTTTATATAAATGGTATTTAATTTCCCAAGTGGATTTATAACAATAAATAGGAAAGATTTCAAATTTTGAAAAATGGGTGTGACACCGCCCGTTTTATGACTAAGCAATTTTCTATGTTTTGGGAGGCATAACTCGAAGAAAAATTAACACATCGTAATGAAATTGTGTACACATATTTTCCCTATAGCAGAAAATATTTCTAGTAAAAATGCACCGGATCAGTTAAAGACCACGGCAACTTTGATATAAAACAAGTTTAAAAGGGTTGTAGACTACAATAATAAGCTATAACTTAGCAAAAAAAAAATTGAATCAATGATATTTCACTTATCAGGTTTTATTGTAAGAGGAAATGGGGAGACATTTTTTTAAACGGGCGTTGCCACGTGTTATGTAGAAAAGTAATTTATCTGAAATGAAATGTACAATTGAAGCTCACGCTGAGTATATAATGTTCGGTTATACCTGAATTTAGACACCTTTACTTGTTTTTTATTTGCACTTAAAAATAAGTAAGAACGGGACTGTCTTTGGCTGCGCCAAAACTTCATACCTTTCATGATTGGAGCTGAGCAATAAACTTATCCCATTCGTAATATCCTGTGGTGACCTGATGGTCGTCGAAAAAGGGTGAATAAGGCTCGATAGCCGATCTCTAGGCTACCTACAGATGTAAGTTGCCGGAATGTTTTTAAGAGAAAGAAAAAATCATCATATTTCATCTGTTTCTTTATTCAAAATCTTAATCTATTTATATAATTTTTGGTGACACAAATTTAGTCTCTATCTCCGCCTTACTTGTCTCGTTTTCCTATGACTTCCAACGCTTGGAAATGTTTTGAAGGGCAACTAATCAGATTTCCGTTAGGTAAGCATTGGTCATTGTCTAACTGCATTCCGATGCAAGCGATGGCATTGCAATCGGTCAGTACTCATGTTCATTTGTTGTGTGTACATATTTATGTGCATATATATGTGACATTGCTACTCTAGCTCATTGATCATATGTATACACTACAATTCAAAGAATCGGTTATATAGCATATCTAGTATGAAGAGAATAGATGTACAAACTTAACCCACATAAACAAGTAAGGGTGCAACCGAACATTATATACTCAGCGTGAGTTTCAATTGCAAAGTTCATTTCACATAAATAATTTTTTCGAATTTTGTTACGAGGGACTTATTTTTTTTTTTGTTTTAGGTTCTAGAAATGGTCGGCAATACTAGATCAGAATAGGGGAGTGGCACCGCCCATTAAAAACTGTTTCCTAATTTCCTCTTACAATAAAACTTGGTTATTGAAATTACTACAATATTATTTTTCGCTAAGATATAGCTTATTATTCTAGTCTACGATACTTTTAAACATCTTTTATATATAAAAGTGGGCATGGTCTTTAACCGATCCCGTCCATTTTTACTAGAAATATTTCCTGCTGTTAAGAAAGTATGTATTACAAATTTTATTACGATATGTTAAATTTTCTTCGAGTTAAAAAAATAATAAAATAAAATGATATGAAATAAAATAAAATAAAACAAACTAAAATTCAATTAAATTAAATAAAATAAAATAAAATTAAATAACTGTATTTAATTAGCGAGACGTGCTCATATTGCTTTATAAAATTGTTTTTGTTATTGATATTAGAGAAAAATTACAAAGTTTACAAGCGGCGATGGTAACTAGGACATGTTTCTGAATTTCACTTCTTTATCAGCTAGCTTTTCGGGACCTGAGTATTGAACTCGAAATCTCCAACATTCATACTTTATACCAGTGTAAAGGCAGATGCCTTTAAGCGTATGAATGCCCCGCTGCTCTCTTTGCAGTTGGTCTCTAAGTGTTGCCGTTTTGTTGATATTTCTTTATTCACCATTTAGGTACATACTAATATACATATATTTATAGGCACGCTCTCAAGAGCAAAGCTTTTATAAGCAGTACTTCCGCTGTTCACTATTATATCAATATTTCCTTATTTAATTAGTGGCCAACGGCCGTAGTATCAACGGTATCAGGATTGCAATACACGTGGGGGAGCAGCTGAAAAGTGGGCCGAACAGCGGTCATAGTAGCAACGAGAGGTATGGCGATGGCAGCAATTGGGAGGCGCCATGCTATCGGGAGGCAGCAGCCGATAATTTGAGCCAAGAACAGCGGTAGTATGGCGACAGATCGTATCAACATACGATACCAGTATTGTAGACTGAGGGAGGAAAGGTCTAGGGTTGGGTACTGGCGCAAATTTTCTTGCGCTGACATTATGAGAACAACACCAAGTTCGGTATCAACGCAATGAGTTAAATCTATTTTGTGACTCTGTCCTTTGGCGCAGCTTATGTGCTATGCTTTAATCAAGTTTTAGATTGGAAACCATGGAAACAGCTCAAACCATAAAATTCTACATGAAGACGACACTCCTGTGAATTGCCCAAGTATACTAAAAAAAAAATATACCTTAATCAACATTTGAGATTTTGGGAAGACTTTAACTGGAGTTAGTATTTAGTTATCAACAAATATATATATATAGGTATATCTCTACGCGATGTAAAGTACTTGTCATATGTATGTAAGTAAAAAATCAATGAAAATAAAAGGAATAAAAGTAAAAACTTCAAAGCACTATGCGATTCCATCGACTACAGTGAGTTGATTATGATGATTGGCAGCACAAAGCGGAGTGATAAAAATCAGGAAGAAAACTGCAAATGTTTGACAGCACAATGCTGAGAGAAATAGATTTTATAAGGGTTTGTTTGTCAACACGCTACTGATGACGGTGATAATGAATCGCCGTACATAAAATAAATTAAAATAGATATATTCTTTAGACTGGTCGTTAAAAAATGAATTTTTTGCAACGGCGACTAAAAAGCTTCTTGACGAGAATATACCTGGAATTTTTTTTATCCAAAACAACACTTACGGAAAAGCGGCTATAATTGATTTGATGGCAATACAATAATTTAATGGTGGGTCGAGATAAGCTCAAAGGACATGAAGTCAATTGACCTCATGACCAATTCTAAAAACCATAAGTTAAATTGGTCTTACGACACCTTTGAAGTGGTCATAATTTCACTGATCTTATGATCGTTGGCCTTTTGTCACTGTAGTTATTGAAACTACGTTTTTATTTTATAACAAAAACTTTTTTAATACGCCTAAATGTATGCGTCAATATTTTTTTATTTTTTACAATCAAGAAAATTTTTGAAAATTGAAAATCAATATTGAAACTTAAAATATTGATAATACATTTAAAAATTACAAGGTTCAAAGTAGCTAGAATACAAAGTTAAATAAAAATAATAAGAACCCTACATTACTCCCCCTTCAAGAAAATTTATCATTAAACAAATTGAATGTAACTCTCTTTTTATGTAAATTTTTCGTGTTGTTTGTGTCCGTTGTTTCAATTATTGCAGGTTTTAATCTATCAATAGGAATAGTTTTAATATTATTATCTATTTCAAGTTTAAAACAGTTTTGGTCTTTTTCCACAATTTTGTAAGGTCCTTCATATGGTTGTTGTAATGAATGTTTATTAATGACTCGAACAAATGCAAATTTACAAGTTTGAAGATCTTTTGGAACATAAATTCCAGTATCAGCATCTTTATGATGACTTAAATTTGATCTAACATTTCGAAAATGTTCACGTAAATTACTTAAAATTTCAGTTGATGAGAAATTTTTAGCTGATGGCACAACAAGTTCCCCTGGCAAACGTAAATTCTGACCGAAAACCATTTCCGCTGGTGTAGCCGAAATATCTTCTTTGTAAATAGATCGCAAACCAAGTAATATGACAGGTAACTCGTCATACCAATTATTTGTGCCCTCTCTAGCTATTATAGTAGTCTTTAATTGTCTATGAAACCTTTCAACCATACCATTTCCTTGAGGGTGATATGCGGATATTGTAATTTGGTGACTACCAAGTAATTTAGTTAACTCTGAAAACAATTTCGATGTAAATTGGCTACCTTGATCAGTTGTTATCTTTAACGGAACTCCAAACCGAGAAATATATTCTCTAAAAAACTTATTTGCAATTGTAGATGCTGAAATATCTTTTAATGCATATGCCTCAGGCCAACGGGTAAATCTTTCAATAATCGTTAAAATATAGCGATGTCCTTTTGAAATAGGTAATGGTCCAACTATATCTAAATGAATGTGTTCAAATCTATTCTTGGGAATATGAATTTTGACAATAGGGGATTTTGTATGACGATAAACTTTAGACTTTTGACAATTAAGACACTCTTTTGACCAAATATTAATATCCTTATTCATATTAGGCCAATAATATTTTTTAACTATGAGCCGTCTTGTAGCTCTTGTACCCGGATGTGCTATTCCATGTAAAATATCAAATGCTGTCTTTCGCAAATTACTCGGTACAAATGGCCTAGGAGTTTCTCCTGAAATTTTACACCAAATATTAAAATTTAAAATCGGAATATTAATTAACTTTAAATTTAGATATTGAGAATCAGATACAAGTTGATTTAAGTCATCATCTTTTTGTTGTTCAGTTTGTAAAATTTTAAAATTCAGTTCTGTATTATATATTGCATTAACCTCAAAAGCTCTAGATAGCGTATCTGCTACAACATTGGATTCCCCTTTAATGTATTGTATGTCATCAGTAAATTGTGCTATAAATTCCAAGTGTCTCGTTTGTCTAGGACTTCGTTCTGTTTTTGAATTTAAAGCAGTAGTCAAAGGTTTATGGTCCGTATAAACTGTAAATTATCGTTCTTCCAAAAGATATCTAAAATGTTTTATATTTAAATAAATCGCCAATAATTCCCTATCAAAAGCACTATACTTAATTTCAGTCGGAGAAAGTTTTTTAGAAAAGAATGCAATGGGCTCAATTTTATTATTGTAATTTTGTTGTATAACGCCCCCAATCGCTGTGTTAGATGCATCGACTGTTAAAGATAATTTAGCATCTTTGTTAAAATGATTTAACAATATCGTAGATGCAAATTTATCTTTAATGCATTCAAAAGCTTCATTCGAATTCTCATCCCATACCAAAGTTTTGTCACGTTTCTTATTTACTTTGTTAATTAGATCATAAATTTTGTTTGTAAATTCTGCTAGTTTTGGAATGTATCTATGATAATAATTTACCATACCAATAAATTTCTGTGCCTGCTTAACTGATTTTGGACGTTCGAAATTGCGAATAGCTGATACCTTTTCATCGGAAGGTCGAATACCTGTTCCAGAAATGTTATGTCCTAAAAAATCGATACTAGGTACACCAAAAGTACATTTACTTGGTTTAATGTTTAAACCGTACTCTGTAAGGCGTTGAAAAAGGATACGTAAATCTTTTAAATGTTGTTCTTCGTCTGTACTTGCAATAAGTAAGTCGTCGATGTAAGCATATACAAAATCTAAGTCACCTACTACCTCATTTATGAATCGTTGAAAAGTTTGTGCAGAATTTCTAAGTCCGAAAGGCATTCTCATGAATTCAAACATACCGAAAGGAGTTGTAATAGCAGTTTTGTAAATATCTTCTTCAGCCATAGGAATTTGGTGATATGCCCTAACTAAATCTAATTTTGAAAATATATTTTTATTATGAAGGTACATATTAAAATCTTGAATGTGAGGTAAGGGATAACGATCGGGAACAGTTACAATATTCAATCTTCTAAAATCACCACCAATCATTCAACTCTTTTTTAGGTACAAGGTCAAGTGGTGATGCTACTGAAGAATTTGAAGGCCGACAAATGCCTGTTTTAACTAAGAAATCAAACTCCGTTTTCGCGACTTTGTATTTTACCGGATCTAAGCGCCTGGGCTTAGAAAATGGAAGACTACCTTCTGTTACAAGTCGATGTACTGTTGTATGTTTAACAGGTTTAGTATAATCTGGCTCTGAAATAAGTGACGGAAACTCTTTTAATAATTTTGTAAATTATTTTCAATCACAAATAATTTGGGTAATGGAAAATCACAAAAGTAAGATACTGTATTAACTGAGAGATTGGTTAATGGATCTACTAAACGTTTATGTTTAATGTCTATAAGAAGACCATATTTACAAAGAAAATCAGCGCCAATTATTGGCTTGGCTATATCCGCAATCAAAAATGTAAAGGGAAATTCACGTCTTAAACCCAAATTTACGTTTAAAAGCCTTTTGCCGTCAGTGGCAATTGTTGAGCCATTAGCTGCAGTGAGAATTATGTCTGAACGTTTTGTATGAGGAAATTTAGACACGGGTAATACCGAAATTTCTGCTCCACTATCAATTAAAAAATTTTGTTTGTTTTCTCTGTCAAAAATAAATAAGCGACGCGTCGAAAATTCTAAATTTCCATTGTTCGTCGGTGCAACATCGGAAGAATTTTGTTTGCTGAATCTTTGTTTTTTGTTATAAGAACAAGGTTGTTCACAACTTCTAGCATAATTTCCAAATTTGTAGTGAAATCTACACGACCAATTTGGATTATTACGCGAGCTAGAAGGACGCCTAAAAGAATTTCTAAAATAGTTCCTAGAATTGGAACGCGACCTAGATTGATTCCGATACATTTGTGTTTTAATTTCAGCTAACTCCAGGGAAAGTTTCTGAAAATTTTCACACATTAAAGAAGTGGTTTTAACCAAGTTTTCAACAACAGAATTTTGTGCTTTTGTGTCCGAAAAATTATTAACCGAAAATACTTCATTTTTGTTTATCACTTCCCAAATATTATCTGCTAATTTTGTTAATTCGGTAATATTATTAGAACTCGAACTAGCCAAAATCATACTCAAATTTTTAGGAAGTTTACGCATCCAAATTTTCTTTAAAATATTTTCACTAAAATTTGATCCGGCTAATATAATTAATGAACGATAAAATTCTGATGGCTTACGATCACCCATCTCAGAATCGTTTAAAATTTTATCAAGTTTCGAATTTTCGCTAAGTGAGTGTCTTTCTATCAACACTTTTTTAAGTTCAGTAAATTTGTTATTAATTGGGGGGTTTTGAATAAAATCCAAAATAGTTATTACCACTTCCTGCGGAAGTGCTGTAATGATGTGTTCGTATTTAGTGTTTTCTTGTGTAATTTTTTTAGTACTAAATTGTGTTTCTGCATGAATAAACCATGCTTCCGGGCAACTAGTCCAAAATTTTGGAAGTTTTACGGAAACTGACAAGATTTCATTTTGAGTAATATTTGCAGACGGATTTGTAATTTGTTGTGGGGAAGTGTCAATTGATAAATCTATCAAAGAGTCATTTAAATTATTAGTAAGTGTAGATGTTTGTGTATTATGTTGTGCTGAACGAAACATTTTGAATTAAATAAAATGAGAGTTCACTAACTAAAGAGTAAAATAAATTAGTAATTCTATAAAAAAGGAGTTTACAATAATAATAAGAATAATATTTTTATATTTTAATATGCATACATAAAAGATGATATTATTATTCAAATACTTGCGAATATTTATTTATTTATGCAATGGCTTTTGATGATGTTCAGTTTGTAGTTGATACTGTTGCTGCTGCTTCCAGCTCTTTTTGGTTGATATTTGTTTAATGATTGCTGTTTTTGTATACGCTCTGATAAGTGTTTTTGTTTATTTGTTCCAATTTCCTCACGCTGCGTTTCTACACACCAAGAGACTTCAAAATAATACGTCGTAGAGTTGCATCACAAATAGCACCGATAATAGACAGCGTTGGGTAGCACACCTCGTATTTGATTTGATGTTTGATTGTCTATTATTGTCTAGTCTATTGACTATTTAGTCTATATATGAACCGATATTGTGATCTGTTAGATCTCTGTTTGTTTTACCAGTTTTTTATGTATATGCATTTAATCACAATTCCTTTGGTCAGCTGATGAAGATGTCAAACAAGTACTTCTCTCACTACTTATATATAATATTTAGCTTCACACAATACTAAACAAGTATTTCCAACTGATAAATACAGGAAAACCCAGCAGACGCCATTCTGTTTATAGCTCAATAACCAATAGTTCCAGCAACTTGATTTGCATTACAATCTGATTGATTTGATTATGTCAGATTTTATTTATCGTTGTTGTTATTGGATTCACTTGCATATTTATTTACTTCTTCACTTTCTACTTCTGTTAAATTGCAATTAGGTTAGAATTTATCACAAATCGTCACATCGTTCAATATTTCATTTTTTTTTTAAATTAGCCACATTTTCGACGTTTGATTTGGATTTCATCAAGTTGTTTCTGTGTTGTAAGCTCTTTATGTGGCCTTTGGTTGGTTTTACATTAAAACACTTTTCTTTTCATTGAGTTCTTCCAACAGCATACTGCACTGATTCAAGTTTTTCTTTTGTGAATTTTCTACTTTCACTTTTCTATTTTTCTATGTTTCTATTTTTCATTTGTCTCCGTCTAACTTCCAAAGTCGCGTTGGTTTTTGCTATTTTGTAAACAACTTTTGTTGCGAATTTTTGAACTTTTTTTTTTTAAATTTGCACACAACACAATTTTTAAAATAGGCAGAGATCGCCAATGTAGTTATTGAAACTACGTTTTTATTTTATAACAAAAACTTTTTTAATACGCCTAAATGTATGCGTCAATATTTTTTTATTTTTTACAATCAAGAAAATTTTTGAAAATTGAAAATCAATATTGAAACTTAAAATATTGATAATACATTTAAAAATTACAAGGTTCAAAGTAACTAAAATACAAAGTTAAATAAAAATAATAAGAACCCTACAGTCACCCCACTATTAAATAATTGCATTGTCATCGGTCCTTGATAGGTGTGCAAAGCTTCAGTTAAATTTATCGCCATATGAAGTGGCCATAAGGTCAATTGACTATGTATCCCTTGAGCTTATGTCACCCCACCATCAAATTATTACATTGCCATCGGTTCGTAATAAGGGCGCAATGTTTCAAATCAATCAAACTTCTAGATGTTAGTGAAAATCATGGTCAAAGATTTCGTTACATACATATGTATAAAGGGCCCTAAAGTTAATTGGCCTTATGGCCAGATTAAGTGGCCTTATGATCAATTCAAATGGTCATAGGGTAAATTGGCTTTGTGGACCCTTTGAAATGGTCATAAGGTAAACTGACCACATTCTCATCGGTTCTTAATACGTGTGCAAAGTTTCCAATCAGACAAACTTCTGGAAAGTAATGAAAATTGTGCGCAAGGATTCCGTTACATACATGCATACATACAAGCACAGTGAACAAAGTGAGCCTTATATAAGGCTTATTTCATATTTCCAAATGGCTTATGGTATCAGGCCTTAAATCTATTAGTTGTATGGTGTATTCCTTGTAATGCCCATTATTTTCTGTACTTATGTCATCAGGCATAAGGATTATCTAAAAGATAACGTTATGTATAAGGCTTATAGCCTATACTAAATAAGGCTAACATAAGGAATTATTATAAGCCATTAGAAAGAATATAATAACCTTATTATAAAGTTTATGAACCCAATTAAATAAGACTTACATTATGCCTTATTATAAAGTACAGCTTGCTGTATTAGGACCTTTTATATAAGACGTATAATTCACTAAAAATCAGGTTTACATAAGGCGTTATGAAAAGGTAATACATGGTTATGTCAAGTCTTGCTAATGGATGATGTAACTTCCGGTCAGAAAGTATCCCTATCGACACACATATTTGGTGTCTTTGGGAGACTTCAACTAATTTGGTAGAGATAGGTGCAGATAGACTTCATTAGTGCTGCTGCAAAACAGGGGCGACTAGCATAATTTGCTATGCATATATGCGTAAACTCAAAAAATCCTGACACATTCTTTCATATTATCCTCCGCAATGTTTAGAAAGTGGAAAATAAGTCAGCTTAACTTTACCTACTTTCTCGTTCCAAATTACTGTAATCTAGCTTGTTTCCTTGCTCTGGAAATTTTTTCTCTACACGTAAGAACTCAAATTCGTCAGTTTAATGTCAAAACAAATCTACGCGTGTTTTTTCTTATGATATCAGCAATTGACAAGCTGTCTTTGTGCTATCACTCGCTAAGAACGGTTTGGCCTTTGCGAAATTTTGTATTACGTCACGATTGCGTAGAAATTTTCATACATGCTTACGTAATATAAATGTAAAAAAATGAAGCAAACTGTAACTTTACGTTGATGAGATTCGTCAACTTCACTCACAGTTAAGCATCTAATATAGCACAACAGATAGCTTGGCTCTTTCACTTATGTGTTTCTACTTAAATACTTTACAAGCTTGCCACCTATTTGAAATTGAGAAGCTTTTAACCTGGTATGTCAACAAGCCAAAGTATGAGGGGCTATAACGTTGAGTTACCACCTAACTTTATTATTCTACTCCTTGACATATCGGCTTCGTCATCAAACGCTTAACCTGCTTAATTTAAAAACCACCGGGCATCACAGAATCAGGAGGCGTAAGTGGGTGGTGGGCCTACAGAGAAAACCGCACCTTCGCACAGCGTTGGCTTTGTCAAGATCACGTCTGTGTAGTAGTCTGTCAATAATAATGGGCTCATGTTCGGGTGAATATAGTCCTGAACTAGGGAACAAGTTCGAATCTCTTGATGCACTCGAAGGCAGGTAGAGCAGATTCATATGTGATGGTTAAAGAGGAGATTAAAGCTTCCCTTCTATCTAATTTTATTAAGGACGACGTTACAACTGTTAACCTAAGGATGGCTGACCTCAGTATGTATGGGCCATCACAATGTTTGGGGACCACCGTCACCTAGCACGCTCGAGACCTTTACTGCATTACAAAGACTAAGACCTTTACTGTATTACGCTTGGGGAACTGCTGTCAAAGTGAGGGCTCTGCTTTGGTTGTTTATCAATTAAAAGTCTGGTATGCTTAAAATTTCAAATGGGAACTCATGACCCGATTGATTGTCATTTCGTCATCGCCATTTACCCAAGATAGTTGCTATTTATCTTGACCGTGAAGATCTCACATAGAATGAATGCGTCCATAAGGTTAAGGCATGGGCTATTAACTCTTCTAAGTCCTATAAGTATCCGGGTCCAATCACCTCATTTCATTGCAACAGCAGCAAACTATGGCAAAGACTTCCGCTGTCTGGCTCTTTTCTAACCTGACTGTTTAAAGTTGACCCCATTCCCTAGAATATGGTTCGAGAATTATGCTTCTAAATAAGCCATGGAAGCTTATACACAATGGGCTTATCAGCTTTCTTATTACTTTCGACTTGTATGGGGTGGGAACTCATCTGGGTCAAGGGTGTAATGAAATTGCTTACGAATAGAAGCTGGAATTTCAGGCTGCCCCATCACTTCAGCCTCTTCCATACGGAAGTCACCGTTGTCAAGTATGCGCTGGACGGAATTTTATGTAGTGCGTAATGTGTTGGGATGATCAAAATCTACTCCTACAATGAGGGGAGTATTAGATAGTAAACTCCCCTGCAATTGACAAACTAAACGCACGTGCATGCCAGTTTGGATCTTGGAAATTCGCTGGCCACTTGCAGTACGACCCTGGAAATCCAAATAGCTGAGCAAGCGCTAAGCTGACTACACACCTTGCTGGGTGTCAAAAACCTTTTGACCGCTTCTTGATGCCAACCACTTAGCAAAACCACTAGAATTCACTAAGGCCTATCTCCCAATGGTGCTTGAAATGTTCATGTGCCACTGCCTGATGGATCTTCGGAGGAAATTTTGTGGGGAAATCCGGAAGTATATCATTGATACGCAGCAATTTACTTAATGTTTATAAACCAGTGGCATAATTGATGGCGTTACATCAAATGATCTGTTTGCACCTAGTTAGGGCAGGGGCCACCCAACCGAACCTAACCTCAGCATATCCGCTTCTATCTCGAAAACGACTGTACTCATTTCGATGGAATTTTGTAAATAGATAATGTGCAGCATTCATAGGGTTGCCACCTTATCTTAGCTACTTGCATGCATTGCACACAAATAGTGATTCAGAAGGAAAATGAGCCTTTGCTAAGCTAAGCTCGGTTAATTATGTACTTTATTGTTTTAAGTTTAATTTAAAATTACCATTTCAAAAAACCTCAATAGGTAGTGTACGTCAGCAACTGTAATGGAAAACATTTAAATATATTATTTACATATATTAATTTTTATTTGATATATGATTTAGAAATTAAGTTAAATTAGTAGTATGTTGTTGTTGTTGCATTAACGATAAAGACACTCCTCGAAGGTTTTGGGGAGTGTTATCGATGTTGATGGTCGTTTGCCGGATATATATCCGGTACGTTTCGGTAACAAGCACCATTAAGGTACTAGCCCGACCATCTGGGGAACGATTAATATGACCGCATTAAACCTTCTAGGTCATACCGCCCTCCCACCCCGGTAATCCTTTACTTTAGTTCACAACTGTTAAAACTAGTCCAAAAATATCGGGAGAGGTATCAGAAGACGCGTTTTAGGTCCAGGATGACGAATACTGTAAAAAGATATTTCAAAAAAACTGAAAAAATTGCTCTGGAGCGCTCCGAAATCGGGGGTGGGATCCATAGTATTATAAAAAATTACAAGCACTTCTTTTGTCTTTATAGCATCTTCTTCCCTTTGGATTTCTCTTCCACTGATTTAACAGCACGCTATCGTGCCCAAAGCAATACTTCCCTCCAGCTTTCCCCTTTTCGCACCTCAACCCTCATCTTGTCCGCGCACTCTTTAATTCTTTCTTATTCACTTCTCTTTCCTCTCTTATTTTTCTTCTACTTATTCTCGGGCTTACACCCCTCTCTCGGTCCCTCTATATTTATCACTGCCTATTTTATCTAACCTCTCTCCTTCCTGTCCTGTCTTATTTCTCTACTCTCCCTTTTCCTTTGCCTTTTTAAATCCTTTTTTATTTTCCTTTTCGTCCTGTATTTCGGTTGACTTTTACTCTTTTTTCCCGTATTTTCTCCAGCCTTCCCCTACCTCGCTAACTGATATCTTGTCCATTTCCTTCTTCCCCTTCTTCCAATCTCAAATATAGAATCACTATAACAAGTATTGGCTATATGCTTGAAATGCTTTGAAAAATATATCGAATAACACTTTTTCTGGAAAAGGCTTGGCACCACCTAATTTCCTACTACTACATAATTTGTTTTAGACAAAATTTGTTGGTTTAATTTTTCTATGACTGCGATTGGGACTGGAACTGGGACTGGACTTGGACTGGGGCCAGACTGGGATAGGAACTGGAACTGCAACAGGAACTGGGACTAGTACTCTGCCTTGGACTAGGATTAGGACTGAGACTAGGACTGGGATTAGGACTGGGACTGGCCTTGGACTTGCAATAAGGGATGTAGAAGAATAAGAAGAAAAAGAAGGAAGGAAATAAGAGACTGAGAAAGGGATAGAATTAGACGAAGATAGAGAGATAGGGATAGATGAAACGGGGGAGGGTGAAGGAAAGGGAGCCAGAGAGGAAAGAAGAGAGAGAAATGACGGAAATGCATAAGGGGACGGAAAGAGAAAAGTCGAGGGAGGAGGGAAGGAAAATATAAGGAAAAGGGAGAGAAAGGGGGAGTAAGAGTAAGAGGTAAACATTTCTTAGAAGTTATGCAGATAGACCAAAAAATTGCAAGCTCAACTAGAAAAAGATTAAAAGTGCAGAATGTAACCAATCGTACAAATTGATTAATTATACAAATTTTTTAGTAGCATAAGCCAGAAAAAATTACTGCTAGTAGACAACTTAAACCAACTTAAACATACATATATGTAGGTACATATGCACTTATGTAAGTGTAAGCGTATATGTAAATACAATTAGTTACTTTACGCATAAACAAAATGTTTGCTTACGTTCTATATTTTAACCCATTAATTTGTGCATGCATGTTGACTTTTATGCACGACAGTTTGCTTAAGTTGGGCCGGCTTAAGCTGTCGCTGCCGCAATTGCTTCCAAACGCAAACCGCAAGCGGGCAGCCATTGACCGCATAAAGTGTGGACTTGACTTTTTGCACAACATGACACACACACGTACACGCACACATACATACACAAGCATTGCACTGGTTTGCTGTGCTCTATGGTTGGTTTCAAAGTGACTTCCTGTTATTGGAGCAACACTTGGTAAGTAAGTATTTATTTACCTGGTAGGCTGAGTATGTATTGCAGTTTAGCTTAAGTACACATACTCTAAGCTGAAGTCCATTTAAGTAATTTGAATTATTTCCTCTACTGTTAATAAAAGCCGCATGAACTAACATAACTTAGATGCGCCATGGACTTACTGCACCAAAACAAGCGAAATATAAGAGGGTGCGATTTAGTGAGTAGCAGAACCTTGCTTTAAGTTGAACAACAAACGAATCATCGAAGGCCAAGCCGTTGCATTGCATGTTTTATCGTTATCGTTATGTTTCTTAGGAAAGGTTTTAAACTAGCAACTCAATTTTCCACAAACTGTAAGCACGTACAACGTAGAGAGAGGTTTCCAGAGCGGCAGAGTTTGCGTGTTTTATTGTCATTAATTAGTAGCGGAAGAAGTCTGCTAAACGTAGGAGCGCGCAGCGTCTGCTTGATATGGGTGAACTGATAAAAAAATTGTGTATGTTAGGAATCATTAACGGGTTGGTGTGGGTGAGTGTGTACATTGCAAGTATTGTCTGCTCTTCTATCAGCTTTTCTATATTACACCAACTTGACCACAAACAATATAAAATATCTAATCCTTAATAGTCGCACAGTGGGTTACAGCTAATTAAGAACTTTTTTAACTATCTAGTTTTATACAACGGCCATAACATCAATTGACGTTACAACCACTTCAAATGGCCATAAAGTCAATTGAAGTAATGGCCGTATGAAATGGTCACAACCTTAAATTTCAAATTATTATAATTTTAACGATGCTAACATGACGACCATCCAGCTTTTCCGATAGTCAATACTCTTTTTCTCAATTGGGCATAAGGTCAACCAATCCTGCGGAAGCTTTTTCCCCGAAATGGTCATAAGGTCAAACGGGAGTTTCCTAAATAAGCAATATTAGGAGAGGTCATAAAGTCAATTGACCTTATAACCGTTTGAAGCCCAATTGGTCTTATGGCCATTCGAAATGAACATCCCTGTAATTTACATGCTAACCGTTGGCCTTATGCATCCCACCTTGGCGTACACTGTATCACATTATTTTCTCCCAATAAGCATCTTTTCCTCCTGCTCCTTTTAATCTCATTGTGGAGATTGAAACGACTTTTTAATTTCATATATAAAGAAACTTTTATTCAATAAAGAATACGCCTAAATGTATGCGTCAATATGAAAATTGAAAAATCAATATTGAAAATTAAAATATTGATAAAACATTTTAAAATTACAAAGTTCAAAGTAACTAAAATACAAAGTTAAATAAAATAATAATAAGAACCCTACACTCATATCATTCCCCTCCAGTACCTCACTATATTTACTACCTCTCTTAGTTGGTCTCTCCTATTCTCTTCATATTTTATTTTCTCCTTCTGCCCCCAAATTTCAATCTTTCGCTACCCCTCTCATTTAAAAAAAATGTAACGCGCGATAACCTCCGAAGAAATTTTAGGCCTAGCTTCTCTTCCCTTTTGCGTCGTGCTCCTTGAAATTTTTCTTAGAAATTGGCGGGACGTGACATACTTGTTTTATGCCGACTCCGAACGGCATCTGCAAGGCAGATGAGTTTTCACTGAGAGCTTTTCATGGCAGAAATATACTCGGAAAGCTTTCCAAACACAGCCGAGGGGCGACCCAGTTAGAAAAATTGTCTTCTAATTGAAAAAACTTGTTTCTAAAATTTTGAAGATGATTTGCCAGGGGGGTAAACACAGGATCTTCAGTGTGGTAGGTGGACCACGCTACCATCACGCCACGGCGCCGCTAGTTTTTAGCCTTCTTTTCCGCTGCCATACTTGATCCAATAAAGCGATATTGGAAAATAAGTATCCAAAGTAATGCATGAACTAGTGCTACTCTAAACTCTACAGATCTAGAAGGTTCGACGTGGTCATACCAAAATTGTTCCCGAAATCATCAGGCTATTACCTAAATTGTGCTTCGGCAAAAGACCTTTTATTTTATTTTGAGTGAAAAATCATTACAATGTGGTTTTCGTTGCTGATATGAGAGCCAAAAAGCATCTTGGATAGTTAAGAGGATCGCATACAGATAATTCTGAATGCCTGCACAAACTACAATTTCGAATTCCATAACACAGTATGACTGCGCTATAGCTTGAATCGAAGGTTATCATAGATTCGCTGTAATCAGCAATTGGCCCTGATGTAGGCTTCAGAGTACCAGCACCTGCAGCCTGCGTGTCCTAGGATACCATTTCTTCGATAGGTGACGTCCTGCTCATCGTGTTCACACCATTTGTGCAGAATTCTTCATTTAATGCATTGTCCTTCAATAGCGTACACGATTTAATGGAACCCAACATTGGGCGCCATAACTTATTTCATTTAGAAGTAGTAAA
The DNA here is from genome assembly GCF_040869045.1 of Eurosta solidaginis. Taxonomy (NCBI): domain Eukaryota; kingdom Metazoa; phylum Arthropoda; class Insecta; order Diptera; family Tephritidae; genus Eurosta; species Eurosta solidaginis. The sequence continues at coordinate 77,242,951 of NC_090319.1, forward strand.
ATTCTTTATATAAGGCGAAAGTTTTATGTATGTACATTAGGGTGGGTCAAATTTATTGTTGAAAAAGCACATCCAGTTTCTGAATCTATGGGTCATACTGAATATTGTCCATAGGACCATAGGTCTGAAATGAATTCCGAGCCTCCCTAATTTTGTTAGGAAATTTTATATCCCAATCCGAATAGCGGCTCTCACAAATAAAATACATGAAAATAAATGTCAAATTCGGATTCGGATTGGTATATAAAATTTTGTGACAAAATTAGGGAGGCTCGAAATTCATTTCAGACCTATGGTCCCATGACTATATTACTCAGTATGACCCATAGATTCAGAAACTGGATGTGCACCTGAAGTGTTTTCCCCCAATTTGACCCGCCCTAATGTACATATAGAGGATGTGAGGCGGAGACAGTTCTGTTCGAAAAAATAATTGGTAACAGAGAATGAGGGAAAGAGGGAAATTGAGAGAAATATGTCCACACCAAGAACCCCTTCCAAAATTTACAGAGTCGTTTATTTTATTGATTTCAAATACTCAGGCACTCACACGTGGCCCCTTTCTTTTAATCCCAACAGCGTCACTTCCCAGAGAGCGAGAGAGGAGAGAAGGAGAAAGAGCTACGATAAAGGCGATAGCGGTGCAGGTCCAGAGATTGGCAGTGACGTTAACGTTTGGTATATATATTATCCAGAGGGTAACGATCAAGAAGCAGGGTATGGTAGTGCTCCTGAGGTTCATGCTGGTCGGCTACGGCAGGGAGTGGTAGATTGACATAAGATAATTGTATCTTTGTAAGTGATGCCAACGTATTGTGGTACAAAAGTGGCAGCTCTTTGAACCCACCCACTGTGCTGCGTCTTTTTCCTTTTTTTATTTTGCTTACAACTTTGTCTTAGCGTTGCCGTCTATTGGCTTATGCGGTTTGTTATTCTTGTTTTAATTTTTTTATTTGCTTGTGGATCAGCTGACTCAGCAATCGAATGCCAAGCTAAAGACGCCAACTATAGCGAATGACTATGACTACAAACTTTTAATTGGATTCAACACATTAAGCGCCTTTTGGCTTTCCGGGTGTGTTGCAGGCTTCGAGCATAACCAGAAGGCGCGAAAAGCCAATATTATTGCGCATGCAATTGAAAATGAGAACTGAAGAAAAGGCAATGAGAAACATAGTACACCCTCAACCAAATACAACAAAAATAAAAGTTTAATGAAATGAATAAATTTCCACGCAATGCAAGGGCCGCACCACCACAAGTTCACGTACCCGCCAACTGTCGATAAAGACCGTGCTTCGTAAGCTTTGTTGTTAAGTCTTTAACGTTTAGCGTACAATACTAGAAATTAGCACATTGTGGAAAGAGACTTTTTAGAAAAGCAATGCACAAATTTAAATGCGCTTTAGCTATTTTAATTACTGATACATGAGAGCGTAAAGGCGCCTGGCGTAGTGGGAGTAAACATTGCTGTGAAAAGAGGAGGAATGTGAGACACAATTTGTAAGGAAAAAAGACGACCCTGACTTCGATGGGACTGATATGATGCCTGGTAGAAGCAACGGGAAAAGGTTTTTTTTCATGTTGGTAAGACCCGCTGCGTGGAAGAACTGCGTCATCCTACGTTGGTATCAATAAAAACATGCGAATCGTTAACTTTGCAACCTACGCTCCACCACTCAACTGTGACTAAAACCATATAGAAGTGCCCACGCTGTATAACCCGACGATCTTTTCAAGTACCGAAGTGAAGATTTGTGTGCATATCTGCCTATAAGAAAGGCAAAGGACGCAGGAAGCTAAGCCTAGGATAAGGTGGTAGTATGTTTACTTGCAATGCGCTCATCCTCTTTGCACCTACCAACCATGCCACCTCCCGCCACATGAGTGCCGCTTTTCATTGTTTAAAACCCCACCTGTTCAAGAGGAGACTACAAGCATTCATAGGAACTCGGAATTTTTCACAGTGTGAAACCAGAAAATTTACTAGAATGTTGAAAACCCTGTCCCAACAAATGTTAAATTTCCTAAACACTAGTGCACTTTCCAGCATCCCCTCAAGAAACTTTCTTAATACTCAGCCCTCCACCTCTCACCAATTTCGTCATTTACTTTACATTCAACCGTGAAAAATGTTTCTGATTCACCAAAAAAGTCCAGCTTGCACTTAGTTTAAAACCTCATGTCACGTACCCCAATTAAATCTCGGCGACTACCGTCTGAAAAGAGAGAGCTGTGTTTGACAAAAGCTATAAACTCTTTCCGATAACTCCTTTAACGATATCAAACACTGCCGGCTACCTTTCCCCGATCGAGGAAAACCCTTTTCTTAACCTTAAAAGTAGAAGCCCCGGTTTTACAGTGTTAACGGTGACTTTCATTATTTGCCTCAGCTTGTCACCACATTCAGATAGGACTATAGAGCATCGCACAGAATATACAGAAATAGGCCTCAATCAAGGATTACCAGGTTTTCGAAGACAAGCACTCGATTGTAAGTGGCTTCAAGAAGCAAGAAGACAACCGCAACTAACAGTAGCAGAAACAGAAGAAAAATTCCCGTGTTGTTGTTGTTGTAGCGATAAGGTTGCTCCCCGAAAGCTTTGGGAAGTGTTATCGATGTGATGGTCCTTTGCCGGATACAGATCCGGAGTAGGCCTTAGTTGTATAGGTGAACGCCTTTTCGAGATATCGCCATAAAGGTGGACCAGCGGTGGCTCTAGAATGTGTTTGTACGATATGGGTATCAATTGAAAGGTGTTAATGAGTATTTTAAAAGGGATTATCCCTAAGTTATATGTGAAGGCATTTTCGAGATATCGACCAAAATGTGAACTAGGGTGACCCAGAACATCATCTGTCGAGAACCGCTAACTTATTTATATATGCAATACCAGTAAGAGCGGCTAAATAATTTCTTTTTTCGCCCAGATCATTTTGATATATAGAAGTCTATATCTATCTCGAATAGTTTATGCCGTTACGGATTACCGTTATGCGAACAAAATTAATATAATCTGTGAGCTCTGCTCAGCTGAGTATAAAACAAATTAGTTATACATACTCAAATGTCGTGTTCCGTAAGAGGCTATACAACATTATCTATCATAACAAGTAAGGAAGGCTAAGTTCGGGTGTAACCGAACATTACATACTCAGCTGACAGCTTTGGAGACAAAATAAGAGAATCACCATGTAGGAAAATGAACCTAGGGTAACCCTGGAATGTTTTTGTATGAAAATTTCAACGATTTTTTCGATTTTTTATGCATTTTTTCATTTTCAAGGCTCCAAATCATTTTTTATGTATTTTTTTTTTCGTGTCAATTGGCAAATGCAAAATTGGTAAATGCAGTTTTTTGCAAAAAAAATTGGTTTATGAAGATTTAGAAGAATTTTGGCCGAAAAATATCAATAAGAAATCAATAAGATACCTCAAAATTTACTCAAGTTATCGTATTTACGGACGGACGGACGGACATGGCCAAATGAATTTCTTTTTTCGCCCAGATCATTTTGATATATAGAAGTCTATAGCTATCTCGATCAGTTTATGCCGCTACGGATTACCGCTATGCGAACAAAATTAATATACTCTCTGAGCTCTGCTCAGCTGAGTATAAAAATGACTTATGTGCTTACCAAATTTCAATAAAATTGGTCGATTTGTGACCGACTTTTGGAATTAAAAAAAAAAAAGTTTTTCTAAACGGGGTCGCTTCTCGGTGGTGGTTTCGCAAGCACTCCGAGTGTATATATGCCATGAAAACCTTTTCGGTAAAAGTTCATCTAACTTGCAGATGCCGTTCGGAGTCGGCTTAAAATATAAGTCCTCCCAAATTGTAAGGAAAATTAAAAAAGCTGGACGCTAATTGGAAAAGAGGCTCTACCCAAATCTCCTCTGAGGTAAAATGAGTCAAGTATTTTTTTATGGCACTAAACGTTTTGTGGAAAGATTAACTTAATAGAAGGGAATCAGAACGCACTATATCTCTACTCGTAGTGTTATTATTTATCATGTATATATTGCAAATTTTGTTAAGATTAAAACTGTTAGCACCTTTTTTTAAGTAGTCGGGAACTTTATGCGATTTCCCTCAGATCACTATGCTGTTAGTAAATAATCACAACAACAAAAATAGCAAGCAGTCACACTTATGTACATGAACACATTAAAGCAAGCAGCCACAATTATGAACAAGGCAACGAAGTATATTCCATACACATAACCAGCAACTTGAAGCAGAGATATTATTTCACATACATACATATATGTAGCCTGCAGCTAAGAGCAGAAGTTGTTACTCACACACACACGCATATGGCTAGAATAAAAACACAAACTACAGATATACGCGTATATAGCTAGAAGGCATGTTGGTGAAACGTCTAGACCTTAGGAGAACGATGTAACGGAGAGTATAAAATCAGCGCAAACTGAGGAATCAGTAATCAGTTTGATTTAAACACGCTGTTAGTGAAGTATAATTGTGAAGTAATACTCCCAAAGTAGTCTAATAGAAACTATTTTGCAATACTGAATATTGGAGTTATTTATTCAACAGCTCAGCGATTCGAACGTTAGCAGAAGATGTATAATTGTCAGGAATTTCCCAGGATTCTTTACAATATAATACCTAAGACCATATTTCCGTCAAATTAAAATGTGATATCAACGGCCTTTGATTCACCTCTTGCAAAACTTTTAAATTAAACGAAAAGCTCTTTTGCATGACAATTTAAAATATATTGCATTTTTTCATAATTTTGTTGAACTTAGTGATTCTGGATGGTAGACACATACTTTAATTTTACCAGCAGAGCAGAAATCGTCTCCCATTCCACCGTTTTCAAAAAGTCGGTTTAAGTTAAATATGGAGTTTTTACCACATCGCTGCTCAAGTTATATTGTTAATGGACTGAACTATGTTGATTTCAAACATGTAGACCATCGGCAATTGGTAAAGTATCGGGGTAAAGTATCGATACTATACTCACTATTCGGAAAAAGCATCGAGTACAAAATGCTCGAGTATTTTTCGAAAAAGTATCGATACTACTCACTCAGTACTCGTTTCGTTCTATCACTACTTGCCAGTTTAATGATAGTAATATTCATATATCTGCCAACCTTAAGTTTTCTACGTAATGGGCATTAGTCATGAGCCTTAACACACGTCAGCTGGCCTAAATTAATATCAATGCCATATGTAGGGTTCTCTGAAATTATTGTATTCTCGTATCGTATTTACACTTTTATCTATTAATTACATTCATTTTTATACCTTTCATCAACATGAAATGGTATATTAACTTTGGTACGATGTTTGTAACGTTGAGAAGATAGACTCACCATTAAGTACGCCGAATTGATCAGGGCGACGAACTGAGATGATATAGCCATGTCCGTCTGTCCGTACTTCCGTCTGTCTATTTGAACGCAGACTAGTCCCTCAAATTTTGAGATATCTCAATGAAATTTGGCACAAGGATGTATTTTTATATTATATAGACATTTGTCGGATCCGATAGAATCGGACCACTATAACATATATCTCCCATACAACCGATCGTTCAGATAAGACGATTTTGGTCATTCCTGCCGCAATTTAAAAAGTATAAACGTGCAACTCAGTGATATATATTTTTATATATCATAGAAGATATCCTGAAAAAATCACTTTGATCAGAGCTATATGTATATAGTATATACCTATCCCATACAACCGATCGTTCAGATAGAAAGATTTTTGGCCATTTCTCCCTTAATTTAGAAAGTATAAACGTGAAACTTGGTGATATATATTGTAATATATCAAGAAGATTTCCTGTAAAATCATTTCGATCGGCGCTATATATAATATATATCTCATACAACCGATCGTTCAGATAAGGGGGTTTTTTGCCATTTTTATACTCAGCTGAGCAGAGCTCACACAGTATATTTACTTTGTTCGCATAACGGTAATCCGTGACGGCATAAACTAATTGAGATAGATATAGATTTCTATATATCAAAATGATCTGGGCGAAAAAAGAAATTTATTACTTCCGTCCGTCCGTCTGTCCGTCCGTCCGCAAACACGATAACTTGAGTAAATCTTGAGATATCTTGATGAAATTTGGTATGTAGGTTCCTGGGAACTCATCTCAGATCACTATTTAAAATGAACGAAATCGGACTATAACCACGCCTACTTTTTCGATATCGAAAATTTCGAAAAACCGAAAAGGTGCGATAATTCATTACCAAAGACGGATAAAGCGAGGTGGGTTCACCTTATGACGTAGAATAGAAAACTAGTAAAATTTTGGACAATGGGCATGGCACCGCCCACTTTTGAAGGAAGGTAATTTGAAAGTTTTGCTAGCCGTAATTTGGCAGTCGTTGAAGATATCATGATGAAATTTGGCAAGAGCGTTACTCCTATTCCTGTATGTGTGCTAAATAAAAATTAGCCAAATCGGATGACGAACACGCCCAGTTTAAAAAAAAAAAATTTTAAGTCAAATTATAACAAAAAATTTAATATCTTTATAGCATATAAGTAAATTATGTTAACATTCAACTTCAGTAATGATATGGTGCAGCAAAATATAAAAATAAAAGAAAATTTCAAAATGGGCGTGGCTTCGTCCTTTTTCATTTAATTTGTCCAGAATACTTTTATAGCCATAAGTCGAACAAAAATTAAACAAACCTTGTGAAATTTGGCAGGGGCATAGATTCTATGACGATAACTGTTTTCTGTGAAAACGGGCGAAATCGGTTGAAGCCACGCCCAGTTTTTATACACAGTCGACCCTCTGTCCTTCCGCTCGGCCCTTAACACGATAACTTGTGCAAAAATCGATATATTCTTACTAAACTTATCTGAACTCACTTTATCTTGGCATAAAAAATGGCCGAAATCCGACTATGACCACGCCCACTTTTTCGATATCGAAAAGTACGAAAAAGGAAAAAAAAATGCCATAATTCTATACCAAATATGAAAAAAGGGATGAAACATTGCTATTGGATTGGTTTATTGACGCAAAATATATCTTTATAAAAAACTTTTTAAAATGGGTGTGACACCTTCTATATTAAGCAGAATAAAATGAAAAAGTTCTGCAGGGCGAAATCAAAAGCCATGGCAGGAATACTTTTCGTGGTAATTCATATATATAGATAAATTAGCAGTGCCCGACAGATGATGTTCTGGGTCACCCTGGTCCACATTTTGGTCGATATCTCGAAAACGCCTTCACATATACAACTAAGGGCCACTCCGTTTTAAAACCCTCATTAATGCCTTTAAGTTGATACCCATATCGTACAAACAAATTCTAGAGTCACCCCTGGTCCACCTTTATAGCGATATTCCGAAACGGCGTCCACATATAGAACTATGGCCCACTCCCTTTTAAAATACTCTTTAATACCTTCCATTTGATACCCATGTCGTACAAACACATTCCTGGCTAGGTTCATTTTCCTACATGTTGATTTTCTCTTATTTTGTCTCCAAAGCTCTCAGCTGAGTATGTAGTGTTCGGTTACACCCGAACTTAGCCTTCCTTACTTGTTTATTTTATATTTATCTTAAAAATCGTTTAGGTATGTACATCACTATATATTTCTTATCTTATTCATCCGATTATTTGGAGATTACGAACGGGATAAGATTATTGTTCAGCCCTATTCATGAAAGGTATAAGACATCACACACACAGACACAGCCGAAGACAGTCCCGTCCTTACTTGTTATTATTGACCTACAAAAGTTTGTTATACCTACATAAAACCCTATTTGAATTGCCAGAAACATTATTTTTATTTCGGAGTTGTGTGCTTTTTTAGTGACGCACGACAGGAATAAACATTAGCTTGCGTGGAAACCAGAATTGCTTGCCACATGTGTAGTGCAGGCATCACCAAGGTAACACCCTAATTTATTTTTGTATTAAAAGCAAAGAATGGAAAATATTTATTAATTCTGTGTCATATAAAATTTTTTTGCTCTTTTTTCACTTTTATTTATATTGCTAGTTGGTACACTCAGAAAAAATGTCTCCCGATTGAAGAAAAATGGGAATGAAATGGCACTTAAGAAATTTTTTCCTCATTCGCATGGCAAAATTTCTTCAAAATGAGGAAAAATTCTTCAAATTGAAGATTTTTCCTCATTTTGAAGAAATTTTGGCCATGCGAAGAGGAAAAAATTTCTTAAGTGCCATTTCATTCAAGTTTTTGCTGAGTGTAAAATTACATAGTAATTGAGTATTGCGTATGTACTTAGTAAATATGTTGATGATGCACCTACGCGTATTTGGTATTTTCCTCGAATTTAATGTGTGGAAATTATGCTGATATTATTTTCAGCTGAATAATTACAGGACTTAGTGGTTGATTATATAACTGACCAATAGGTAGCTCATTGTAAAGCCTGCTTGCGTACTTTTAAAAATATGAGGCTTTTATTAATATGGGTTTTACACAGGGCTGTAACGGTTATGACTTTTATCAAACTTGCAAAAACTCAAAAAAAAGCATCCTAAGATCGAGGAAAAGAGAAAGAGAGAGAGAGCGGGAAAATTTTCTTTCCCGAAAGTCGACCAGGGCCCGACCTATTGTACTCAATCTAATTTATGGGGTGATTTGCTTCAGATTTGGTAAGATTTTCCGTCTCTTTGCCTAACTCAATATTTGAGAAACTTCTCCTTTCCGACCTATTCGAAAAAATCTTATTTTGATTTGCTTCAAATTTCGTACAGGGTTTCCCCTTCGACAAGGTTAATATTTGGAAGGGTAGGGAAAGAAAGTGGGAGTAGAATGTAGAGAAAAAGTGGAGAAAGTGCGGAGGAAAAAGCAAGAGTAACGAAAAGATGAGGAACAAGTAAGGGTGTGTAAGTTCTGGTATAACCGAACATTACATACTCGGCGTGAGTTCCAATTGGACAGTTCATTTCAGATAAACTAATTTTTCGAATTTTGTTGCGAGGGATTTATTTCTTTTTTTGAGGTTCTAGAAATGTTGTATAATGCAAGATCGAAATAGGGGCATGGCACTGCCCATTATACAAAAAGCATGTCTCCCAATTTCCTCTCACAATAAAACTTGGTGGGTGAAATATCATTGATAAAAAACTATTTTTCGCTAAGATATAGCTTATTATTCTAGTCTACGACCCTTTTGAACATCATTTATATAAAAGTGGGCGTGGTTCTTAACCGATTTCGATTATCTTCAATCAGTCTATTTAATTAGGCAAGGATATTATCTCTGGCGAATTTCAATGTAATATCTTTAACGGCTTTTGATTTATGGCTTGTTCAACTTCAAAATTTTCTTTTTGTAAATGTGGGTGTTGCCACGCCGACATTCCAAATTTTTTTGGGATTTATGTTTTGCGTCATAAAACCAATCGATCTACCAAATTCCATTAGCTTAGCGGTGTTCGTATAGAATTATCTCATTTCTTCCACTTTTCCAAATTTTCGATATCAAAAAAGCAGGCGTGGTTATCGTCCGATTTCGCTCATTTTCAATACCAATCTATTATGAGTCCAGATAAGCCCGTATACCGAATTTTGTGAATATATCTTAATATTTGCTCAAGGTGTCGTGTTACAGGACAAACGGACAGATGGACGGACGGACGGACGTTGCTTAAGCAAATTCTTTTTCGATACTGATGATTTTCAAATATTTGTATCTATCTCGATTCCTTTACACCTCACAACCAACCGTTATCCAATCATAGTTAATGTACTCCAGTACGTCGGCTGCCAAGCCGAAATTTCTGCAAGTATTTGTCGCTTTCCCTCATTTTCTCCATTTTTCTAGTCTAATTTCCGGTAATTTTTTTCAAGAGTTAGCGTCTGAGTACGTTGTGAGTAAAAAATATTGTCCCATTGCTTTGTGAGATTGACAGAGCGCATATTTCACTCAGTGAGTAGGTGTGAGAGTCGAGTGAAGTAACCAGCCATGTATGTGCTTTACAAGTATTACGTTTAAAGATAAGACAGCAAAATGCATTTACATATATGATCAAGATTTGCGAAAACGACTGTAAGGCTCGGACCCTGGTTTTATATTCTGCATAACATTACATTTTAAACATGTAAAACTTTTGGGTACTAAGGGTTAGAGCTCTGGAGCAATTGTTAAACAAATTTTGTACGAAACTTTCACAAGCTATCGTTTTCGATATCCTTAACAATATTTTCACTATAACATATTTATTTTTTACCCACCCTAATGTATATGTAGTAAAAGTTTACAGTAAATGTTTCGTTAAAGGGCCAAATGATATTATTGTCTGTTGAAATTTATGAACTCATTTGCTTTGTTTCATATTTCAATACGCGATTAAGATTAATATGTGCATAGTATATTTGTATTTGTAAATGAAAAAGAGGATTTTCGTTATACCCAAAGGGTCGAATTCTCCTAAGAGTCGGTATATCATATGCTCATAATTATGTGGTAAAAGCTTATGCTTATGTGGCACATATACGAATGGAATTTTTGCGATATGAATAGTCATAAAGGATAGCAGAAAAAATGTGTGCGTATGTGTGTTCTAACCTAGACGATTAAAGAAATGTCGGACAAGGTGGCGCGTCAACGCCCATAGATGTAAAGAACAGTCCTATCTTAGGACTCACAAGAGACGCATCATATTAAAATTTTCTAAAAAGGCGTTTGCCAAACTCGGTGGAATATATTTATGTTAATAACGACTAGTTTTGAAAAGTGACCACTCATAGATGGCCAAATACGAAATAGAAAAGCATCAAATGAAGTTTTGCTACAATATATTCCACGGCGTGAGAGTGGTTCAAGAAGGGGTTTCAAAAAAATTATCAAAACTAATGCATGAGATTAAAAAGAAGCAGACAAGAAAGAGTTCGAGAAAAGAAAACGTAGGGAGAAACTTTGAATGTGAAAGCAACTAGAAGTTAGCGATAGAAAGAGCCGGCCGCAGTGCTGGTCTCACTAAACAAACGACCCCTACTCAAGTGAAGGGACAACTAACATAAAATAATTTAGAATATTTCCCTAAAACGAGGTTAGTTAGTCCAAATTACATGATAAGTTGAGCATAGATTGAAATATCTTCTTCGAATTGGGTAAACGGGCTTATTTGGACTCAGAATAAATTAGTATTGAAAATAAGCGAAATCGGACGATAACCACGCCCACCTTTTCAATATCGAAAATTTAGAAAAATCGAAAAAATGAGATAATTCAAAATCGAATACCGTTAAGGTAATGAAATTTGGTAGGTGGTGCAAAACATAAATTTAAACAAAATTTGGAATATGGGCGTGGCGACGCCCACATTTAGAAATAAAAAATTTGAAAGTTTAATAAGCCGTAAATCAAAAACGTTTTAAGATATTACATTGAAATTTGGCAGAGACACTATTCTTGCCAAATTATATAGACTGAGTGAAGATAATCAAAGTCGGTTAAAGCCCACGTCCACTTTTCCTAAAGATCTAACCTTCACAATGTTTGCAATAACTCTATGGTATTTACCTACATTTGACTGATATTCAACCTCAGTATTGGTATGGTTGAGCTAAGAAAAAACATAAACAAAATTTGAACATGGGCGTAACCCGCCCCTTTTTTGTTACTCTTTCCAAAATACTTTTAATGCCATAAATCGAATACAAAATACTTTTAATGCCAAGCCGCACGAAATTTGGCAACAACAGCATTTCAAGTACACAGCTGGGTATGTAATATTCGGTTTCACCCGAACTTAGACTTTCTTGCTTGTTCTCTTAATAATATTAATTTTCTTATAGGTAATTTTATTTTGAGGTAATTATTAATGGTAAATTATTCCACCTTCTACTAATTTGACATAAAATCTTTGTGATTAAAATTATTTTCAAATTTTTAGTCCGGTTAGCTATAAAAGCTTAGTTTTTTTCAAACTATTATTTATTTTAAAACTATACGCCCTGGTCGAGCGATGCCGGATACAAAGCACGACACTAGGAACCAAGTAAGACTTTAATGTACAAGGGAATTGCAACCCTAACAACAATTACTGCAATAAAACCTAAAGATGATAATCTGAGATCTAAAAGCGTAACTAATATGTAATTGCCTGGCCTTAGAGGAAAATATTCGAAGAAATTAAGAAAATATGTGGCATATGTTTCCTGGACTCTAAAATATGAGCGTAAGTTCATATTTCACTTTTCATAAATCCACATTCAAGGAGGAAACTTCGTACGCCTTAATAACAAGTGACCCCATACTGTCCATACCAAGACTTATAAAACAAATATATACTCGGATGTAGTTCAAGTAGTCTATAAATATGACATCCTTAACTAATGCAACCCTCATTGTGTGTAATTTAAGAATACTTGTCATCATCATGCTGTTCAAACAAACGTTTATAATGATTAAAGAAGAAGAAGAAAATTGAAAAGAAATTGAATTCTCTTCTAGCGCATCATATTTTCTTTTAAAGGCTCTACTTCGTTGGTATGAGGAAGAGAAACGACCAACGAAAGTGTTAATCAAATTTAGTTTGCGCACATTATGGTAAAAGTAGTATTTATGTATGTGTGTGTGTGTATGTCTCCCACTGTGTTTGTGGGTTATTGAAAATTTTATGTACGGGCATATGTATATGTGGATGTAGCTATAGAAACGATTCAGTGGTCAAAGTTCATCAGTTGCAGTTGAAGTCAAGCACATAAGGCGAAGAAAAATGTGGAAAATAAATGTAAGTCAAATTGAGGTGACAAAAAAAATTGTTGAAAACGAGGTTTGAGTGTTATTTAATTAAGCTGATTGGTGAGAAAGGGGCTAAGAGTTTATATTCGAGTTTTTTAACTAAACTTTTTAATGATGACTTTGAAAGAGTTGTCGTAAGTGCCAAGTACTCGTGAAGCTGGTTGTGTGAACAGTTTATTAGTTTATTATTAGATTAGCCAAAGATATAACCATGAACTTAACTGTGACCGCAGTAATAACCATGAACATACGTAGCCGTAACTATAACCGCAACTGGTAACGTTATCGCAACAGTGCCGGTGCCGAATTCATAACAACTCAAGTGACCGAAAAAATAACTGTAACCTTATCCGTAAGCTTATGGGTAAGCGTTGTTGACCATAACCGCAACTAAAACTGTGAGCGTAACCGTTATCACAACCGTCACCGTAGAAATAAATAAATGCAGGGCGCAATAGCCACCGAAGAGATTTTAGGCCGAGCTTCTCTTCCATGTAGCGTCGTTCTCCGTATTAATTATACTCAGCTGAGCAGAGCTCACAGAGTATATTAATTTTGTTCGCATAACGGTACCCCATAACGGCATAAACTAATCGAGATAGATATAGACTTCTGTTTACCAAAATGATCTAGGAGAATAAAGAAATTCATTTAGCCATGTCCGTCCATCCGTCCGCCCGTAAACACGATAACTTGAGTAAATTTTGAGGTATCTCAATGAAATTTGGTATGTAAGTTACTGGGTACTCATCCCAGATCGCTGTTTAAAATGAACGAAATGGGACTATAACCACGCCCAATTTTTCGATATCGAAAATTTCCAAAAACCGAAAAAGTGCTATATTTCATTACCAAAGCCGGTTAAAGGGAATAGAAAATTTGTCAAATTTTGGACAATGGGCGTGGCATCACCCACTTTCAAAAGAAAGTAATTTTAAAGTTTTGCAAGCTGAAATTTCGCAGTTGTTGAAGATATTATGATGAAATTTGGCAGGAACGTTACTCCCATTACTATATCTGTTCTAAATAAAAATTAGGAAAATCCCATCAAGAACACGCCCACTTAAAAAAAAAAAAAAATTTAAGTCAAATTTTAACAAAAGATGTTGTATATTTACAGTATATAAGTAAATTATGTCAACATTCAACTCCAGTAATGATATGGTTGAACAAAATGCACAAATTAAAGAAAAATTTAAAATGGCCGTGGCTCCGCCCTTTTTCATTCAATTTGCCTAGAATACTTTTAATGCCATAAGTCGAACACAAATTTACCAATCCTTGTGAAATTTGATAAGAACATAGCTTCTATGGCGATAACTGTTTTCTGTGCAAATAGCCGAAATCGGTCAAGGCCACGCCCTTCCGCTTGGCCGTTAACATGATAGCTTGAGCAAAAATCGATATATCTTTAGTAAACTTAGCTCACGTACTTACCTGAACTCACTTTATCTTGGTACTAAGAATCGGCAAAATTCTATAATTCTATACCAAATGCGATGGATTGGTTTATTGACACAAAATATAACTTTAGAGAAAAATTTGTAAAATGGGTGTGACACCTACCATATTAAGTAGAAGAAAATGAAAAAGTTCTGCAGGGCGAAATCAAAAGGCCTTGGAATCATGGCAGGAATACTGTTCGTGGTATTATATTGTGACGAATATTACCATCTCTAAGGTTATTAAATAAAGGCACAACAGAAACATTAAGCAAGCTACATAAATACATTAATCATCATTTGCCCACATACATACAAGGCAACGAAGAGATAACTCACATACAGATGTAGTCATCGGTGGAAGTATTTATCACATATACATGCACATATGGCTATGCGAGAGGCTATAAACGTGTATCTGTAGTTTATAGCTGGTAGCGTATAGCTGGTAACCAAGTAGAAAATTGTAGCAGAAGAAACGGCTAGACATTTGGGCACAGAGTATAAAAGTAGCGAAAGTTGAGTAATCTGTATTCAGTTTCATTTAAGCACGCTATCAGTTGCGAAGTGAAGTATAATTGCGAAGTACTTTCAAAGAAGTCTAATAAAGACCATTTTGTAATACAGAATATTGGAGTATTTTGTTCAACAGTTTAGCGATACAAACGTAAACAGAAGGTTGCAAATAAGCGGAGTTTCCCTAAATTCGCTACAATTGGTGTCAGAAGAGGAATTGTTGAATAAATTCTTGAGATTTCGAATACAACTTGGACATGGCAAAGTTAAGTGAATTAAGGATCCAGCAACTTCAAGCACGGCTACGAGAGGTATTGGAGTTGGAAGGAATTAATGTGGACAGGTATGTCCATGAGGTTCTGGGAGTATGTTGATGAAGTTCTGGGTCACCCTGTTCCACATTTTGGTCGATATCTCGAAAAACCTTCACATGTAAAACTAAGGGTCACTCCCTTTTAAAACCCTCATTAATACCTTTCATTTGATACCCACATCGCATAAACAATTTCTAGAGTCACCCCTGGTCCACCTTTATGGCGATATCTCGAAAAGGTGTCCACCTATAGAACTATGGCCCACTTCCTTTTAAAATACTCACTAATACCTTTCATTTGATGCCCATGTCTTATAAACACATACCAGGGTTACCCTAGGCTCATTTTCCTACTTGGTGATTTTCCCTTATTTGACAAAGGATGAAGGAAAATCGTTCCAAAAAACGTCACCCTTGGTCTACAATTTGATCTATATTTCCAAAACGTATGTGATATGGAATAAAAAACCACTTATAAACCATCTACGAAACCCTACGAAACCAACGCAGCTAAGCTCTCAGCTGAGTATGTAATGTTCGGTTACACCCGAACTTAGCATTCCTTTCTTGTTTTTCCTACATGTTATTCGCAAACTCCGAACAGCATCTGCATGGCAAATGCACTTTTACCGAAAAGCTTTTCATGGGGCGGCCCCGTTTAGAAAAACTTTCTTCTAATTGAAAAAAACTTATTGTTACATCTTTGATGTTGGTTTAGCCCGTGGCAGAAACCCAGGATCTTCAGTGTGGTAGGCGGAGCACGCCACTACCACACCACGGCGGCCGTCACCATAGTCGTAACATAAGCCGTGGTAAACTCAAAGATAAATGTAAATGTAGCCTCGATCGCAGGCACAATCTCCCATATCAAGATAGATTAAAGTATAAGCAGGTTATTTTATTTTAGGTAGCCTAAGCCTTAGGCGCAACCACATATATAAATAAAAATAAAAATAAAATTAAATGTAAGGGGCGATAACCTCCGATGAGATCTAAGGCCGAGCTTCTCTTCCAATTTGCGTCGTGCTCCTCTTGATTTTCCCTACAAATTGGCCGGACGGTACCTACATGTTTTATGCCGACTCCGAACGGCATCTGCAAGGCAGATGAGTTTTCACTGAGAGCTTTTCATGGCAGAAATACACCCGAAGCGCTTGCCAAACACTGTCGAGGGGCGACCCCGCTTAGAAAAATTGTATTCTAATTGAAAAACCTTATTTCTAAAATTTTGATGTTGCTTTGCCCGGGGTGTGAACCCAGGGCATACGGTGTGGTAGGCGGAGCACCCTACCATCACACCACGGTGGCCGTCATTATTATTACCGTAACCATAAATTTTATCATTTATTTAATAATTTGGGTATAACTTAAACAACGTGACATCAGGACGGACAAGGCGACAGCTGTTTCGATTATACCTTGTAAATCTGTTCAAAGCCTTTTCTCACGGGAGTGGGATTTAAACCCGCACTCCTACGATGGTTGACGTGTTACAAACGCATTCAGCCACGTCATGCCTTAGTTGTTGTAAACCTTATCCCAATTGCCTTCTTTGCATATTTTCTTTATTCATAGTTCATACTTCGTATGGCATCATAGATAAAGTTGTGCGTTGGTAAGGCGGTTTCAAAAAAATTTGGTGTTGTTTTTGTTCTATTTAAAGAACTACAACGTATTAACCAAGACATCATTGGTTTGGCTATTTGAATGAGTTTTTGTTAAATAAATTATAAAGTAAAAATTGCTTCAAATAAATATTTTCATACATTTGCGGCCCGATTCTTAGCGTTACCCGTAAAATAGTACCCAGAACATTATGTAACCGAAAATCGTTACCAGTTGTTTTATTCGTGATTCTGGCCAAAGTGGTAACGCTGTCATCACCGAAAAACTCATCAGTGTCTGTGGTGAAATTTAAAAGTTGGTTTTCTTCGCTTTACCCATTAGTGGGTAAACAATTATCCGGCTACTTTCGTCGGCAGAATACCAAAAGGGTACAAAAGTTACCACATGAAGAAAGTTGCCGTGGTGAAGGAAGTTGTTACCACATTAGAATCAGGCTGTTAAAGTAATAACTTTAAAAACTCCCATAAATTTTATCGTAACCATAACCATATCCTTAAAAAATGTCTTTAATTAATTTTAACCCTGAAATAAGGTAAGCACTAGCATAGACCGGGTTTTTGATTTTGAGCTTTAGCCCTTACCATTACCGTCGTACCCATATGCAAAATCGAAAAACCGAGACCGTACTAAATAGCACAATATTTAATGATAATTTAATATGGGTTAATTATATTTATTGCACTTAAACTTAAACTTAAGCTAGCCCAACCCTCGATGTTTTATAAAATACAAGTGCACTAAATTTAATTAACCCGTATTAAATTAGCATTAAATATTGTACAATTTATTACGGTCTCGTTTTTCGATTGGGCTGAAAAGGTTGGGCTAACTTGGAGCTGGAGACCTGAAACTTGCCGTCGAGGAAATCAGGCTTTCCATGTGGCTAGCCACTTGTGCTCAACTTAAAAGCTTTTGAGTTAATAATTCTTCGAGAATACAAGAAAGCCAAAGGGTATCCTAGCTTGGTGAAAAGGCCCACAAAGTTTAGATTTTGGGTATTATGCATACAACCGAACAATCGAGCTAACTTCTCTATGGCTGCATTACATCTTCAAAGGAATGTGTGCTTTTAGCTGGAAAAACTAGAAGGGCTATTCACGTGACCCTAAAGACTTCAGCCCAATTTGTCTGACATCCTTCCAGTTGAAGACTTTTGAGAGGTTAATGGCCTCTACAATAAGGCAGTCATTGGAGTGAAAATTGTCGAAATCCCAACATGCGTATATAAAACCGAGAAATCATTGGCTTACATGGAGTTCATACTAATAGCGTTTCTCGACATTGAGGGAGCTTTTAACAACGTCGCTCTCTGCGATAACTAGATGCACTACACGGCTTGGGGTACGATTCAGGGCTAGTGAAACTCGTTCAGCTGCTGCTGCTGCGAAGAATGGTTCACGCCGACTTGGAAGGTTCTCCACTCCAATGGGTGTTCACACTTAACGAGCTGCTGGTTATTCTTGTGGAGGACGGTTGCTGCAAGTTCAACGCATATGCAAATGACCTCGCGCTGTTAGTCAGCGGGAGTTTTCCGCAGATACTATCCGAATGTCTTTTTCGATATGAAGTACGATGTTTTCATTCCGGATAGGGATTATTGGTTGAATGACCCGCCGGATCTGGGTGGTGAGGTTCAGATATATACAGGCTTCTCCAAACTGTATAACAAGGTGGGGAGCGGTATCTTTGCACCTCAACTAGACAGTAGAGAAGTGCCGCAAATCTTTTAACGAGATTGCTGAGAAAACTTCCCGTAGCTCGGAATGGGTGCCTGGACACTCGGATATACCGAGAAGGGAGATGGTTGTTGAACTTGCTGGAGGGGCACACCCGTTCCGCTTTCATCGTTCTGGAAGGGATTGAGCATGCCGCCCGCTACCTGTAAGCTTATTATGAAAAGGATTTTCCTTAGGAAGGCGGGTGTGAGATGAAGAAATCTGACCTGATTGGGACGCGAAACGCAGGTGAAGTCTGTATATACTTGTAAGGGGAGGCATATCTCTGGCGGTCGGAGTTATTAACGGCCGCATAGTAAGTAAGTGGTTGTCAAGAGTTTGCGAACACTCTAACCTATTTTTGGGTTGCCTTATCGAAACTTGCTTCCACCAGCAAAATAAGTTCTCATGATCTTATACGCAGCACGATAATGAATACGGGCACCAACATCGATGAGCTCTGTTATGCATATCTCCCTTCTTCTCACGCTTTTTCATGATACTCTTATGGGTCCCTGCTCGGGCGCCAGTTAACAAGCTTACGAATTACACACAAGCAACCATAACGAATTTTCTTTTACTGACAACGACAGTAATTGGGTAAAGCATATTAAGTAAATTTTAACAAAAAAAGGATTTGTTTAAGGAAAACTTCAGTACTGAAAACCCCGAACTTATTTTGTAGTGAATATTGCTAAGCACACCTCGAGCTACACGTACGTTGTCATTAGCTAGCCAACCAAATATATGCGGTATTCTTCAAAAAAGAAAACTTACACACCGTACGAGTGCAATGAAGCTCAGCACTGTTTACCATCTCCACGTTTCCAAAAAAGGTTATTTTAGATTCTAAAACATTAGCTGCTGGCCGTGCTTCTAAGAACAAAAAAATCTGTAAGGTGACAAATAATGTTCCTTTTTGTTTGTTATGTAATTTGTTTGCATTTAGGAACTCCTACACACTAGTAGCTATTAAAGTTGAGGATTGATGGACATTTATTTGACACTTTGTTGTTGGGTTTAAAAGTACCCTTCAATAAAGCTTAACGACTTAACGACTTTTAGTATGCGTGGCAGCTACCTTTTTAGTGGGATTTTCCTTCTTTCTGGTTAACGTCAATGATTTTTCATGAAGGATTAAAATAACATTGACTAAAGCTCATTGGTACGGTAAGCAATATAGTTGGTGCGGGTTGTGCAAGCTTATGAGCTTTTTCATGCAATAAGCCTTATTTGAATTATTACTCTCTTAAAGGTTCAATAAGGGTATTTTTTTGGTTATCGACTCATTGGGGGGTAAAGACCAATACAATATGTTTTTTTACAAAAGGTGCAGACTGTTGGGAGCCTCGCCACCTTTATCCTGTAGATAACTATGAGTAGTGGAGAAGAACCGAATGAACAAACTAGGAAAGGGCCATCTTAACTTCCACTTACTAGACCCACCTGCAGAACTGTTGATGATGTTCAACCAATTTGACGGAGTTGAGGGGGTGGCACCCACATTGTTTGGGCCCATATGACGTCGGCGGAAGACATTGAATTAGAACTGCCAACCCCAGATCCAGGGTGCTATACGAACTGCGCTTATAAGATGATTTGTAGCCAAAGGGTATATTCAGCTGTATTTGATCAGTCCCTTCCCAATAGCAGGCCGCCTCGAGAGATAACGGCGACCTTAACACAGCAGGTGCGAATGGTTCTTTTTCCTCACATTTAACAACAGGCCGCTGAGTTCGCTTTGTGCTGTAGGTAGTCGCGCGACCAATATGGATCAGTCAGAAGTTTTAACAAAAATATGTGGGTAAATAGAGTTAGCGGGAAGTCGATAAGCTCAGCAAGAGAGCGGTAGAGAACAAGACTGGCGACGGATATGAAGCAGTGAGTGTAATACAGTACCGGATAGCATTAAGAGTTGTCCAGCGCTTGGGATTCCCCTTCGAACATTCGACAACAAATCGATGGCAGTTTGCTGACAATAAGTTTACACCGAAAAACTCCCGACAACGCCACTGGTATGAGAGGCGGAAGCTTCGGGAAGAGTGATAGTGATCAATTGAATGCAATACGTCTGTTTTTAAGAGGTGGATATGATCAAGCCCATTGCCACTGACGGAGACCAACAGCATGAATAGGACATGTGTCCAAAACTGAACGACAGAGAGAACACAATTGCGAGGAAGCACCCACCAAGAAAGCTGCAAGAAATCCTGTTTAATTTGCAGCCGAAGCTCTGGCCATTCCAACTTCGTCACGGAAGAATGAGGTTAGAAGGTTAAACGTTTTCATATCGAAGCGTCCCAGAGATGGTCGGTCTAGTATCTAAGCGGTGATATTTTCCAGTTCTTGCTGAATTTTTACCTGCCAAAAGACCATCGAATAACGATAAAACTCTCCAAAACTTTCGAGGAGTACCTTTATCGCCGGGAGTCCCTTTAAACCGTTTCGATACTTCCGTTCAGCGAAGTGCCAACTCGATAGGGTGCAACGTTATCCTCATCTTGAGATAACAGCAAAGGTGCAAGCGCACGGTTTGTGTTGGAGAATTGAGATATCAACAGGATTTTCCAGCGGTTTGGGGAGGGCACTGCACAAGTGCGTAAAAGGGGGCCGTGGATGTGTAGACAGACAATAAACTTAATGAAAGGTTGACTAGGGACTTATTACAGAACTAACGCACGGAAGTGCTAGACAAAGGGGATTCGATTGGGATACAGCGTCATAGCGAAGCCTTCGGCTATGTACTAGCCGTAGAAAAGGGAGGGTGGACTCCAAGATAACCTGAATGATCCTCGTCTTTATTTCTTCCTTTTCTAATCCTGCGGGTAAGATCGGTCAAATATACCCTTTCCCTATTCGACAAGTTTACCATCGCTCCTCATCATCGCAGGTAGTATCGTACCAAGTTCCAAAGTATGTATCACATGAGTTCGGACTTCCTTAACTGAATTTTAATACAGTGCGTGAAAATATATTGTTCTGTATATTTTGCGAAAGATTGAAGCCCACCGTGAATCGGCCGATTGAACCTTATCACTGCGGATTCAGACCTGGTAAATCTACCATCGACAAGAATTTCACTATTCGCCGAATCTTGTAAAAAAAACGCCAAAAAGAATTTACATACATCACCTCTTCGTCGATTTTAAAGCCGCCTTCGACAGCACGAAAAGGAGCTGCCTATACGTCGCTATGTCTGAATTTGGTTTCCCCACAAAACTTATACGGCTGTGCAGAAAGAAATTGAGCAACACCATCAGCTCTCCGAGTTGTTAGCTGAAACTAAACGAGGTTTCGTACAATTTCTTTAATTTTATGCTGGAGAAAATTATACTAGCTATCATCGAGCAAAGAGTCAGCGCATTTGCGCCTTGGTAACCACGCCACTGTCGGTAGCCATAATTTCGAAATAGTAAAAGATGGCGCTTATCGGGGAACCTGCATTAACACAAACAACAACATCAGCTCTGAAATCTAGCGAAGAATCACTTTTGCCAATTAATGCTACTTTGGACTAGGTGGGCAACTGAAAATTTAGGTCCTCTCTCGGCAAACCAAAATCATGCTCTACAAGTCACTTATCGCATCCGTTCTGCTATGTGGTGCCGAAGCATGGACCATGACGACATCAGATGAAGCGGTTCACGGAGTGTGATCTCAACGCGTAATGGTGAGCTATACGAGCTTCACGCCAGCATCAACACAGTCCAGTGAATTAAAATGCAGCGGCTACGCTGGCTATGTGGACCACGTTGTGCAAATGAAAGTTGATGCTCCGGCTAAGAAAGTATTTTTATCGGAACCCACCTATGGAAGCAGAGGAAGAGAGCGACCTTCACTTCGCTGGAAGGACCAGTTGGAAAACAATTTTATTTTCCTTGATGCAACCAATTGGCGCCTGTTAACTAGAAAATGGTTGAGATAGCCCGTCTTTAAATCAGCACCCGAGATAGAATCATCTCCCGCTCAGCCGAGTTTGGTAAAGGCTACGAAACAACTTCATCGATTTCTCACAAAATTAGACCCCATAATTATACTCAGCTGAGCAGAGCTTACAGAATATATTAATTTTGTTCGCATAACGTTACCCCGTAACGGCATAAGCTAATCCAGATAGATATTGACTTCTATATATCAAAATGATCTGGGCGAAAAAAAAAATTAATTTAGCCATATCCGTCCGGCTGTCCGTAAACACGATAACTTGAGTAAATTTTGGAGGCATCTTCTACCACGCCCACTTTTTTGATATCGAAAATTTCGAAAAACCGAAAAAAATGCGATAATGCATTACTAAAGACGGATAAAGCGATGCAATTTGGTAGGTGGGTTTACCTTCTGACGTAGAATATAAAATTATTAAAATTTTGCACAATGGGCGTGGCACCACCTACTTTTAAAAGAAGGTAATTTAAAAGTTTTGCAAGCTGTAATTTGGCAGCTGAGTGTGTAATGTTCGGTTACACCCGAACTTAGCCTTCCTTACTTGTTTTTTCCAATTTCTTAAATGTTAAGTTTTGGTTTCTTAAAAATAGCTTAAAAAATTGTTTCACGAATATCAGATTCCT
Source organism: Eurosta solidaginis (assembly GCF_040869045.1). Taxonomy (NCBI): domain Eukaryota; kingdom Metazoa; phylum Arthropoda; class Insecta; order Diptera; family Tephritidae; genus Eurosta; species Eurosta solidaginis. The sequence goes on from NC_090319.1 coordinate 77,265,889, forward strand.
TAACTCAAGCACTTAGACAAGCTGTTATTCACACGAGCCCGGAAACAATTTCACAGCAAATACAAATCGCTACAACTTTGTTATCCTTATCACATACAACATGACCACTCCCCTCTAACTTTGTTATTTTTGTTGCCACGAAGCAGTACATTTATTTTTATTACCCGACTTACTGTAAAGGAATGGTTTTTCCTGTTACTACAAATAGTTCGCTTGACCCGAACCCCTTAGTAATAAAAGCCAATTTAAGGTTGGCTGAATTTTATAGTTTCCTTATTTATGTAAGTTGAGCTAAATTGAAACCAACAAAAAAACAGCAACATAAATTCCACAATTTAACTCCCCAATTATGTTAAATTTTATTTGTGGTTGTAAAATTTAACTTCTTAAAAATGTTAAAATGTAGCGGGTGTGTATGTTGGAGGTGCACATATGCACATGGTAAACGGAAAAAGGGATGAGTACCAAGTACTCGTAAAGTTCGATATGTAAACATATAGGTGTAGGTCTAGAAGACTAATATATTTATATTAACTCGAGCTCGTTGAGGGGTTGAGGTTAAACCACAGCAGAGGTAACTTTACAAGAAACAAATAGTTTCGAAGACGAGCTTCTTTGGCTTCTTATCGGTAACAACCGATGCCGACAAGTTTTTGTTTTGTTATAAGCTTATTATAAGAGCTTACGAACTCTCGAGTTTTTATAAAAGAAATTCTCGCGCGTCTCGGCTTCAGCTTCTCGACATTCAATTTTATGGCTGCACTGGCAATTTCATGTAGAGCTTACGATTTCTTCTGGAACACTAGCAAAATTTTTAAAAAACCACAATTAGAAACACTGGAATACGTGGAATACGACTAATGCGGCAACTGACTTGAACGTCGAGAAGCTCGCGAGACTTATTAGCGTTTCGAGAATTTCGCGAGAAGCCGAGTTCTCGATTTCTCGGGTCTCGAAATTCTCACTTGTGTTCGAGAAGAAATTGTTTGCTCCAGTTATTATCGACAGCGAACTATTATCGTCGAGTTATTGGTTTGTTATCGGCTTCGCGTCGCCCTGTCATAGGATTGGTCTCTTATCGGAAACACAACGTGTTACAGACGTGTCATCGATTTTGTATTGAAATTTTATTGGTATGTGATTCATAACAAACCGATTAGTATCGTTAACAAATCGAAAATATGGCGATGGCAAGTTGCTAACACTCCGAAAGCAAATCGATAACTTTTTTATAGTAAATCGATACATTTCTGATTATATAACAATGACCTTTCGATAACAAATCGATAATTTTTCAATATCCATTCGATGACTTCTTTAAAACAAATAGATTATTTTTTGAAAACAAATGAACAAGCTTTTCGATATCAAATCGATAACTTTTCGATAACCAATCGATAACACGTCGATAAAAATTCGATAACTCATCGATAAAGTTTTTCGTTGGTAGCAAATTTATAACAGATTCGTTTTGTTTTGTTGATTTTCCGACAGGGTGGATAATTGATGTATATTGGTATGATTTTCCGTCATGCCTTGTCAAATTTGGTTTGGAGACAAACCGATTTCGACGTTGCGCTATCATCAGTGTAATTTTATGTTTCACAGAGCGATGACAAAAAATCGTTCCAAAAAACATCACGTTTATAACACATCGATAGCAAATTGATAACTCGTTTTTACTTTGTCGATAACACATGAACTACAAGCCTTCAATGTCCTTTCTTGCTTTGCATTGACTTGGAAAGTTTGGTTAGCATGGAAGAATAGATGGATGCTATGCCTACATCGGAAAATCTAAATGTATATCAAATGCTGATAGCTTAATGAAGCGCTCGAGGGAGGCCTTCACTTCTAGTTCAGCATGTCCGTGAATCTTTCTATTACGATAAATCTGCAAGTCATGAAACATGATCACAGATTTCCTCAGGATATCGCCAGTAAAACATATTGAACCCCATCTAAGTCCCGAATCACTGGGTGCAATTATCTCGCAGATAAACTTGGAAGGCAAGTCAAGCCCCAGTTTTTTCCTGATCGCTTTCGTTGTTTGGCCATTCTTCATATTCAAGCTGCTACTCAAAGAATATATCTAAAATATGGGCCAGGACCCAAATTTTTTGAACTTTTCAAGCTTAACTTAAGTGCTATTAGACGGAAAGGCATGTCCACTAACAGGGTATTGACAACACAGAGAAGGCATTAATATAACATTTTCGCAGAAAACCCTCTGGGTTCAGTGATGTCAGATATCACTGCGTACTAGCTATTTCGTTGAATAACTTAAGTCAGCTAGTCACTCCCAATGCAAATGGTCTAATGAACATGATAGGACTTTGTTGTTACTTCGATGAGACTGGGTTAACTGAATATGTGAAGAATTTGAGCTAAGGGTGTCGAATATCTGTCACTGTCACTAACAATTGGCTTCAAACTGCGCCCACTCTGCATTAGGGATGATGCGGAAACGAGCTTACAGGATCCGCAATTGGTTTTTTTAAGTTTGCTTTATAGAAATCTAGGATGTAACCGAAATCTGAAGTGGTAACCAGGTTAAAGACACACCTTTCAAGTCAGGAAATTGACGGCAACAACAAGACTATATAGACGGCTCACTTTCAAATCCAAGTGCAAGTCACCACCACTGGAATTAAAGCGGATGGCCTGCTATTCATTGAACTGCCAGTCACGTTTTGCTCGGCTATCTCAGCTACAGTTGACGCTATCCCGCACAATAATGACCCGGTGCAAGCTGGTCTATGAAAATCAGCCCCATTTTGTGTTGCTTCGAACTTTTTAGTGACATACATAAATGTTAACACTTGTAAATAGCAGGCCGATCTTCTGCCATAGGTAAGGTTAAACTGGCCGTTCTGTGTGTACCTCACACAGACAGAGTTTGTGCATAGTTTTTTCAGAAGTTTGTTCAATGACCAAATGGCAGAAACATATTAAAGATTCAGCACCTATCTTATAAAATAACCACGTCCTCATGAAAAATAGTAAAAGCTTTCTAGCACCTAAGCTGCATGCAGCTCTAGATCTAATAGCTGTAGCACCCCTAATGCCTGGAGTCTTAATCCGTTAGCGCAAGTTATTGATTGTTTTCTCCTGCAACTTGCACTTCCTCCAGGAGGCTTTATTAAAAACTTGTGACGCAAGAGGACAGTGTCCAGTCAGCATACCCATCAAGAGCTCACAGTCCTCACTTTCTATACTCAGCTGAGCAGAGCACACAGAGTATATTAATTTTGTTCGCATAACGGTACCCCGTAAAGGCATAAACTAATCGGATAGATATACACTTCTACTTATATATCAAAATTATCTGGGCGAAAAAAGAAATTCATTTAGCCATGTCAATCCGTCCGTCCGTGCGTCCGTCTGTCGGTAAACACGAAAACTTGAGTAAGTAAATTCCTGGGCAATCATCTCAGATCGCTATTTAAAATGAACGAAATCGGACTATAACCATGCCCACTTTTTCGATATCGAAAATTTCGAAAAACCGAAAATGTGCGATAATTCATTATCAAAGACGGATAAAGCGATGAAACTTGGTAGGCGAGTTTAACTTATGACGCAGAATAGAAATTAGTAGTAAAATTTTGGGCAATTGGCGTGGCACCGCCGACTTTTGAAAGAAGGTAATTTAAAAGTTTTGCAAGCTGTAATTTGGCAGCTGAGTATGTAATGTTCGGTTACACCCTTACTTGTTAGTAATAAGGGTAACTTTGTTAACTAAGGTCGTGATCATAGTCTACGACAATTTGCAGCTCACGCTTGGTTCCACACCCTTCGTGCCTGGTCGATCATGTGCAACTCTTGCCTTCTTTTTTATCTTGCCCGGAAACCTTCGAAGGATGTCCTCTTTTTAGATAACTCATCCACTTTTTCATTTTATTCTATTCTAATGTGCCCCGAGATCCATTGCATGATGTATGTCTCTATATATCAAGTTTGTCTGAAGTTGCTTATATATCCTTTGAGCTATGGGCGGTTTAAACAAATTGTGTGTACCAAGCGGTGAAAAATTACAAGGCAGATGGAAAATGTTGCCACCTTGCCTTGATTGTATCCGTTGTTCTATTTATTCAAGACAACTGATTCGCCAATATGACGACGTCCTCCAGCTTCCTTTTTTCCCTTCAAGGGGCGACAATACCTTCTTTACCTTCTTTATCTACTTTCAGTTTTTATAATTTTATAAGAAACTTAACTTATCTTTACACATTTTTTTTTCATCGCATATAAATGTACGTATAAAGTAGGATAAGAAAAACCGCGTACTACTTATTAATCCCAGCTTAAACACATTCTTGAAAACTTTTAATATTACCTCTTTTTTAGTTACAAGTCGTGTAAGTAAATAAAATTAGTCGGAGAAAAAACAGCGAAATGGTAATGTGCTTTTGTTTTTGTTGGCTCTTAGGTACTTGGTAAGTGTTTAAACTTTTAATACAAAAGTTTCCGCACCGATAAGCGCCAGTGGCAAATCAGTGACAACTGTGTTTCTGGAAACCAACCAACTCAGCCCAATCAACCCAACTTGTAATGGGTGTGATTGTGAGTGTGATGAGAAGTTTGGACTTAATACATGCACAATCTTGCGCTCCGTTAACAACACAATAAGCGCTGTTCTTTTTGAATACAAATTGAGCACATTAGGGTGGAACGTTTTAGAGTATTGAACTTAGTCATTTGGAAACTACCTAACGCACACATATAAAAAATGGTACTGAAGATGGCACAATGCTTTAATTGGTCGCCCAACCGTCTTGGCAAAGTATGACGAAAAATGGTTATAATAAACACCAAGAATTACGTTTTTTTAGGTCGAGCTTAAATATATGATACCCCAAAAGGTTATGGAAAAAGCGGTCGAATTATACACTCTTTAGCGATGGACGAGTCTATCACACAGACTGTTACCTAATGTTTCTGCCGATCCCAAGAGACTGCAAATGCGAAAAGAGGTATTCTATTATTCTCCAATCTGCACCGAATACGATCCAATTGTTCATTATCCGGAGACTACCGAAAGTGATCTCAATAAGCTCTTTTAAATCATCTTAAAACTGGCTTCGCTGCAGCTGAACATGGCTGAAAACACTTTCGCCTTTTTATCAGCCTAATTAAGATATTGATACAGAGTACGCTCTTCATAAGGCCCCACACACACTTAGCCTAATTAAAATATTGATATATAGTCAAAGGACTCCTGAGCGCAAATAGCGAAATGAAGAGTCGAGCGTCGTCCACCGGTCATCTTACTTCCGTGTACGCTACGAATAAGTGGCAGCCAAAAAAACAGCTCTGAATCTACATACTAGATACGGTCTTCTCTCACCAAAGAATCTCAAGACTGTATGATGGCTTCCGTAACCCAATACACTCACAGGAAAATGGTTGTTAAAAAAATTAAATTTCCCTCCTATGTGCTGGAGATGTGTAAGAATGCCGACATTACCTCTGCCCACAGAAGAATTTGCGATGAAAGGTACTGAATTTCATGTTTCCTAACATTTTACGACAGTCTGCATATGACTCGAAAACAAAAACTTATAAATTATTAAGCTGTTTCTTATATGCTATGTTATGTTATATTACGTTATGGTATATTATCTTCTGATATGGATTGAATAACGTCAATGGTGTAAACCCTGTTGCCGGACAAGACAAAGTCCATGTTCTGTTATGTTGCAAACCCAATGGATGGCGGATGCTAACGTCAATGTTGCAAAGCCTGTTGCCGGACAATCCGTTGATGATATGACATATTGTGTTACGGTAGGTTATATTGTGTCATGTTATGTTAAGCTATGGATTGCGGAAGCTAACGCCAATGTTGTGAACCCTGCTGCTGGAAAACGCTACGCCCGTATAACTGCGACTAATAGTCAGCTGCTACTTGTCCACGGATCACCCTAATAAGACATTCAGGGATCATTTTGAACTCATTAAAGATGACTGGAGGGACTTAACTGGTAACCTGATTGCAGCAGGAAACTTTAAAGCAACATTCGTCTAATGTTCGTTTCATGAACATGAAATGGTGTATTAACTTTGGTCCGATGTTTGTAACGTTGAGAAATATAGAAGATAGACTCACCACTAAGTATACCGAATTGATCAGGGCGACGAACTGAGTTGATATAGCCATGTCCGTCTGTCCGCCCGTCCGTCCGTCTGTGCGTCCGTCTGTCTGTTTGAACGCAAACTAGTCCCACAAATTTTGAGATATCTCAAGGAAATTTGGCAAAAGGATGTATTTTTGTATTATATTAGACATTTGTCGGATCCGGTAGGATCTGACCACTATACATATATCTCCCATACAACCGATCGTTCAGATAAGACGATTTTGGTCATTCCTGCCGCAATTTAGAAAGTATAAACGTGAAACTCGGTGATATATATTCCAATATATCATAGAAGATATCCTGAAAAAATCACTTTGATCGGAGCTATATATAGTTATATCCCATACAACCGATCGTTCAGATAGAAAGATTTTTGGCCATTTTTGCCTTAATTTAGAAAGTATAAACGTGAAACTCGGTGATATATATTTCAATATATCATAGAAGATTTTTTGAAAAAATCACTTTGATCGGAGCTATATATAGTATATATCCCATAAAACCGATCGTTCAGATAGAAAGATTTTTGGCCATTTCTCCCTTAGTTTCCAATATAAAAACGTGAAACTTGGTGATATTTATTTTAATATATCATAGAAGATTTCCTGTAAAAATCATTTCGATCGGAGCTATATATAATATATATCCCATACAACCGATCGTTCAGATAAGGGGGTTTTTTGCCATTTTATATTGATCTAAAAAATCGTTTAGGTATGTACATCTGTTCACTATATATTTCTTATCCTATACATCCGATTATTTGGAGATTACAAACGGGATAAGATTATTGTTCAGCCCCATTCATGAAAGGTATGAAGTCTTCGGCACAGCCGAAGATAGTCCCATCCTTACTTGTTTTTTGTTTTTTGTTTTGTTCTTTTCATTTCGTCGCGTTCCTCTTCACTTATTCCACTTTCTCTGCTTCATCTTCTTTTTAGCTTGTTCTCCGTCTTCATGGCATCCACATCCTCATAGTCATCGCCATTATATCCTCCTTAGGGTTCTTGGTCCTCATCTCTTCCTTTAAGCTCAATTTACCATCCCCTTTCCTTTGCCATTTCTTCTTCTTTTATTTTTCTTTCTTCTTTATTATTCATCTTTCGATTACCTTTTTATACTCCTTTCCTTCGCATAATTCTGCTCTATGTTGTTCTGGTTTATGTGCACTCACTGAATCTTTAGCTCGTTACCATTCACCTCAAAATCCCTGCATCTAGTAGCAGTCTTAGAGTAATTCACACAACTGTTCCCACTTTTCGTGACCCAAAACTTATCAAAAGGCAACACTTGAACTACTTCCGTACTAAAAGTCCATACGTAAACCGAAATTTGCTCGCATTACGCTCCACCCTAATGTACACACACAATCTCTCAGTTATTCTAAAATGTCAGTCGTCAGCTGTCACCGTCTCTACTTAACCATTTCGCACGCATTTTTCGCGACCATTTTTTTTGCAGGATTAATACAAAACTTTAGCAACTTTGCTCAGTTTGCACTATTTAGCTAAGTTTTTCTCACTTTTTTTTAGAACTCGAAAATTTATAGCAGTGACTTTTCGTTTACCGCAGTGAGCGTCAACTAATGCTAATGGTAGCGTGATGTTATCCTGCATATGTCACCAAGTGTAGCTCAAATGAGTACTGAGAATACTTGCATGTTGCATGTTGTAACAACAACAATAGCAACAAGATATTTTCATTAAAGTATGATCTACAAAGTTTTTTTCTACTTACAATCAATCATACATCCTTACTCGTATCTTTCTCATTTCCTTCGTTCTCTTTTTGCTCCTAAGTCGTTTCAAACACATCCGTCCCCACAGATGTTAAACCCTGTTTTGCTCTTGAGTCTCAACAACTTTACCACTTTGCCTTACTTACCTACCCCCTAAACATCTGGCGTCCGCATTTTCACTGACAGTCTGTACTTAAGTGCTACAAAAATTAATGGGTTGGAAAACGTTTGTGATTAATCATGGTGCGACTTTTTCGTTAAAGCTTTATTGTGGGGAAATTTTTCTCATGTGTTACGTGGTCGTTTCAGCAGGGAAATATGCACTAGTTACTGCATATCAAATGCACATTCGAATGAGTTTTGTGAGAACGTTAAATTGCCTTTTATTGCTTCAGATTTGTCTCTTAAGAGGATATAAAAAAGATTCAATTAGAATAGTCCAAAAAAGTATCCTTTCTGGCAGCTAATATAACATTCAATCAGTCAAATTGATTTGACTGAAATCCTTATGAGATGTAATGAGATCAACATTCGGTACAAACATTCACAAGTTATCTTCTCCAGAAATATTAGGCTAGATTAAGTCACGTCCTCTCGATGAGAGCAAGAATTCTTGTCATGCGGAACACAGAAAAATATCCCCACAGATGGTAATTCAGAGTGCCTTCCCTCTACTAGTGGTTTACATATTGTCAACGTATTCTAACACTTGGAATCATTTAGAATGATGATCTTGCAATAGGTAACAACCCGGGCTAGCAAAAGAATACTTCCGTATCTGATATCGGTTTCTTTCTCGGCAAATTTCCACTTTAATGTACCAATTTTAACGCTTAACAGCCTACGAATGAGTTCAACCATTCAACCTGGCGCCCGAGTAACCCGTCTAGCTGTTTGGCAATGGAATAAGGAGCCGTGAAAATTGGTTGGATGCCGCAGTCGTTCCTCTAAGATTTTTTTATAATCTCAGAATTAACTTAGACCATATTCCACTCCACAACTCGAAGCAGCAAAAAAGGATCTCTTTATCCTATAAGGGACATGCTGTTCTTTTCAGAGCAAAAGTTCCGTTTCACAGTGACGATTTTGTCGCTCAGCAGCCTCTGAATAAACTTAACTTGGCGCCCGAGTAACCCCTCTGGCAGTTTGACAATCGAAAAAAGAGCAGTTTCAAGTGATCGTCTTCTAATAGTAGTGCTGTAATATCAGCGTCACTGTGAGAAAACTGTTTTCCTATTTTAGATTGAAGCTAGTTTTGGCCATGTTTTAGGACTGATCTCAATTCAAGCGGTATTTCGTGGCGAAACTATACAAGGTGGCAGCACGTTGAGAGCTGATTTGTACTTTATTAATATGATATGATACATCAACTTCCGGCGCAGTACGATTTTGACATTAGTCCATCGATTTTACAAAAACAAAGTGCATGGAACTTGTATTTAAGTTTGTAGGTATGTCAGCATGCTGCGACCTTGTATGGTTCCGCCATACAGTACTTGTATAAGTGTAAATAAAAAACCAACCAGAAATATCTGAAATTGCACAGTAATCATAACTTCAGATCCCATACTTAACGGATTTCATAGACCAAACAAGTCTTACAGTTGAGTAATAACTGGGTTCAATATAAAACCTATAATCGCTTGAAAATCCTATTCAACCGGTATTTAAAAAAGTAAATATCCATGACTCCTCACTCCGCAGCATGGAACATCCGTTCACACCTCTCAAATACCCCAAAAAGGCGGAGTTCTGAGTTGCGCGGGAGATACATTTTTCGAATCTTAGCCTTTTGCTTCTTTGGTTATTCTGTGAGTCAATCAGGGCTGCATTATCCTTTATTGGTAGAACTGGATATGCCTTTCAAGCTTGCATCAACTTCCTTTTCCAGCTACAGACTCCTAAAACTTAAATCCCTCTCGGTGAGGTGTGAAAGTCTCCAATACTGACACCCATAAACAACTTTACTAGAGACATGGTTTTGAAAATAACGCTCGTTCATTACCTATGTAAACTAAATCATAACTGATCCGTAGAAACTTGAATTTTCTAACAAAAACACTGGAGTTTTTAAGGAGATCACGGCGGGAGTTTTAAGCTTCCTCTCTCGCTCATATCATTTTCAGAGCTTCTCTGACCATCTTAATAGTGCTCTTATTTCTTTCTATGAGAAGATGGACCGGTCAACGTACTCATAGACTTTCTATTGGTGGTAGCAGCTTGACTTATATCTCTGCTGAATACAGTCCCATCCTGAAACGACATAAAATTCGCCTAAACCCGCAATCTGAAGACCGTTTATAAGTTACCACTTTGACATTCGATCTACACAAGAAGTTGCCCTTTAGAACCAAACAAAGGCTCTACAGATACGTCTTAACGTAAAGGCAGTCTTGCAGTGGGATTTACTCTGTAGATCATTTGCTTTGATGAAGTATAAATATGTCGGGGCAATTCAGCGTCTTTCAGACAGAGCTTATAATTGCGAAGTGTACCTTGAAATGTTGCTGCCAGCAACCTAGTGAGAAAGGCCACAGATTAGCTTCAAATGAACTAGGTCAAAAATATCGTTCCATTGAGCAAGCTTATTTCAGTTCAACATTGGAACACATACGTCCACATAAACTTGGCTTCGCAACAAAGATAAAACTATAATCGAAATAAATTCCTTATTACTTAACCTTTATCGACTCCGTTGTTGTAACAGTAATTTGTCCTGCCCACTAGGTAATTGCATCCAAGTAAATGGAACGGGACTTAACAGTGTCTTACTGCAATAACAACCCATGATCGGATAAACTTCGAGTCATTACGGTAAAAAGTGCCGGTTTTCGGTTTAAGATAAACTTTGCACTAAACTCTGCTTAAGTGGTTGACCTTCTGAGCTACATTAGACGATCAAATTGATTCAACTTCCATCATATCCAATGCATGTAGGTGTAATTTCAGTGATATCACGATAGGCTAGTCGATGAAGTTGTACACCTGTACGATATTGTTAGGCAGCTAACTTTACGTAATCGAACTTACCACACTTCTGGTATATCGGAGTACAACTTCACCAATGCGAATGAAAGAAGATGATCAGGGTAGGAAGATAAAGAAATAGGACGCCCATTCTGATGGAAGGACCATCCAAAAAACCGATTTGAGCTCCCTTGGTCCTTCCAATTGGCGTAAGGTAGCACAGCAAATAAGCGACTGACCTGCTTTGTTGGATGCTCAACCCCGTTTAGATGGCGTGGCTTCAATAGAGTAATGATGTAGGTACAACTTCCCTCACTAGGGTAAGCACTTGTCATTGGTGTGAGGGCTTAGCCGAACTTCATAGCGCACGACTATGAAGCGGAGCTGTTCAGGACTGGCATCTACGCCGTTTCGCCTCATAGGAGGGCGGCGGGATGTCGGTGACCAAGAACTGCCAACCCCCTAATCCAGGGTGTTATTCGGACCGTGCCTATTAGACGATTTGCAATCAGGGGATAAATTCGGCTGCATTCGAACGGAGTCTTCCCGATACCGGGCCACCTCGGGAAGTATTGATGGCCTTACCACAGTAAGGGGCGCTGCTGTGGCAGACGGTTATTTCCCGTATATAATACTGGACCGCTGAGCCCTTGTCGGGCTGGTGGTCGTACGACCAATTTGAACGACTCATTACCTAATTGTTGTAAGGACGATGATAAGAGGAGGACTGAGTCGCAAGCCAAGGACGACAAATACGCATTAAGCAATGCGACGGACTCGGGAAGCGAGAGTAGTGCTGATCAATGAACTCCGTGTTGGAAAAGCATACGAATGAAAACGGAGTAGTAGAGTGAAGAAAGGTACGGGGCAGAGGAAGTAAGAGAGCTCTCTCGCAGTACCGTGCAGCATTAAGAATTGTCCAACGCCTTAATGTAGCTTTTATCCTAATGTCTAATTTATACTCTCTTTCCACAATACTTTTATAATATGGCAGACAAAGTCTTTTATCCAATTAAATAAAATAAATAAATGTAAGGCGCGATAACCTCCGAAGAGATCTAAGGCCGAGCTTCTCTTCCAATTTGCGTCGTGCTCCTCTTGATTTTCCCTACAAATTGGCCGGACGGGACCTACATGTTTTATGCCGACTCCGAACGGCATCTGCAAGGCAGATGAGTTTTCACTGAGAGCTTTTCATGGCAGAAATACACCCGGAGCGCTTGCCAAACACTGCCGAGGGGCGACCCCGCTTAGAAAAATTTTCTTATAATTGAAAAACATTATTTCTAAAATTTTGATGTTGCTTTGCCCGGGAGTTGAACCCAGGGCATACGGTGTGATAGGCGGAGCACGCTACCATCACACCACGGTGATAAAAGTCATTGAATGCTGCGGACACATCTTTTAGCCATTACACCATCTAAGGCTATTTGGAAACATCCTTTTCGGCTTTGGACCATATCTTTCAAACAAAATAGGAAGGGAACCAGAACGTGCAGTAAATGATGCCACTTCAAACACTTACAACAATAAGTGCGATCTGAGGCTTTCTTCAAATGGGATTCGCTTCTTAAACCACAAGTCATATGTACTTAAATCAAAGAGGCGGATATTTTCTTGGTCCTTTTTTCATCCAAAAATTCGTCTGTCGATCTAAGCTCTTTACAACACCATAATTTCCAATCTTTCCTTTTGAGGATAATATGGTTTCTATTCACAATCATCAGCAATATATGAATGGAATACTAAAAGTGTTGGCATATAGCCACACCTCCGCTCCCCCACACCCAACGAAATGGGTGCTATAAAAGGGATGATGGAAGGACATATACAAAACAAATACTAACAAGGGCCCATAGCAGGTATTAGTAATGGATGAATGTATTTGATTTTGGACAAACTGAAAATGGGGACAAAGCAACAACTAATGGGAAGGGAACATTAAAAGCAAGTAAGGAGGGCTAAGTTCGGGTGTAACTGAACATTACATACTCAGCTGCCAAATTACAGCTTGCAAAACTTTTAAGTTACCTTCTTTTAAAAGTGGCCGGTGCCACGCCCTTTGTTCAAAATTTTACTAATTTTCTATTCTGCATCATGAGGTCAACCCACCTACCAAGTTTCATCGCTTTATCCATCCTTGGTAATGAATTATTCCACTTTTTCAGTTTTTCGAAATTTTCGATATCGAAAAAGTTGTCGTGGTTATAGTTCGATTTCGTTCATTCTAAATCTGAGATGAGTGCTCAGGAACTTACATACCAAATTTCATTAAGATACCTCAAAATTTACTCAAGTTATCGTGTTTACGGACAAACGGACGAACGGACATGGCTAAATGAATTTCTTTTTTCGCCCAGATCATTTTGATATATAGAAGTCTATATCTATCTCGGCTACTTTATGCCGTTACGGATTAGCGTAATGCGAACAAAATTAATATACTCTCTGAGCTCTGCTCAGCTGAGTATAACAAGGGAAGGAGTACAGAAACAGAACAACAAAAACAACAACAGCAAAGATAATGTGTAACGCATATAGAGTCGCCACGTGACATATAGGCGAACATTCAACGCGATGAGTTAATGTGCTATTCAGGAGGTGAGAGGAAGGACAAGGCACAAATCGTTATACAACTGCTCAATTCAATGAGCAATGAATTCAGGTGAAATGAGCGGCAGCAATAAAGAGTATAAACAAACAAATGGAAAGAAGAAAAACTGTTGCAGGAAGGGGATGGAATAATGTTAGAATGCCCTCAATAAGATGATGGAGTTGAATGGGTGCCACAGAATTGGTGTAACCAAAAGGGAACAACAAGTACACAAAAACAAACTTTGTAATATGAGTGCGCCCTTTATCAATGCATACAGCACCACCCCTCGTTCACTTCAGCATTTGCTAATACATACAAAGCACCCCCATGCACTTTCCTTTTACGCACAACATTTAGGGCACTTCTGTTTAACTTCAACATCAGATTATTTTATGGAGCACCCACTTTCTTTGATTTACACATATACAAAACCAGTTTAATGTGTGCTACAAGAGATGTCCAAACTACTAAAGGACTACACTAGTATACTGGTCTAAATGTTCGACTGAAATCGAACTAGTCCGCAAATGAAAGGAAATCTTTGAAGATTACTGAAGCACCCGAATAAAATAAACCACGAAGCGAGCATGACTGTAGTTCATGTGTGCACTCCCCTTATATGTATGGTACTTGGAGAATTTAAGGCGCGCAGCGATTTTCGGCACTTGCCGAATGACGCGGGCTTGGATTAGCTACAACAAGGCAGCTTGTAACAGTTACTTAAAACACACCCTTAGATACTCAGCCCAATCCAGATAACGAGCACTGCTTCCAAGATTGTTTTATTGCAGAAACGCTTTTTTCTAATTATGTTGTAGTTGTAATTGTAGTGATAAAGACACTCTCCGAAGGTCTTGGGGAGTGTTATCGATGTTGGTGGTCCCTTGCCGGATATAGATCCGGTACGTTCTGGTCACAAGCACCATTAAGGTGCAAGCCCGACCATCTCGGGAAACATTTAATATGATCTAGTTTCATGCGGAACTTGGCGTCGCAAGAGCCTCGGCTGCTAGAGAAACAGGATTCGCGACGGGTAGGTGAGGTTGAAAATTGGGTTGGAGAAGCTATAAATTGCGCTGGCAACCCCTATAAAGGGTTGCACTACACAACCCTTTGAATGGATGTAGGAACGCTTCTTTCGAATTATCGTGACCAACTATACGAGGCTGATCAAGTGGACTCCCAGATCAAGGATCTAAACACCGTCGTATAGAAACTATGAAGTGAAAAAATATAAGTGCTGGGTAGATAACCTAAAAGCCCTACAATACCTCCCTGGGATAGGATGGGCTACGGATAATCATAAAAGCGTTGTTAAACCCTACAAAAACGGTTGGCTATATCACTGGAAAACAATACAAAACTAGAAATCATTGACTCTTCCGTTACGAGATTGAGGATGAGATCGGTAAGGCCAAAATATCTAAAACTAAAAGCTCTGTAAGAGTATTGTCTCACCCTAGAGTAAGCAACCTTTTATTATAAACTTATGTTATTATGTGAAATGCTATCGTATGTCCGGCCGCATGTTAGCAAAGTTCTCAGAGGGTTCATAACACGATCACGGCACATATTAACTACAGGAAGGCCTAGAAAAACATTCACCACGAGCCTTGTGACCATGAAATACAGTAACAGATGACCGAGATGATAGCGATTTCGCGCTGTCACCTGAATAGTTCATGAGCTTGGGATTGGAAACAGACTTCGTGTTATGATTTTAAATTTCTATGCACATTCTCTCTCAACACGACTTATGCAAAAGCCCTCCACTTTCGATAAAAACATTTGGTACTTTGGCTACTAATTATTGTTAATGTGTCTGGGGGTTGGAGGCGAGTGCAGCTCTACCGTTGGCGCCTCCCTCATCTTCACGCCATTGGTGAGTTCGCCACAACCAAACCACTGAATGAATTCAAAGTTATATTGGAGTGTGGAGTGGGACTGGAAGCGAAATGAAACTACTATTCGTACCTTCCTCAACTCCAAGCCACTGGTGCGTTCGAAACACCGGCTATTTTTTCACCGATACCACAGACTATCATTTGCCAATGCACCGCTTGTTTGCCTTCAGTGTACCTCTAGTCTTTCCAAAGACTCATCGATCCTCCAACTATGTCACCGTCCCTTTGGGCACCTCTAAGTTTTTACTAGTCACCTGTGGCACCATCTCTAGCTCCACCACTGGTTTGTTACCAGCTTACTTCTATTCGAGTCACCGTTTACCGATTCCATTCGTGATCCTGGAGCATCTGTCAACCGATACCCCGTTTGGCCCTGTGGATTTTACCGAGCGTTTACCTATTTGGCATGCAAGTTTTTTCCACACTTGACTAGAAAATCGGCTACTGGCTAATAAAAGTGAAGGGTGGAAATTCACACTGATAACTTTTGGACTGTTTAATGCCCCCAGAAAAGAATAGACTTTAAAACATTCTTGGGCAGCTAGACGATATCATCGTATTTATGAGCTAAGAGGAAAATATTAAGAACTTGGAGGAGGTTTTCAAAGAATTGCTGGTGTTGGCCTGAAATTATGCCATAAAATGTGTTCATTGTTTTAGAGGGAAGTACTTTAATTGGGTGACAAGGCAACGACTAAAGGAAAATATAGGATCAGTAAGTCTGGGGCAATGCAGCGTGGCCTCCATGAACTTACCAGGACAAATAAAGCTTTTATAAAGAAAAAGGAGAAAGAGGTGGCCTTCCGCACCTTGAAGGAGCAGCTCTTTACTACTCCAATGTTAGCATATCCAATTCCAGTAGCAACATTTATTCTGGATCCAAATCCGAGTAGATGTGGCAGAAGAGGCGATTTTCCAACTGATCGATGGACAGGAGAAGGTTACGCTTACTATTAACTGCAGCTACCGAGAGGAACAATGGTGTAAAATGAAGAGAGCTGTTGGCATTCGGTAAGTGTATCATCCCAAACTGCCTCCAAGGGCAGTGAATTCATGTTATGGCAGCACTTAGGCTGATGATAATAACCTCTACGAATGAATGGGACATGGAGCAGTAAAGGAAGAAAGTCTGAGTGTGGCACGTTAGCGCATATGCTGCAGCGATGCGAACGAGCAACTAGAGAGAAAAGATCAGCAGAGAACGCTCCTGCGAAGACATATTGGACGCAATTAGTAATGGGTATACGGTTACCGTACCGGCATATGGGAGATTAAGGATGGTCAATGTATGTACAAACTGATATTTGTCTCATGGACAAGGATCCTTAGTGATCTGAATGAATCACACAAGGGTCCATAAGGTCATCTATGAAACGTACCTCTTTTGGATTGGTTACCGGAAGTCGATCAGAATGAAAAGCCACTTGCGACGAGTTGACTTGTGATGTGTATGCTTTAGTTTGGTCATAGGGTTGGCGTCTGCGCCCACAAGAAAGGGAGTGCATGTTTATATTGTGGACAACAACAAAATGGCACAACATATTTCGGACAATGACAATGGCGTCGCTACAGCGCCAACGTCGCGTCATTAGTCCATTTACTTTTGACGACGTCCCGCACTTGTTGTGCAACTGACATTGAGGACAACGTCAACGTTAGCATTTCTGCTACCTAAGTTTTTGCGTCATTTATATTTTATGTAGATGATTGATTGATATCCACTTCCTTCTGCTGGACATTGGTTTGTTGCATAACAGAGGAAAGCTGACAAGACTTAAATGCGCTTAGTAGGTTTACCAGTCAAAATGTCTAGCACAGTACTGTGCTGAACAGGTTTTGCGGTTTTCATATGGACATAAAATACAGTAAACAGTAAATTTGATTGAAAGATGTAACAACAACATTTGGTTGTTTAAGAGAAAAAGTGTAGTTTGATCTATGAATTGGCAGATAATAAAGAGTGTAATCTGCTTGAATTATCCACTGATCGTTGACGATGTTGTAACACCAAAAATTGGTCGCTGACGATTTCGAAAAGACCCGACTTTGTATTCCCTAAACTAGATAAAGAGGCAAAATAGTGGATTTTGAATTAAACGAGGACAATACGATGTAGGTACTCGCTGTCATTCAAGAAATAATCGGCGCAGTAGCAGCCACTTCACTCTTGACGTACATATTCGAGACTGTAAAGGACTTCGTCTATCTCGGAGAATCATTCTTGCCAACAAGTGCTATTTTGAAGAAGCTGCGAAATTTCGCAAGGGAACCATCGTATATTGGTAAAGTTGAAGCTGTGATGCTAGGATCGCGTATCTTGCTATCATCCATGTCAAAGCTTTGTCGGAACGCTAAGTTATCGATTTTTTATCGAAATCAAATTATTATCGAGCAGTTGTCGATTATTTACTGGTAAGTTTACAAAAACATATCGATTTGTTGTCGAAAATTTATCAATTTGTTTACGGCATGGTGTAGATTTGTTATCGAAAAGTTGTTGGTCTATTTTCATAATTTATCGATCTACTACCGAAAATCGATATATTATGACAAAGTTATCGACTTGTTACTAGCGTGTTATCGATTTGTTATCGGAAAATTTTTTATTATTAATGGAAAAGTGATTGATATGTTATCAAACATTTATCGATTTGTTATCAAAACTCTATCGAAACGTTTTCGATACATCAGACTTAATTTAAACTATTTTTTACTGCTGCATCTACTAGAAGAGTCATTTGAGTTTATATTTTTAAGACAACTTTAAACTGTTATCATAACTGAAATGTAAAATGTTGCTTCTTTTAATCTGGAGTCACATTTAAGTTCAGTAGTAGCGCCTGAATGAAATAATGTGCTAAAGCTCATATTGACGTATCATTATTCCAATTTGTATAAAAGTGCTCGGGCGCCATCTTCGGCAATTTTCTTCGAGAATAATAATAAAAAGCACCAGATGGTAACCCTTTGATGATTTTATGATTATATTTTGCGTGAGTGGGGAGCGTTAAGGCATATGCACTTAGGCTCGCACTAAATTTTTAAATACGAAAAAGTATTCGGGCTCCAACTTCTGATATTTCTTTTTTTTTTTTTTGAGTAAAAAAGAACGAAAACACGGATTTTTTGTGACATTGAAACTATTACGAAGAGAACTTAGCTGAAATAGAGATATATGCACAATCCCTTGTGGAAACACTATGACTGGACTCAACTCTTGCAGACGCTTTCAAATTTGCTTGATATTACAGTTTGAATTATTTCTATTTATGAAGGGCCGTTTTCGCTTAGCGTTAACCTAACAGGCGCTCACCAATCTGATAGATCACCGAACGATTTCTATCAAATAAAGTTCCAGTTAGCGTGAACCGAAGATGGTGAAAACAGCGCTAAATGTTCAACTCTTTTATATACACATAAATTTGAGATAATAACGAGAAAGAAATACATACCTCACCTTATGAGAAATTGTTCATCGGTATTTGCTTGTGACATTTTACTCCTCCACTCAAGCGGTTTTCAAAATGCTGAAATCGAAAAAAATCATTTCCTTAATTCACCAATTTTTAGAGTTTTTGATATTTTATTTTATGGAAAAATAAAAGCAAAAATTTCATAAGAATGCGTTGGAGAAGAAAAAAAACCATAGACGGCCCTTAGTTTTAAATCTATGTGTGAGGGCATCGGAAACATTTCCTTATATTTGCACATACAGCCGAAAACAAAGTCCCTGCTGTCATCGAGCAAAGAGTCGGCGCATCTGCGCCTTGGCAACCATGCTACTGTTGGCAGCCATAATTTCGAAATATGTAGTAAAAGACTTCGCGTATTTGGGAACCGGCATTAACACTAATAACAGCACCAGCTCTGAAATGTAGCGAAGAATCACTCTTGCCAATAAATGCTACTTTGGACTAGGTAGGCAATTTAAAAGTACATTCCTCTACAGGAAAACGAAAATCATGCTCTGCAAATAACTTATCGTACCCGTCCTGTTATATGGTGCAGAAGCATGGACCATGACAACATCAGATAAAGCGGGTCTGAGAGTGTTCGAGAGAAAAGTTCTTCGAAAGATTTATAGACCTCTACCTTTGGGGATGCCGAGTACCGAAGAAGATTTAATGATGAGTTGTACGAGCTTTACGCAGACATCAACATAGTCCAGCGAATTAAAACGCAGCGGCAGCGCTGGCAAGGTTAGGTTATGCGAATAAAAGATGACGTTACGGCTTAGAAAGTATTTCTATCGGAACCCGCCTATCAAAGCAGAGGAAGAGGGCGGCCCCCACTACTAGGACTAGGTGGAAAACGATTTAACTCTCTTGGTGTAACCAATTGGCGCCAGTTGCCAGAGCGAAGAAGCGAATGGCGCGCCTTGTTGGACGGGCATAACCATTTAAACGGTTAAGTGCCTATTAAGTATGTAAGAAAGTATACAGCCGAAATAGATTTTTATTGTAGTTTGGTTCCAATTTTTAAAAGTGTTATGTAATTATTTTGGTCCTATTTTTGTCTGCTAAATCGGCTGCAGCCCCTTAAAAGTATGATTCTCGTTTTCATCATAAAACGCTACTACGTGCAAACGACTGCATATCTCAAAAGGACATCAGGAAGAAACCAAATAAAAATATAACAAGTAAGAAAATCTACATAAGTTCGGGTGGAACCGCACATTTCATACCCAGCTGTGCACTTGAAACGCTGTTGTTGTTTGTTTTGTGTGGTTAATAATCTTATAAGGCTGCGCAATAATACTGTAACGAATTTAGGGAAATTCCACTTATTTGAAACCTTCCTCTTACGTTCGAAAAAATCACTCCAATATTCAGTATTGCAAACTGGCCCTTATTTAGATTACTTTGGGAGTAGTACTTCACAATTATACTTCGCAACCAATAGCGTGTTTAAATCAAAACTGATACGTTATTACTCAGCTTGCGCTGCTTTTATACTCTCGGTTTCCTCGTTAACCCATTTCCCCTAAAGTCTAGTAATTACCCGAATAGTTGTAGCTCATGCTTGGTTAGTGACCAGCTATATAAGTACATGTATATTTGTAGTTTATAGCCATATGCGTGTGTATGTGTGAGTAACTACTTCGGCTAATGACTACATCTATGTGTGTGAGATAGCTCTCCGTCGCCTTCTACATAAGTGTTGCTATCTTTAATGTGTACACGTACATAAGAGTGGCTAGTTCATGTTTTTGTTGTTGCGTGATAACTTACTAACAGCTTAGTGATGCTAATATTCGTCACAATATATATGTGGTTCTATTAGGAACTCATTTTCGTTAAAAAGAAGCAAAAAGGATACACAGGCAACCAGCAATCAGCGGGTAAAAACGAAGTTTAACAGTTGTATCTATGAAAATAATGTTTATGCCGAATTTCGTTCAACTTATGGCATTAAATGTATTTTGGAAAGAGCAACAATAACGACTTCTGAGGTAGAATACTTAATATGTATTTAAATACCATAGAGTTATTGCAAACTTTGTTGAGGACCTTTCGGAAAAGTGGACGTGGTCTTCAAACCGATTTTGATTGATAGGATAGGAGGATAGTGTATCTGCCAAATTTCAATGTAATATGTTTAACGGCTTTTGATTTACGGCTTGTTAAACTTCCAAATTGTCTTCTTCTAAAAACGGGTGGTGCCACGCCCATATTCCAAAGTTTTATGTTTCGCGCATAAAACCAACACACCTAAAAAATTTCATAAGCTTAGGGGTATTTGCTTTTGCTTTTATCTCATTTTTTCTAAATTTTTGATATCGAAAAAGTGGGCGTGGTTATCGTCCGATTTCGCTCATTTCCAATACCAATCCATTCTGGGTCCAGATAAGCCCATATACCGAATTTGCATATCTCAATATTTGGTCAAGTTATTGTGTTAACGAAGGGACAGGAGGACAGACAGACGGACGGTCATAGTTTAATCAACCAACTCAGTCAAACGTACGTTGGGGTGGATCAAATTGTACAAAACAAAAGTGCTCTTAATTCCATTTTTTTTTTTTTATTTTGAGAGCTGAACGCCGTGAGGTGCAAATTTTAACAGATCCATTTTTCTATCCTATTCACCGCTAAGTAGCGGTAAGCTGTGACTGCTATAATTTAATATTTCCGATGCGCTTACGACTACGACTATTGTAAATGGATAGAGCCATACCCGTCTTAAAGTTAATTTTCTATTTTTCAGAGAATCGGCAAAAACCCCACCACGTTCAGTTTTTTACAATTCTCTCACAGTACTCAGTTCACCTTAAACTGCAACATTAGCAATGCAATCTACCGGCAGCTTGAGATGCGATCAAAAGTTGCTCTCCATCAAAAAAAACGTCGAGAACGAGGGTAACCCATCTGGGGGCAAGCTAACACATCTTATGAAAGCACAATTATAGGATGCAAGAGGCAAAGCTCAACGTAGAAGGGAGTGAAGATGGCGCCGAATGCATTATACGCATGCAAAGAATGCTGGGGTGAACATTGGGTCTATCGTCCTCCCTTTCTCATTGGGCATTTCAGCGATTGTAAGAATTATCCCATGACATTGGTAAACAGCCACCCAAAAAAACCTACCCAAAAAATTTAGGGGGTTCGCAGGCTATCAATTCATAGCATTATGGGAGCCCGATAAACAACCCCGACGTCTGCACATTCCACCTGTAGACCTGAAGGCAAAGAACATAGCGTTAACAACTGCAACGAGGCTCATGGCCTCCATACAGGACGAACAGATTATCTGATTTCATATTTGCGCTTCGAAGGGGCTCTTAGAGCCACAATAGAGGTAGATGGTTGGCGCAACAGATGGTTCCAAGTAGTGGAAGGAGTAGGGTCTGCGGTTTATTGCTCAGATCTGAAAATAAACAGATCCCAGAAGCTGTCAGATCACTGAAGCGTTTTTCCGGCGGAAGTAATAGAAGTAAGCAAAGCAATAGAAGCGCTGGAAAAAAATAGATAAACTACAGCCGCGTTTACTTTTATATTGACAGCCAAGCAGCAATTAAGACAATAATCCTGAATAGCGTAGCCTCTAAAAGTATGTTAGAGTTTAAGAAATCCCTGGAAAGAACCGGGACAGGGCTATATTGGCTCCCAGTGCATATGGGAATAGATGGGAATGACAAAGCGGATGAGCTTGCTAATAAGGGCACATCCCTCGAAGCTTGCTCCGTAGACGTCCCAATTATATTGGCGAAGAGTCGCACATAATCCGCCAAGCTAGAAAGGCGCTGGCCCAGCGCGGGGCTGTAAAGTATGAAAATCATGTGTGGGTCTTACAACCTTTGACAAAACAGAGTTTATACTAACATTAACAAGTAATGAAAGCTAAGTTCGAGTGTAACCGAACAATACATACTCAGCTGCCAAATTACAGCTTGAAAAACTTTAAATTACCTTCTTTTTAAAAGTGGGCGGTGCCACGCCCATTGTCCAAAATTTTACTAATTTTCTATTCTGCGTAGTAAGGTCAACCCACCTACCAAGTTTCATCGCTTTATCCGTATTTGGTAATGAATTATCGCACTTTTTCGGTTCTTCGAAATTTTCGATCTCGAAAAAGGTTGGCGTGATTATAGTGCGATTTCGTTCATTTTAAATATCGATCTGAGATGTGCCAGGAACTTGCATACCAATTTTCATTAAGATACCGCAAAACTTAGTCAAGTTATCGTGTTTACGGACAGACGGACGGACCGACGGACGGACATGGCTAAATGAATTTCTTTTTTCGCCCAGATCATTTTGATATATAGAAGGAAGTCTATATCTATCTCGATTAGTTTAAGCCGTTACGGGGTACCGTTATGCGAACAAAATTAATATACTCTGTGAGCTCTGCTCAGCTGAGTATAAAAAGAGAAAACTAGACTCATGACGTTTATTCTGATAAGGCACTGCCTTTTGGCATTACATGCCTTTAAATTACGCTTGGTCAGTGATAGCATATGTAGGAAGTTCGAGTTGGAGGCTAAGTCTCCACCTGTTAGGAGTGATACCGCTTTCAGATCTAGAAAGCTTCTGTTATTTGTCAAGACGGCGAAATTACATTATAACATAGGTCCTGGTTTTTGATAGGGGTTTTCAGTTTGGTTGTTAAACAAACAAATGGTAACACTATGGACTCTTTCAGTCTATGTGAGGTCCTCACGTACCGGCCTGTTCACGTACCGGCCTGTTCAACCTAATCAAACCTACTTTTCGTATGGTATGTCGATTTTTAAGTAATTGGGGTTGGAACATATGTAGGTGTATGAAAACCTAATCTGTGTGAAAACTAAAATAGAACATCCCTCCACATCCCTGCAAAAATCACGAGTACTCCATAGAGTACTCGCTATGGACCAAGCGAGTGCTCCAAAATTAACCACAATTCATACAAAAAATATGGTCCAATTAACATTGCGATGTCCTAGGACTGGACCATATACTCCAGCTCAGCATTACATCAGAGTAATCCAGTATGACACAAGTGAACCACTTGATCCAACAATTTTTGCAGGTATATCATAACTTGCACAGCCGTCTGAAGTGGTCCCTCACGAAAAATGAGCTTCCCAACATTTAAAACACTGTACTCGCTCCCTGCTCACGTCTTTCCCTCCGCCAACCATATCTTAACTTCTATCTCCAGCCACCAAAATCTTTACCAATTCTACCAAGTTAAATATACCAAGTTCAGTTGATTTGACATGTGTAACTTAACTGTCCAAAACTATAAGCAAGCATATTCTATGTACGTACAATTTACAATTGTGCGCGCAGCCCCCTTCACCCCGCCTTAGCGTGTCATTACACTCTTTACACATTTACAGCACTAACGGCATAGCAATTGTAGAAGTCCATTTCATTGTCAGCTAAAAAATCTCATTTTTCATTCAAGAAATACTGATGGATTCGTCAACCAGTCAGGCAGTCAACAGAAGAGTGATGAAGCCGGTTGGTTACGAATAGCAATTTGAGGATACGAAAAATAAATTGAAACGAATGATGAGCCCTAAAACCTTTTTAGCGCAATTTAACAACGGAAAGTGCAGAATATTTTTGTTTGTTGTAATATTTCCGTTGACAAATACAGTTGACCAAGTCGTGTTGTTGCATGACAGCTCTCAGAATGTAATCAAAGTTTGCACAAGCTTTGTAGAATCTATCTATCTTTTTCAATTTTAAGCTTTCTCATCTTCGTTCATTTGCACTTCAAAAATACTTTCGAAATCTTGAATGACAAGCGTCAAGTACTGTTACTTGAATGCCATTCAATCTTATGTCATTGGGCGACACAAACATTCTACCGCCTACAACTACTCATAAAAGGGCGTGAGTTTTTATACCTCGTTATTGGTAGTCTGAGACGGTATCAAGCAATAGAGATAGAGATATACTTTCACAAATCGATATGATCAATAGTGAAAAGGAATTGGATTCGTCGTGTAGTCCCTGAAGTCGTGTGTTCGCACTAAAACCGTTATTAGGGTTGCAGGATAGCATTAAAAACTCATGAATTTCTTGATTGCATCAATGGGCAATATTACAAGTGAAGTGCCTGAACATAAGAAAGACATTCACTGAGTGGTTTGAGCCTGGCTCTAAGTCGAATCATCGATGCCGGACTACATGAGAGCTACACAAAAGATAATTAGGTTAGAGAGGTGCAAGTGCTGAGCCGATCCCGAATGACGAAGCCTTTGGTGTTGTCTGAATACTGCAACCAATATAGCCGAACTCCTTGGCTAAACCACGGAGTGATACTATCTCTGAGTTAGGCTACGTTCTTGGTTTGACTTGCGTGAGCGCCAGCAGCTTAACTCCGAAACAGAATAAGCATCTAATGAAATCACAATCACAGCCGGAACCATACCCGAAGAGGTAATTAGAGACCAGCATATTGAATGTCTTGGAATAAGGCATGCTTGTTGTAAATGGCGAATAAGTCCATAGACCCAAAGTTTTGACAGGTGAAAAAAGCCGCTGCAGTTGCGTTAGTATCAGAAGTTCTAGAAACGTTGCGTGTTCGTTTCATATCTCGGAATGAACTGCCCATATCCTTAAAACTTTCTTGAACCTTTGGGAAATGTTTTTGGGGCTTCAACAACAGCAACAATAGGTAATAGCAATGGACGAAGTATATCCTTAGGCCTCTCTTTCTTGGGTACTCCACTGGCCTCTCCAATTCTCTTGTTCTATATGTCGCCCGTTCCTGTCTATTTTGTCTCTTTGTTTTCTCTACCCCAGCAGTCAACGGCAACGAAACTTCCAATATCCTTAATACTTCCTACAACCTGCGGGAAGTGTTTTTCCGATTTCAACAACAACAACAAGAGGTAAAAGCAATGGTCGAAGCACATCCTTATGCCTAGCTTCCTTGGGTTATCCAACGGCCTCTCCCATTCTCTCCCTCCCTTTCTCATTCTCTCCCTCCCTTTCTCATTCTCTCCCTCCCTTTCTCATTCTCTCCCTCCCTTTCTCGCTCTCTCCTGTCCATCACGTCTCTTTTACTTCGCCTTCCCCAGCAATCAACCACTTGGTTGGTTTTCAGTTTACAGCGCTCACAGTTGTGTGTTTAAGAAAGTCGTTTCAATGGGTCCCGTCGGGGCTAACTAATGTTCTAACTAGCCTGGCAAAAATCAAGGGTGTAATGGAGCAGTCACGTCCTAATTCTCGCTCAAAATGTACCACGTCCATTTGGCGAGTTTGATTCTTTTACTTGCATTGCTTTGTTAACCTCGGTATCTTCTGGAGCAATTGAGCATAAGATGTTTGGCTAGCGGAGCCACAGGACAAAACAATCAAATAGAAATAACACCTTCCTTTCGTCGTTACAAAAATAAAAATTGGTTTATGGCTCGGCGAGGACCAGTGGATGGTGTTGCCTAATATCAGCGTCTTCCTCAGAAACTGGCGTATCATGAGGTTCTGGTCGAAAGTACTTTTACCAGTTGTGAAGCCGCACTGATAAGATTCGGTAACTTTGGGTTTCAGTCTTTTGCACAATACGCTAGCTAGACCTTTATATGCGATAATTAGCGGGTTTCAGGCACAATCCTTTTTTCTGGATTGACCAGAGCACACCCAACTTCCAATATGCTGGAATGAGCTCGTCTGACTAGATTTTGAAAAAAATCCGATGCAGGTTTGCTCGGTAGTCCGCGTTTTGTTATTTTTAGCGCCCTGTTCGTCCCTGCCTTGCTGCACTATCGCCTTTTTTACAAGATAGTTAGCTTCGATAAGAAGGCAAGAAAGAAATGTTTCTTATGATGATCAAAGTCAAGGCGAAATATTTGCTGTCATCAAATAAAGAATAGGCGCTTTTGTGCTTTTTCAGTCAAGTCACTCTTGACGCATGTAAATTCGGGAATGTGAACGACTTTGTCTATATGAGAACGAGCAATAACAACGAATATTAAATTGGCTGATAATAATAACTCTAGCAAACAAGTGCTAGCTAGGATCGGTAGGTAAATGAGAGGTAAACTCTGCTATAGAGGAAGCAGAGTAAATCTCTCAGTATGGACGGTAAGGAAAGAAGATAAGATGGGCTTGTATCTGATGCCAACGGAAGAACTTTAATGATAAACTGTATGATCTATACATAGACATGAATATAGCGCCGGCCGAGAAGGTATTGTCACCCGAATTCGACAGCAGAAGAAGGGAGGGACCTTCACAGAGCTGGGGGAAGCAGGTGGAGAAAGACTTATAAATAAATAAATGTAAGGCGCGATAACCTCCGAAGAGATCTAAGGCCGAGCTTCTTTTCCAATTTGCGTCGTGCTCATCTTGATTTTCCCTAAAAATTGGCCGGACAGGACCTACATGTTTTATGCCGACTCCGGACGGCATCTGCAAGGTAGATGAGTTTTCACTGAGAGCTTCTCATGGCAGAAATACACTCGGAGCGCTTGCCAAACACTGCCGAGGGGCGACCCCGCTTAGAAAATTTTTCTTCTAATTAAAAAACCTTATTTCTAAAATTTTGGTGTTGCTTTGCGCGGGGTGTGAACCCAGGGCATATGGTGTGGTAGGCGGAGCACGCTACCATCACACCACGGTGGCCGCCAAAGCTTGGTCTGCCAAATTTGACAGTAAAACAAGGGAGAGACCTTCACAGAGCTGGGGGAAACAGGTGGATACAGACTTGGTCTCCCTAGCTTGACAGCAAAAGAAAGGAGGCACCTCCACAGAGCTAGGGGAAACAGTTGGGGAAAGACTTGGTCTCCCAAATTTGACAGCAAAAAAAGGGAGAGACCCCCGTACAGCTGGGCGAAACAGGCGGAGAAAGACTTGGTTTCCCAAATTTTACAGCAAAAGAAGGGAGAGACCTCCACAGATATGGGGGAAACAGGTGGATAAAGACTTCGTCTCCAAAATTTGACAGCAATAGAAGGGAAGGGCCCCACAGAGCTGGGTGAAACAGGTGGAGAAAAACTTGGTTTTCCAAAATTTTACAGCAAAAGAAGGGAAAGACCTCCACAGAACTGGGGAAACAGGTGGAGGAAGACTTGGTATCCCAAATTTGATAGCACAAGAAGGGAGAGACCTCCACAAAGCTGGGGGAAACATGTGGAGAAATACTTGGTCTCCCTTCCCTGCAAAAATCGCGAGTACTCCATGCATGCATGTACGGAGTACTCGCTATGGGCCAACCGAGTGCTCCAAAATTAACCACAATTCATACAAAAAATATGGTCCAATTAACATTGCGATGTCCTAGGACTGGACCATATACTCCAGCTCCGCATTACATCAGAGTAATCCATGGAGTACCCACAGTCCAATAAACATCGTGTAGTGATTAAAATCGTTAAAAACGAGCAATGATCGGCTAACAATATGTTCGTGTAGAAACATGAGTTGGTCCATAGCTGCGTTACAGTGGAGATAATGGTAAGTACCCCAGTGGACCACATGATCCAACGATTTTTGCAGGGTTATAGCTCCAAATTAATTGAGTTGTTGTAAACCAAGATAACTGTCTCATGACTGATAACTGGCATGGTATTGAGAGCGAAATGTAAGTAAAAAAAATAAATTTTGATAAAATAAGCTTAAAATTAATACAACAACAACTTGTTTTTTATCTCGGACGAGCCGAACATCCCAGCAAAAATGCTTGGAGTAATTGTAAAAAGGAGCACTCATTTGTTGCTCCATTAGGAGCAAGAAAAAATGTTTGTATGTTCGTTACCGTTCGATACATTTCGTGTCATTCCGTTGTGCCGCCAAACTGCTGATTGCGCTCGCGGTATCATTATGTGTTCGGTATTTGGTGAAGTAAATTAATAGGCATAATGAAGGTGACACTTTGACGAGTGAACCGCTTGAGGAGCCGCCATTTGCAAATTCTGCCTTCGCTGCAGATGCAAATTGTAAAATAGCTCGTGTATCATACATTTCTGTAATTAACTAAATCGTTTTAAATTTTCAGCTCAAAGTGATATAACTATAATTTTAAAAAGAATGGAGGACAAAATGTATTCAATATCGGATGATGTCAAAAAACTTAAAGAAATTGCTTGCCAACATACTGTAGCATTAGATTCAGTTTTAAAAACTATGAATTCGAAGCCAAGGGACCTAAAACTTTTCCCTATGAATTCCTTGTCGCAGCTGCAGGAGTTCGAAGAAAACTGTGAAAATTACACTCATGTAGAAATAGTAACAGAAATGGATAAAATTTTAATAACCTATTTATTTGTTTAGGTAACTTACATTAAAAAAAAATTGGAGGAATCGAGTTATACAAAACGTTGCAGGAAATTTTTGCAGATACACTCCTAGCTAAAATTAATTGGGATGGAAAAAAGGGAAGGAAGCAATACAAAACTTCAAGCTATTCAACTATTTTATTTAGGGTATGTGATTTAAATTTTTTAGGAATTAGAATTTAACTTTTTACAAATAAGATTCAAAAAACTTTTTGTATTTATATACGTACGTATTTTTTTATTCTTTTGGCAGTTTAAAAAAATTGTTTTCAAATTTTTGTTGTTTTCAAATTTTTTTTTTCATATACCAAATTCGAGAAAAAAATTAAAAAAGCCCTTCATAAAGCAAAGGCAGCCTCATACCGTACAAAATACAATGAAAAATTGAAAGTTTAATCTCTTAAACAATGAATCTCTTAAAACAATGAAATTGCTTTTTTTACTGTTATTTGTTAATATTATACTTGGTCAAAGAAATTATTAATATTATTACTTGTACTTGTATAAACAAAATCTGAGATTCAAAAGTTCTTCCAGCCATGGAACGCCCCATTGTTTTATACTTTTTCATGAATATGTAATCTTATGAAAATTTATATTTTTTTAATAATAAAATAAATTAAAAAACCATTTTTGGACTTATCTGTAAAAAAACGTAGGAGTCTTTAATAAGTATACTCTGTTTCCAATACTCCATGGAGTAATTCATTCAATAATCCGAGGAGTACTCCGTTCAATACTCCGAGGAGCGCTCTCCACAATGCTCCATGGAGTACTTCATTCAATAATCCAAGGAGTGCTCCCTTCAATGCTCCAAGGAGTACTCCGTTCAACACTCCGAGAAGCGCTCCCCACAATGCTCCATAGAGTACTTCATTCAATGCTTCGAGGAGTGCTCTCTTCAATTCTCCATGGAGTACTCAATTAACAATTTTAAGGAGTGCTCCTCTCCAATGACATGCAATGTTTAAATGGAGTAAAATTTCCATGAGCATAAGAGCAATATGGAGTAATCCTGTTATTCAAAATATTGTTCCTCAATTACTCCTTGGATTACTTCTTTTTTTGCTGGGATAACTGAAAGTGAAGAAAAAATAGAAGATATACCAGTTGCCACAGATTTCAGCTTTTTGCCATCTACGTCCGCTGACAGCTAAAATCCCAAATTGACATCCCTAATTCCCAGCAAAGCAATACATGCATGCATGTATATATATATACATACATACATACAAGGCACACTCTCTCTCATTCTCAAATTGATGAAGTTTTTCTAATCGATAATGTCAACACTCAATAGCCTCTTAAATTGTATTCTAAAATGTTTAATGAGAATTGACGCTTTAAGCGCTAGAAGAAGGTAGGCAGTCAACCATTGAGACATTGAAGGCAGTGGCTATAAATAGTGAACGGTTGTAGAAGAAAATCTCCCGTCAATTTATTAGTGACAGCATTTTAAATAAGCTCTAATCCAATGGAGGCAAGTTTTCTAGGTATTTTGAAAAATTTGATTGAGATATTTCTTTTTAATTGAATGTTAATCCTATTTACGTGAATGGTTTCTGAAGTGGGAATAGAGTCCCAACTGAAATATTAATGTGGTTATTAAGGGGAAATCGGCAGTGATTTCCTCCTCAGCCGGCCTATTTGCAAGCCTTGAAGAAATGAGAAAGTAACACGGAATTAGCACCAGTATTGTATTTCACCAGCTGATCCATAATATTGTATCGAATAAATAACTGCAATATTCAGTATTGAGAAATGGTCTTTACTTAGACTACTTTGTGAGTAGTACTTCACAATAACAATTACACTTCACTTAATAACGTCTTTAAATCAAACTGATTACTAATTCCTCAGCTTGCGCTGCTTTTATACTCTCGATTACCTCGTTCGCCCATTTCTAGTAAGATCTAGACTTTTCACGAACATGCCTTCTAGAACAGCTGTATCTCATGCTTGGTTATTTAGTTATATACATGTACTAGCTTTACCAGGCGAACGTTGTAACGTCCGAGATCGAATGCATGTTGCGTTATTTTTCCTGGTTTGTTTGTTGATAATTTAATTTATCGTTCTGTAAATTGAATTGAATTTTGTACGCATATTTGGTGAAATTTTCTGTTAAAACATTTTATTCTTGTATCTTATTTTATATTATTGTATTGCTTTTACCGCTGATGATTGTTGCTTTGATTACATTCCGAAAAAGCATGACTGGTGAGCCAATTTTCAAAGTTGATATATGCGCAGGCATTCCTTTTGGTTTTAAGGAGTATAGAAATTCATTTGGATAATTCACAATTTTATCTTCATCTGTAACTGTGTCGATCGATTTATATTTCGCCACTTCACTAGGAAATTGATTTTGAAAGCGATCATTGATTTTGTTAACATGATCATTTTTGGGAGCTAAGATAGTTCTATCGCATAGCCAAAAAACAAAAACATTTAAATTTAAAATTCTTAATTCTGAAATATGAAAAACTTTCGTCTTGATCGAAGGAACCTCAGGCCAAAATTTGGTGATGATCGAAGTATAGCAAACACGTTTTCATAGGGAACACACACAGAAATTGATTTTTATAGAAGATGTAGATAGACTGAAGCTAAACAATTTTTTTAACAGCGGCCGATTACTAAACGTACAAAAGGCATAACAGCTAAACTCACCAATGCAGTCGAACTTTAGGTGTTAAAATAACTTAAGTTTGTACGGCAGCCATAGTTTTTCCCCATTCCACATTTTACTGGAGGTTTTAGGACTTAACGTCACATAGCTCCTTACCAATTTTAATTATCCTACCATTACGACATCCAGATATATGCAGTATAATATATTCCATTTGTATGGGAGGTGCCACGCCCCCTTTTTCCCAATTCCATATTTTCTTGGTGGTGTTAAGGATTAACCTCAAATAACTCCTTACTGAATTTCAATATTCTGGCATGTATACCTTCAAAGTTATGCAGTACCAAAGATTCCATTTAAATGGGAGGTTCCACGCCCCCTTTTTCCCAATTCCGCCTTTTCTTGGTGGTGTTAGGGATTGACCCCATATAACTCCTTACTGAATTTCAATGTTCTGGCATGTATACCTTCAAAGTTATGCATTACTAAAGATTCCATTTGTAAGGGAGGTGCCACGCCCCTTTTATATATCGAAATTATTTTTAGCCTAAAACCTTCCCGTTGATCGAAGGAACCCATAACCAAAATTTGGTGATGATTGATGTGTGGGAAATACGTTTCCATAGCGAACACACACACACACAGAATTTGATTTATATATATATATGGCTGAACCGATTTGGGATTTCAAAATCAACTAACCATCATCTCTCCTTCCTGTATCTTTCCTGAAAATTTCATAGCAATCTGTCGAGCCGTTGTCGAGTTATGGAGTGACAATCAAAATCTACACTTCTTTTTATATATATAGATATCCGTAGTTTATATTTTTCTTCTAGCCATATTCGTGTGTATGTTTGAGTAATAACTTCTGCTCTTAGCTGCCGGCTACATATATGTATGTGAAATAATCTCTCTGCTTCAAGCTGCTAGTTATGTGATGGAATATTCTTCGTTGCCTTGTACATAAATATGGCTGCTTGCTTTAATGTGTACATGTACGTAAGTGTGGCTGCTGGCTGTTTTTGTTGTTGTGATTATTTACTAACAGCATACCTAGTGATGTTAGAAATGCTAATATTCGCCACAATATAAAGATTTAAAAAATCTTCTGGACCTTTTCGTCATGACAATCCAAAAAATATCAGCCCACAAAATTCGGTTACAAAATGATACCAGAACAAACGGCGTTTTAAACTATTCGCAGAAAAAAGATAACATTGATTAACAATACAACCCTTGTCCAATCCTAGGAGCAGCAATGTCAAAGTATAAGCCGCTATTTACAGGATCAGCACAAAACATCGCACACCCTACATCTTCCAGTACCCTGAAACCTTCAACAGACACATATATCGTTTCGTCCGCCATTTATGTACGAAGCCCATCACTCAATTGTGGCTTTAGAATCTCCAGCGAAGCGTAGGCATGGGGCGGGTCTAATGTAAGATGAAGCTGTACGGCTGTAGATATATTACCCGCGCTAAAGCTGTTCCTAGTTTTGTTTTATTGTTCTTGCCCAATACACCCACAGGGGAGATGCGCAGAATAATCCGTACTGTGTTGCCGTGGTTTTGTTTCTCAGTGGTCTGGTTATATTGATCATTCAAAGTCTTAATACGACTTGTAGGTCATCATCACTATCATTGTAAATACAAAAGGATGGAGGCAATGCGATAGGCCCCAAGTTCGTCCATGCATGTGCATAAGATGCCATATAGAAATTTTTCGCTTTCTCCTCAACACTGTGAGTCTACGATCACTTTCTATTTTAAGTAATAGTAAACAAGGCCAGATCTTCGTCTCTTTCATTTTCCATGCATTGCAGTCAGCCCGACGTCAAAAGCCAAGAAATGTATATAGCGAAGATAGCCAGATCCATCAGAGTGAGTGATATTATTGTTTTCACTTTTGATATCCGCAACGTTATCTGCCCCCGCCGTGAGCTTGACGGGTCGCAAGTCGAACCGTGTAAGCAGATGGTCAGATGACCAGTATCAACAGCAGAAGTGGTAGTACTTCGATGTGCGGTATTCTCCTATTCACTTATTTTGTAGCCTTAGCCCTAGCCGTGTTGCCCCAATTACAATCAATTAAGTACACCTTTCTTTGTCACATAAAGGGGCACAGTTACGTGCTAAGTGATGGGGTTACCAGCATGGCGTATGTCAGCTTTCACTTTGCAACTACGACAGGGCACCTACGTTAAATCTATTTATTTCGCGTCTCTTCTTCTTCTTTTGCAGCGACATGGAGATTCCCCAAAGATTTTAGGGAGTGCTATCGATGTTGATGATCCTTTGCCGTATTTTGATCTGGTGCGTTCCGGAAAATTGCACCATTAAGTCAGGCTCGTACTCTCGTTGCGAGAGGCTAGGTGAGGGAAGGCTGGCTATCCCATGCTTTCTTCTCAATTTACTTCTGGCTTTGGTTTACAGCGTTTTGGTCGATTGAGGATGAATTCTCCGCATTGTGGGCCCTACTTACCCACTCCGAGGACAGAACCGCACCCCCAAGGCTGATGCAACTATTCTCAGTTCTGGTTCTAATCGTGCACCGATGTGTTGGGGTTTCCAGAGTGCCTTCAAGGGATGCACTTCCTTTCAGTTCACGGCTCGGCTTACGAACTCCAACTCTGTATTGCTCTGCTACCCTCATTTTCCTTTTTAGATCTAGAGTCTCCGCTCTCACCAACCTCTCCCTCTCTCTTTCGCTGACTCACTTTCTGGAAACGGAAACCTGCTAACTTCATTGCAACTCAAACCTTGTATAAGTATTTAATTGATCTTAGCACACAAATATTGCATTCATATTCAGTGGGGATACGAGAAATATTAACTTAATGTTGGATTGACTAAGCACTTCTGAAGTTGAAGAAAAAATACAACCTAGAGGAAAAACTTTTGAAGTCCCCCTCCTCCCCGCGATCCAGATACAAATGTTTTAAAAAAATACGCGAGCCACTGTCTACATTTCTTAGCAAAAGAAACGATACATAGTTCCCAATTTGCGTGGAATTGTTCGGCTGATCTTGAGCCAATATAAACGATAGAAGAATGAAGAAACCGCAGTGGACGAAGTTGCCAATTACCAAGTTTAAAGAATTCAACAATATGCTTAAGAAGCGGCTTTCGAAGTATCTCAAAAGCACAACTACTTGAAGAACTGCTTCGGCCAAGCCCATAATCAGATACTTTGGCGGGTGTAATAGAAGAAATAATCCTTTGACACATTGGATAGGTAGCGACATTCACTTGGGCTTAGTCAAGAACGCAATCTGTTGAGTGATATTAACTTTGGCTGGCATAGCTTTGCTTTGATATATTCAATGTCTGTCTTGCATATTACCTATATCTATTTTTAGGAACCTTTCCTCAACACCTGCTGTTAACCGAAATCTTCTAGATTTACTTTTATTTTCACATTGGTCGCTCTGACATTCAGTTGCATGACCTTAATGAAGACCTTTAAATGAACCTTCCAGCTGATCAGGGTTACAAGCTATTGTTATTCTATTAAGGAGGTTGGAAACCGCATGCTAACCATGAGAAATGAAATCTTAATGAGAAAACTAACAAGGAATCTTACCGGTGTTTCAGCACAATCTACGATATCCTACTCGTAAGACGTCGGTCCCCCTTTGAAGGACATAGGTTTCCGTCCCTTATGAAATTTGCAATAGACCAAACCTTCATATATGTATTGAAAAACCACTTCTAAATCTCTTCCTTCAGCGCTTGACTTAGTACAGTCTGCTACAAACAAAATAAGCTGTTCTCAAAACCAACTTCAAGCTGCGGCTTTTTTTTTATAGAAGTGGCGCAAATAGACCAAAATGCAGCAAAGCTTTTGTTGAAGTTTTTTCAGTTCACATTCCTTCATCAAGGCAATTCAGCACGATGAGGCCTGTTTTTTAACTTCCTCAAAGCTGACCAAAAAAATCTAGCAAACACTTTAATAAGAAAAGTGGAAGCTACAAACCTCCGAAGTAAAAAGAACAGCTGCTTCCTTAAATTTTTCAAATATTTAACTTTATTAATATTGACAATGATCGCCGTATAAAATACCACCTTTAAACAGTACTAAGAAACGCAAAAAAAGGCATACCAAAAATTTAACACTACACAATCTCCAAAATCAGGCAAAGCAAAAAGTTAAAAGCTTGCGAAAAAAATTTGGGTTAACAATCCAGCTGCTGAAAATTTAAGCCAATCAAAATCCAAGCAAAAGTGATCCAAAAAAATACGAAAATAACAAAAACGGCCGGGCAGTTACTTTAGCAAGCAACAAAAATTTATCGAAAAGGAGTAACAGACATACCTCACGATCGAAATGTCTACTAAACCCAAAAGTGGACTCTCAACTGGTCAAGCACAACTTGAGTGCGCAAAACCTTACACAAAACCAATTCGAACCAAAACATATGTTCGCTCTGCTTAATTTCTACCTTGCAGTGCGATCACCCTCGCTTGCAGCTTTCCATGCAACAACAAACTGTTATGTGGCGATCAGTGTTCCGAAATAAGAGTTGCGATCGAGACTGACTTCGCAATCTTACTGACGGAAGAAATAAACGTTGCACACTCAGTAAAAGTGTGAATTCCGAGAAATATTAAGTTTCACTCACTAAGATTTATTATGGAGATTTATGTATTCCTCTCCTTATATAACAGTAACTGAGTGAGAGATTTTAATAAGTCTACTTAATAGATCTCCTTGTCGATTTTAATGTATTCTAAGAATAACCAGCATAGTCCCGGTTGTTGTTGTTGTTGTTGCAGCGGTAAGGACACTCCACGAATGCCTTGGGGAGTGTTATCGATGTTGATTGTCCTTTGCGGGATGCAGGTCCGGTACGTTCCGGTAACAAGTACCATAAAGGTACTAGCCCGACCATCTCGGGAACGATTTGGTATGATCACATGAAACCTTTTAGGCCATATCGCCCTCCCACCGTCTAGATCCCCAGAGCCCCGGCTGTTAATTAAACATGATTCGCCACGGGTAGGTGAGGTTGACAATTTGGTTAGAGAAACTATATATTGCGCTGCAACCCCTTGAGTGGGCTGCGCTACACAACCTCTTAAATCAATTTGGTATTTTAGTCGCCTCTTACGACAGGCATACCTACCGCGGGTATATTCTAAGCCCCCTAACCTGGTGGGGCGGGTTGACAACGGATTCGAAACTGGTTTTTGAATAAACTTAAATTTGGTGCTAGTTGATGATATTTGTTGGACCAATACCAAAATTCTTCTTCCTACGCGTTTCGGTAATACCCAGCACCATCTTCAGGGAGCCCTTTATATTTACAGGGCATACAAAAAATACACTTACAAAGTAACTCAAGTACATAGTCGAATGTAATTGTAATCGTAATTGTAATTTGTTTATGTTTTAGTTAATAAATAAGACTCTCTGAAGAAGAGGCGCGGAGACGTATAGTGATGGGTGATGGAGAAACTTTGTGTTAATTTTGTTTCTTTTAACTTCATTTCAGGCTTTGGCTTAATACAAGAAGCTTCAACAGACAAAGCGGAACCACTTGAAAAGAGAACATATAGGAACTAAATAGCGAAGCGCTAATTGTGGCCCATCGCATCGAGATCACACCTCCACAAATGCTGCATGGATAATATAGCAAGAGCACTTTGCGCCACTCACGAAATTAAAGAAGATAGTGAAGACTGGCGTAGCTAGTTTGAAGTAGGTACCAAATTAACAACAGCAGGGTTACAACTTTCTGCAAGGATTTTGAATACCAGTAAAGTTCCACAGCCAGATGCATAAAAGAATCAGCAATCGGTGGCAAGAGCAAAGGATATTTAAATTCACACGCACAACATAGGACATCTTTTTGAAGGTCTTCTAAAACTACATATTGCTATAGATAAAGCTAAATGTGGAAGCTCCGGTCACACGGCACTTTCTTGCCTAGAAAATGCATTTTCAGTTCAGTCCTCGACGTTTGAACCCTTGTAAAATACCAAATTAATGTGTCTTGTCATCTATATAACCTCACACCTATGAAAAGCTTACATAGTTAACTAAAGTGTGGACCACTTACAGCAAAGATTCTAAATCCTATGCGACAAACAACGTGCTACCACGAGCTCTCCCTCAGATTGCAGCACCATTTTTCCATCTACAGAGGACCTGCGGAGTATTAAAGTTACATGCACGGGAATCAATTATCAGTCCTGAGCAATTGTTATTGTTATTTGACCATTCAAATATATTCGGCCAGGCATATCTTTCCGCTGTTATATTCTAAGCCCCTTAACCCGCTGGACGGCCGGCAATACAAGTCGTATACGACGACGATATTTCCACAGTCATCGCAGATCGAAATACAAAAGCGCACAAGGAATTCATCGAAGTCATTATATGCGCAAGAAAGTGCGTATAGTTGATACTCCTAACAAGAAAATCACTTACCACCAGAAGTTGCCTTTCTACCCTTCTCTGGAGCTTACTACCCAGGCATAAGATTAAACTTCCCACTAAATTATTGACACGGATACCGCAGTCAGCAGAGAAGGCATGTAAGCGGTTTTTACTGCCGAGCATCGCGTACTTATAGACTTGGGTGAATTGATTACCGACAAAGATTTTGACCGGGTATTTGGTAAATAGATGGAGGTTATAGGGTTTGGTTTTAAGCAAATGACAAACTCCGTTGGAGTAGGTTCGGGATATTTCGTGTATGGCAAAAAGTCCAGACTTTAACCTAAATCTGCTCACAGGTATATGTAGCAAGCATGCGTATTTATGTATTCACATATTTACGTATTTAAATGGCGGCCGTCGTGGTGTGATGGTATCGTGCTCCGCTTACCACACCGAAGACCCTGGATTCACACCCCGGGCAACGTAACATCAAAATTTTAGAAACAAGCTCTTTAAATTGGAAGAAAATTTTCTAAGCGGGGTCGCCCCTCGGCAGTGTTCGGCAAGCACTCCGAGTGTATTTCTGCCATGAAATGCTCTCAGTGAAAACTCATATGCCTTGCAAATGTCGTTCGAAATCAGCATAAAACAAATAGGTTCCGTCCCGCCAATTTGTAAGAAAAATTAAAAAGGTGAACATCGCAAAAAACCTCTTCGGAGGTTATCGCGCCTTACTTTTATTTGCATATTTATATGGCGACATAGGTACTTTCATACAAAGCTGTCGCAACAACTTTTTTTGTTCATTTTACTACTAAAACGGCCAATTACGAATCAACGATTTGTGCGCAGTTGATTCAACATCTTGTTGCGATGGATAAAAATTTACAGAAATTTCGGCTGAATTGACTCGTATTTCGATTGATTTTACCAGTCTTTTTCTTTCAGTGTAGGACGCTCGTCAAACGTTTATTTGGCAATTGTGCTAGAGTTATTTGGAAGCTCTGATTGTGATTATGTTCCCTAAATTTGTTTTTTTTTTTTGCATTCAATCACTTGTTTTTATTTTTCGGGTTTAGCGTTTTTATTCATATTTTTATTGGCTTTGTTGGCCTGCATATCTGATTTAATGATCGTTGGTTGCGGTGGCGATGATGGCAGGTGCAAAATTCTTTCTTTTGCACTGCCTACGTACAAAAGATTCATAATGCAAAAAAACACCTAAAAGAAACTAGAGTAGAGAAAAGGTAAAAGGAAACATTATACTGTATATACAAGTAGAAGTTGCAATAAGCGGCTGCTCAAATGCTGACTACCTGCTTGACGGTTTGATCACCGAGGATCACCTTCTCATTTCGTATGCGCCAAGCATGCTTGTTGATACATAACTCACTGCGCCGTTTGCGGTACGATGTGCTGCGTATCTGGTTAATGCCACCTGCTTGTATAAGATTTGGTTTCTTTTACCTTTTTTTTTTACGTATATACCCAGATGTGGTAGTTCTTTCAACGGTTGTTCATAACGCTATTGATGAGTAAAGTATTCAACAAGATGTGTATTCGTTCTACTTTCTGGCTCAACGTTTACCTGCCAATCCTTTTCTTGATCGCTATATAAGCATTGTTAATTCTTCGTTTTCAAGACTGGGTAATGGACAAACAAAATTAGTCTAGTATAGAAAAAGTACAACGCTTGCTGACATCGAAGACGGAACGATCGTACACATATCGAAATTGTCAATTCAACAGAGAAACATTCTTGCCAACAAGAACTAGTTTAAACTGAGTAGGGACTGGAGAAATATGGTTTTACATCGGCAAAGATAGAGTGTTTGAGCTTCAATGCCTATTTACGCAGGTATAAACTTACTATAAGATCTTCCGACTTAAAAGGTGTTTTTATTGAAACGCACCGTTGGCGGCAATGAAAGTTGTAGATCTTAGCTGCAAAGAGAAGGTTAACAGGAGAAGGGCTTGCTCTTGGAAATCGCTATTAAGTAGTTGTAGAAAAACAGTGATGAGCTCTGTAGAACTCGGCGCAAACCCCCGAGGCAGTAAAGTGTCTATTAAAAAAAGTAAAAGATAAGGGATCGCCTATTTTATAGACTGGGAAGGTGCCGTTATCAGTTCGTCGTTTTCATCAACTCCTTCGTTATTAGGAGGTAGAAAATATGCTTTTCCCATAAATCGACCACGCTCTATTCATCGGTTATCAAGTTGTCAAT
This sequence comes from Eurosta solidaginis, assembly GCF_040869045.1. Lineage (NCBI taxonomy): Eukaryota > Metazoa > Arthropoda > Insecta > Diptera > Tephritidae > Eurosta > Eurosta solidaginis. Next base: position 77,306,201 of record NC_090319.1, read on the forward strand.
ATAGATTCTGCAGGAATATGTGATGGTTTTGAAACATTCTGCTGTAGTTTCAGGGCATAACTTCTTCCCTTAATCTCTTTGCCCTCGCGTCTTTCAGCTCTCTATTCTTTTTTATAACGAAATGTCGGTCTATGCTTTCCATATTGTTTTGCCCGTCTGTTGTGCGCCTCCTCGACAACGTCTTTCTTTTCCGAGGTTGCGTATTTTCCATATAAGATGTTCCTTCGAGATCATTAGTATTATGTATGCCGTGTCCACGGCGGTATGGTGTGTGTAATAAATATTGCCCACTGCAGAGTTACAATGAAGTAATCTCATTGAGAAAGTACATGAGCCCCGTCATGTTGCTGGCTTTGTAGCAGAACTTCTGTCTGCTTAGCCTGCACGTTCTCTAATTAAATTATTAACGAAGTCCTAGCAACGTAAAAAGCTTAAGTGGCTTGGAGCATTCAGAAATTGTTGTTAGTGGAGTAAGTAGATGGCTTTTGAGTTCAGGAAATTCTTTACATCTTGTGTATAGATTTGGAATCAGGCCATTGGAGTGTCACGAAAGCAGCTCGATCTGTAATTACCATTATTGGTCAGTGTGATTGCGAGCTATAGGCATATGCCGCCACAGCCATTCAGTTACGCAGACTAAATTTGATTTTTCGGCACGTTAGAAAAATCACTGATAAATAATTTTTTAGACATGATTTTTCAGACGTGACAAGTAGTTAGTAGTTTTTCAGACAGTGGGCAAAATCTCAGGTGGGTGATTTTTCACGCAATGTGATATATAGTGTATTTTTATTAGGCGTGAAAAAATCATAGGTGTGTGACTTTTCAGTCGCTGTGACAAGTAGTAAATTTTTAGTCGACGTAGCGAAATAACAGGTTTCAGGCTCTGAGACAAAATCTAGGGTATGTGATTTTTTACGTGCTGTGACAATAAACGGAATATTCAGTGGGTGTGACAAAATCACAGGTACTTTTTTTGGCTCTGTGAGAAAATCTTAGATATGTGATTGTTCAGGCGCTGTGACAATTTTCAGTCAATGTGATACATCACAAGTATGTGAATTTTCAGTCAGTGTAACAAAATGTAACTTAAGGTGCTGTGACAATTCGTGATTTTTCAACAGTGATAAAATCATAGAAAGAATGATTTTTCAGGCTCTGAGACAAAGTCACAGGTAGAGATTTTCACGAACTGTGCCAAGTAGTGTATATTCAGAGCGTGACAAAATCACAGATGTGTGACTTATCAGATGCTGTGACAAGTAATGAATTTTCATCCGATGAGGCAAAATAAGAGATGTGTGACTTTTCAGACTCTATGAGACTTTTCACATGCTGTGACAATAAACGGAATATTCAGTGGGTGTGACAAAAACACAGGTACTTTTTTGGCTCTGTGAGAAAATCTTAGTTATGTGATTTTTCAGGCGCTGTGACAATTTTCAGTCGTTTTGACAAAATCACAAATATGTGAATTATCAATCAGTGTGGAATATCACAAGTATTTGACTTTAAGCGTTGTGACAAGTAGTGATTTTTGAGTGGTTGTGAGAAAATCAAAGAAAGGTGATTTTGAGGCTCAGTTACAAAATTCCAGGAAAGATTTGTCACACACTGTCACAAGTAGTGTATTTTTAGTCGGCATGCCAAGTCGCAGGCCTGTGACTTTTCAGTCGCTGTGACAAGTAGTGAATTTACAGTCGATATGGCAAAAAAACAGATGTATGTGACCGTTTCACATGCTGTAACAATAAACGAATTTTTCAGTTGGTGTGACACAATCCCAGATACTCCATTAAGGCTCTGTGAGGAAATCTTAGATAAGTGATAGTTCAGGCTCTGTGACATATAATGAATTTTGAGTCAGTGTGACGAAATTACAGAATTTGAGTTTTCGGTCAGCGTAGCAAAATCACAGGTGCTGTGACAATTAGTGATTTTTTCATTCATTGTAAGAAAATCGCCGATTTCTCTGTGACAAAATGTATGGTATATGGGTTTTCAGCAATTTTTCAGTCCCTGTGGCGCAGTACAGAATTCCGTGATTTGTATCCGCAGTGATTTTCCAGTCGCTGTGATCTGCCAGTCGTTGTGACAAATTACAATGCAATATCAACTAAGTAGCTTATATCGAACCGCTTTTTATAAATCTTTTATACTCAATTACACACAAGTCTCGCCTAACTGTCAGAATATTTTTTAAACTTGCATCCCGTTATACAAGACGATTTTCATACGAATTGCACTTTCTTACTCCCTTAAAAACTGTTGTGTTTACGAGTATCTTCTAATTTCTGCATTAACTTTGCTCTTTTGTTTGCATCTGGGACTGCGATTTTTTTCTTTTGGTGCAAGATTTCTTCGCCTTCACTTCACTGAAAGTTTGATGAGCTTTTTATACCTTTCATGAACATGAAATGGTATATTAACTTTAGTCCGATGTTTGTAACGTTGAGAAATATAGAAGATAGACTCACCATTAAGTATAACGAATTGATCAGGGCGACGATCTGGGTTGATATAGCCATGCCCGTCTGTCCGTCCGTCCGTCTGTCTGTTTGAACGCAAACTAGTCCCTCAAATTTTGAGATATCTCAATGAAATTTGGCACAAGGATGTATTTTTGTATTATAGGATCGGACCACTATAACATATATCTCCCATACAACCGATCTTTCAGATAAGACGATTTTGGTCATTCCTGCCACAATTTAGAAAGTATAAACGTGAAACTCAGTGATATATATTCCAATATATCATAGAAGATATCCTGAAAAAAATCACTTTGATCGGAGCTATATGTATATTGTATATACCTATCCCATACAACCGATCGTTCAGATAGAAAGATTTTTGGCCATTTCTCCCTTAGTTTCCAATATAAAAACGTTAAACTTGGTGATATATATTCTAATATATCATAGACGATTTCCTGTTAAAATCATTTGGATCGGAGCTATATATAATATATCCCATACAACTGATCGTTCAGATAAGGGGGTTTTTTGCCATTTTTATACTCAGTTGAGCAGAGCTCACAGAGTATATTAAGTTTGATTGGATAACGGTTGGTTGTACAGGTATAAAGGAATCGAGATAGATATAGACTTCCATATATCAAAATCATCAGGATCGAAAAAAAATTTGATTGAGCCATGTCCGTCCGTCCGCTCGTCCGTTAACACGAAAACTTGAGTAAATTTTGAGGTATCTTGATGAAATTTGGTATGTAGGTTCCTGAGCACTCATCTCAGATCGCTATTTAAAATGAACGATATCGAAAATTTCGAAAAACCGAAAAAGTGCAATAATTCATTACCAAAGACAGATAAAGCGATGAAACTTGGTAGGTGAGTTGAGCTTATGACGAAGAATAGAAAAGTAGTAAAACTTTGGACAATGAGCGTGGCACCGCCTACTTTTAAAAGAAGGTAATTTAAAAGTTTTGCAAGCTGTAATTTGGCAGTCGTTGAAGATATCATGATGAAATTTGGCAGAAACGTTACTCCTATTACTATATGTGCGCTTAATAAAAATTAACAAAATCGGAGAAGGACCACGCCCACTTTTAAAAAAATTTTATATCTTTACAGTATATAAGTAAATTATGTCAACATTCAACTCTAGTAATGATATGGTGCAACAAAATACAAAAAATAAAGAAAATTTCAAAATGGGCGTGGTTCCGCCCTTTTTCATTTAGTTTGTCTAGGATACTTTTAATGCCATAAGTCGAACAAAAATTTCCCTATCCTTTGAAATTTGGTAGGGGCATAGATTTTATGACGTTAACTGTTTTCTGTGAAAATGGACGAAATCGGTTGAAGCCACGCCCAGTTTTTATACACAGTCGTCCGTCTGTCCTTCCGCATGGCCGTTAGCACGATAACTTGAGCAAAAATCGACATATCTTTACTAAACTCAGTTCACGTACTTATCTGAACTCACTTTATCTTGGTATAAAAAATGAACGAAATCCGACTATGACCACGCCCACTTTTTCGATATCGAAAATTACGAAAAATGAAAAAAATGCCATAATTCTATACCAAATACGAAAAAAAGGATGAAACATGGTATTTGGATTGGTTTATTGACGCGAAATATAACTTTAGAAAAAACTTTGTAAAATGGTTGTGACACCTACCATATTAAGTAGAAGAAAATGAAAAAGTTCTGCAGGGCGAAATAAAACACCCTTGAAATCTTGGCAGGTATATAAATAAATTAGCGGTATACAACAGATGATGTTCTGGGTCACCCTGGTCCACATTTTGGACGATATCTGGAAAACGACTTCACATATACAACTACCACCACTCCCTTTTAAAACTCTCATTAATACCTTTAATTTGATACCGATATCGTACAAACACATTCTAGAGTCACCCCTGTTCCACCTTTATGGCGATATCTCGAAAAGGCGTCCACCTATAGAAATAAGCCCTACGCCCTTTTAAAATACTCATTAACACCTTTCATTTGATACCCATATCGTACAAACATATTCTAGAGTCACCCTGGTCCACCTTTATGGCGATATCTCGAAAAGGCGACCACCTATAGAACGAAGGCCCACTCCCTTTTAAAAATACTCATTAACACCTTTCATTTGATACCCATATCGTACAAACAAAGTCTAGAGTCACCCCTGGTCCACCTTTATGCCAATATCTCGAAACGGCGTCCACCTATGGAAATAAGGATCGCTCCCTTTTAAAATACTCATTAGCACCTTTCTTTTGATACCCATAGCGTACAAACAAATTCTAGGGTCACCCCTGGTCCACCTTTATGGCGATATCTCGAAACGGCGTCCACCTATGGAAATAAGGATCGCTCCCTTTTAAAATACTCATTAACACCTTTCTTTTGATACCCATATCGTACAAACAAATTCTAGGGTCACTCCTGGTCCACCTTTATGGCAATATCTCGAAACGGCGTCCACCTATGGAACTAAGGATTACTCCCTTTTAAAATACTCATTAGCACCTTTCTTTTGATACCCATAGCGTACAAACAAATTCTAGGGTCACCCCTGGTCCACCTTTATGGCGATATCTCGAAACGGCGTCCACCTATGGAAATAAGGATCGCTCCCTTTTAAAATACTCATTAACACCTTTCTTTTGATACCCATATTGCACAAACAAATTCTAGGGTCACCCCTGTTCCAAATTTATGGAGATACCTCGAAACGGCGTCCACCTATGGAACTAAGGATTACTCCCTTTTAAAATACTCATTAGCACCTTTCTTTTGATACCCATATCGTACAAACAAGTTCTAGGGTCACTCCTGGTCCACCTTTATGACAATATCTCGAAACGGCGTCCACCTATGGAACTAAGGATCGCTCCCTTTTAAAATACTCATTAACACCTTTCTTTTGATACCCATATTGTACAAACAAATTCTAGGGTCACCCCTGGTCCACCTTTATGGAGATATCTCGAAACGGCGTCCACCTATGGAACTAAGGATTACTCCCTTTTAAAATACTCATTAACAACGTTGTTGTTTTGTTATTAACAACCTTTATCTTAAAAATCGTTTAGGTATGTACATCTATATATTTCTTATCTTATACATCCGATTATTTGAAGATTACGAACGGGATAAGATTATTGTTCAGCCCCATTCATGAAAGGTATGAAGTCTTCGGCACAGCCGAAGACAGTCCCGTCCTTACTTGTTTTACTTGATTTTGTATTTATCTTTTGAAAGGTCTGCATTTGCACTATTTGCTCAACCATTAAATGTACAAGAAAATCACTGCACGAAGGCGTCACAGCTGTTTGAGTTTTGGCTAGACAGCTCCTATGACGTTCGAGCGCTCACTTGTTTGCATCCTCCACAACTTTGCTTAGCCACAAAACCGGATGCATTCACCTGTCCATTTACTTCTCACCTATGAAGCGCTATTAAATATCTGTTATTTTGTCTATTTTGAAATCTTAACGATTTGTTTGTATGCGCTTCGTTGTAGGTTTTGGCACTTGTTCATCCTTTCAATTTTTTTCTCTTTATGTTTCAGCCTTCCTTTAAAATCTTTGAGAAAAGACCTTTTAGTTAATTAAAAAATTGAAATGTTCATTTTGGTATGTTATCCCATTAGGACACACAACGTCAGTTGAAACGACATTTAAATGTCTAGGGTATATTTAAGTTAGTGTCCGAAATCGCTTATTGACAGCAATTACAAAATGCATGGACTTCTGTCCTGTGGCGTTCAAAATTTAAATGCTCTTGAGGTTGGATTAGTTTAGGTGCAAAAACGTACGTATGTATGTGTGTTTGATGGTATGTGTTAGTACACATTTTGTGGTAAATATTTATTTGGCATTGGTAAATAAAACTTAACAGGATGTTAATAAAATCGGTTTAGGTATTTAAATATTTGCATATTTGATACATCCGGTCGATTGACGCCAGGATACGAATCTATGTACAAACAGGATATGGCAAATTTTAATGTGTTGATTTTAGTATATATAGAAAAAAATGTACTTCACTCATAAACAGAGCCATATAACTCTCAACCAATTCAAAAAAAGGTCATGATAACTGTTATTGAAGGAGTGATAAATTTCGGTCAGCTAAAAACTCTTAATCAAGCGTTCAGGCTATCTGCTGATTACAGAAAACGAAATCGAACTCTCCACATCTCAATTTAGATCAGACATGCCCCCAGTGGTCTGAATCTGCACTCTGTATGACCTCCAAAGATCGACTCGCAACTTTACCTTGCACCAGTTAAGATACCCGCGCAACGTAGAAAGTGAGCGCAGTGATACAAGGAAACTTCGTCAATGATTAGCTGCTCACGAATTGGCAGATGATTATAACTCCAGGCTTAGGCTCTCACACCTGCAAACTAAAACAATCTTCGACCTGTCAAGGTACTCGAACAACGAGATAATATTTCTCTCACAACGTTACGCTAAGCGGAGATCGTGCAGTTCCACCGAGAAATATTGCGTGGCCTCCTCGGAAAAAGAAAGGCACTGGCAAAAGAGCTACAGTGCGTACGTTCCGGCTAAAAAATATCAAATAGGCGAAGAGGTGCCAAAGTTCATGCATCTACTCTTATTTAAATGGGGTAGAAAGGTGAGAGCAGCGCTGTGAATGGGTTTGTGCTTAATACGGATATTTACGTATTGTAACGAATTTAAGAAAATTCCGCTTATTTGAAACCTTCTGCTAACGTTCGAATCGCTAAATTGTCGAATAAATAACTCCAATATTGAGTAATAAAAAATGGTATTTATTAGACTACTTTGAGAGTACTTCACAATAACACTTATACTTCACAACTAATTGCCTTTTTAAATCAAACTGATAAAGTTATTACTCAGCTTGTGCTGCTTTTATACTCTCGGTCTACTCGTTCACAAATTTCTCGTAAGGTCTAGTAATTTCTCGAACAGTTGTAGCTCATGCTTGGTTAGTTACCAGCTATATACATGTATAACTGTAGTCCGCGCTTCTCCCATAGCCATATGCGTATGTATGTGTGAGTATTTGTGTGTGTGAGATATCTCTTCGTCGCCTATTACATAAGAGTGGCTGCTTAACCGTTTAGTGCGTTTATTAGTAGCAGCTTAGTGATGCTAATATTCGTCACAGTAGTCAATAGCAAAGGGGCCGAGAGAGTGGAAAGCACCGTTTGCTGCTAGTTTTAGGCCTGTTCCATGGGGATCGGTAGGATAAGGGCGCTAAGGTGGCGCAGGACGCCATAGGACGTGAACAGCAGAGAAGCTCAAAACCCAGAAGAATTAAACAAGGGGTGCCACATGGTAATGTTCTATCTCCACTTTTGTGGTGTTCATTCCGCACCAGAAGCATGATACCATTATGTTCTGTGACGAACATGGATGATCTATGCTATAAAATCACAGGCTCTCAGAACTGCTACGGGTTGTCTTCTTATGTCCCCAGAACATCATTTACACAGTGAGGCGAGAATAATCCCCAGTTAGGAGATAAATGAGATACTGCACAAACAGCTTCCGTCAAATACCCAGAAAGACGGGCATACCAACAGATACCTGAATGAATAGGCCCCGCCTCCCAGGAACTTAAGAAGCCATCTACCTAAGCATTACGAAGAAATTCGGCAATTAATAATTTATGCGCATGAAGACAAGAAGCATGAAAATTCCCTAAAATATATCCACAAAAAAGTTCGGACTTCTATGCCAGGGGTTACTATGCGAACCCTGTTCATGAAGACAAATACCCCAAACTCGCAGTAAACAACTCCAGCGCCACATGCGTCACTCTACCTTAACGTCGATCTGGATACTGTAATAGATTAAACTCTCACTTATTCAGAATCTACCCTGGCACACCCACATGACATCAACCAGCTTCTAAATTGCAATATGGAACCCACTTGGAATAACAATCCTTGGATGAAAAGAAGCCTATACGCAAAAGTAGCTGTCGTAGGTAGCCAATTGACGTAATTTCTATTGAAGGTCTTCCAACTGATTCCCGCTTGTAGCAAAAGAAAACGAAGAAGACGAAGCTTGATAGAGCAACATTAGGAGAAGGATGACATGAAATCCTTTGGTTTTCTCAAATTTACGTCTATTCTCGCTAAGATTACCATTACCTCTTTTTCTATCCTTTTTCCTCCATCTTCGGGGTTTCTCCATTTCGCACAAACTACCCCACACTCTATCATCGTACTTCTCTTTTTCCCCTCAGTGCTCTTGCTCCTCTTCCCTGCCCTTCTTCCTTTCTTCCACCTATTCCCCCCCACACTTATTTATATCAGCAAACAGAAAAGAAAGTTGTAGGAATCTGGTGGGGGTGATATGAAACCCTTTGCTTTTCCTAATTTACGTCTATTGCCACTAATAAAACTGCCGTGATCACTTCCATTTCCATTAATTTTCCTCTATCTTTTTTCTCCACTACAGCTTTACAGCTTTTTTCCTACCCTCTATCCTTATACTTCTCTTCTCTTCCTAGCCTATTCTCTCCTTCTTCGCCTCGTTCCGCCCCCCCCCCCCCCGTCCTAACAAACCGTCTCCTCTTATCTCACCCTCATCCTCATCCCCATCAACATCCTCATTTTCATTCCCATCAATTTCTCATCCGATACTCATGCTCATCTACATCCTGATCCTCATCTTCAACCACATCCTCATTCTCATTCTAATTCTCATACTCATACTCGTACTCATCCTCATCCCTATCCCCATTTTCTTTCTCAACCTCATCCCATCCTAATCCTCATTTTCGTCCTGATCCTGATTCTCATTATTATCCTCACCTTCTTCTTCTAATTTTTCGAGTGTGATGGTCCATAGTCCACTTCCCGGAAGGAAGTAAAGTTAATATTAGACTATGCAAAGAGCTAGGAACGTAATAAATTTCAAGGAACTCGTTCAATAAATAAGGTTGGGCGGGTCTATGTACCAAAATTCAAGCATAAACCCAGGACCTTCAGTGTAGTAGTGGATCCGATATTTGCAACAAGATTAAACACTTTATTTTCGTTAGATGAAAATTACAAATTGCCATGGCAATTATGAATTGTCTTTAAAATATTTTATAAGCCAGTTGCGAATTTCAGCCGTATGCATGGCGAATGAAATCAACGCACGAAAATTCTACATAGCTTATGACGTACAGCAATAGACGAAGCATAGATACCGGGCGTTGTATTGAAGATGGTCATGTTGATAAGGCCTGTTATAATAGTAAGCGAAAGAATTTGTAGGCTTTTAACAACCCAGCACCACAGCTGCGCTTTTTAAGTAGGCGGGCAAGAACTAATATAGTTACTTCTGAACTTGTTACATCCATCGCAATGCTTATATCCTCTCTATAACCGTCCCAAACACTTGAGGCGTTTGTCCTCTTTAAATTCGGATAAGATTAAAGCAAAATTTCACTTCTAAGACTGTAACTAAAAACTTTAATCCCTGAAGAAGACGAGGAAGCATCGAAACGCGTAGAAGGCTAAAGGAAATTTTAAATTTTACCTTTTAATTACCAGCCGTAAAGCTCCGTCTCAGTATATGAAATGTAACTACATTCACTATTCCGAACTGTCACACCTCATAATACAGTTTTCATTTCTAAGATTAACTTAAATAAAATTTGTGTTTGTCCTTTTATATTTCTTACTTCAATTTACATTTTTGACACGTCTCGCCTTCATACACAACTACATAACTTGTGAAATATGCACTTGGAGCTTAGAGCTCTTGAATGCTTGAGTGTCGTATTTCATAACGTCTGTCACCGGTGCTACTAACCAACATTATGAGAGATAGTGCTATCCTTTTACTGTTATACGCACACGCACATCGCCTCCCCAAGGTTGTATGTTTGAAGGGTCACTCGTCTCCATATAAGAACACCTGCATTTGTGTATGCCTTGAACTTGGCAATGTGATGACTGCGTATTACGATGACTCTAGCACTTGTGAGTTCAAAAATAATGACAGGAAAGATATGTTAGTATACAGCACTACTACATATGTATGTACATGCATATCTACATACCTACTATATGTTCTATTTGTTACATGCGAAATATTCAGAAAGTCTTTCGAAATAGTACTACACGACATTTTCACACTTCGTCCCAAATGCGCCAACAACAACTTTTTCTTGCTTTTTATATGCATTATAAAATGTCTTATATTATTTGGAGAAGAAGAAGCAGAAGCAGAGGAGAAATAGAAAAGGAAGTGAATGTGCCACGTAGTCAAGGAGTAAACGGAAGTTGACTTAAGGGTGGCATTGGCAGAGCAAAGTTTCCGTCTTGTGGGTCAACGGAATTAGGCGAAGTAAGAATTGAAGCAAATAAAAATAGAAAAAGAATATGCACCATAGAAGTTTATATCCTTGTAGATGTAGATATTTTGTATTTGATTAGAAAATCGATCGATTTTATAGAAATTGGATTAAAAATGAGTGAGCAACACAATCAAACCGACCGCGCAACCGCCCTTCATGGGAATTTTTAGGGTGGTGTAACACATCAAAAAATAGTTACACTGTGTAGGCAACAAGAAGTTGACAAGGGAAATAAAGGTGAAAATAGAATGCTTGCTGCTGCACAATGCGACATGAGGTTGGGTTTTTTGAACAAAAAAAAAATGACTAAAATAGAAATGAAACCTTAACCAAAATTCGTATTAGTAATTCTAATACTGCGCTTTAAGTAGGCAGGTTGTGGTACTTCAAAGTTGGGTTATGCCACTGTTAATGGACATTCTGGGCAGCTGTTGTACGCATGTGAAAATGTGTGGTCAGACACTCGGTGCCTAAATGGGCTGAGGCATGTGAACTCGCAACTGTAACCCAGATCTCTTAGCCCGCTTAGATACAACTAAACCGGATGTAAAGGCCCACATAGAAGTCGCAGTGCAGCTGGCCATCATTGCTATGCTGCTTTACAGATGGGCCTCGCGTCATCCCAGCAAATGCTTCGGCGGACACTAGCTCTTGCAGGGTATCCATCTCCTTGCGGCCGAAAGTTAATAGAAGGCGGTTTGTTAAAATTATTGGTCTTAGAAGGCTCATCTACCAATGGTAGCTGGGTTTATAACGGACCAATGTCCAATGGTAGTGCCTGCATTGCATCTTAATATACTTGAAAATTCTTCTCGATGCAACAATATGGGTGTTAAGGTGACATCATCAAGTCAATTAAGTCCAGGTCCTTAGCGCTGGGGTATCCCTTAGCGTTGTTGTTGTTTTTGTAGGGATAAGGTTACTCACCGAAGGCTTTGGGGTGTGTTATCGATGTGATGGTCCTTTGCCGGATACAGATCCGGAACGCTCCGGCAACACAGCACGATTTATGTGGCCACATTAACCCTTCAGACCATCCGCATACATTAAACCTTCAGACAGCTGTATCATTCCTAACAATTGGATTCTAGGCCTGGAAGGCGCAGGGCATGAGCACAAAGCGTGTTCGATCGTTTCCTCCTACTACCCGCACTTCCTACATCAGCCATTACTTTTTTTAGTCTAAGGTTGTAAGACCTACACATAATATTCGACACTTTCCAATTCCGCGTTTGGGTCCACGCTTTTCCCGCGTAGTCGATCATGTGCACCTCTCGCCTTCTCTTAATCTTGCCGAATCTAATTGGAACGTCTACAAAGCAAGTTTGTGGGTGGCGCGCTGTTTAGCTAGTTCATCCGCTATTTCATTTCCATCTATTCTCATGTGGCCAGGGACCTATTATAGATTTGTGCTTCTCCGTTGACGCGGCTACAGTTTAAGCTACTTTCTTCCAGTGTTTATACTGCTTTGGTCAAGGCTACTACTGACAAACTCTGCAGTGATCTGCCAGCTTGTAGGATCTCTTAATTTCCAGATCAGCAGACCCTACTCCTTCCATAACTTTAGAGGCATGCGCCAACCATCCACCTCTATTGATGCTCTAGCAGCCCCTTCGGAGTGCAGATACGGAATAAGGTAGTCTGTTCGTCCTGTAATTCATGAGGCTATACTTCTATGGCCGTATAGTGTGTGCTCAATCTGACTCGGGGCACTGAGCCTCGTTGCAGTTGTTAACGCTATGTTCCTTGCCACCAGATCTACAGGCGGAAGAATGACATACAACGCAGCCGTCGCGGTTGTTTTCGGGGCTCCCGTAATGCTAAGCACTGATAGCCTGCATACCCTCTCTTACGTTTTGAGGTACGTTCTTTTTTGTGTGGCTATACAATCGCTGTAAATATCCAATGAGAGAGGTAGGGCGATAAACTTCACGTACACCCTTCTTTACTCTCTCCTCCACGTTGAGACTCCACGACAACTTACTGTCTAGTCTCTCAAAAGCGACAGATTTGTATGTATATATGCAAATGTGGGTACGAAACGAAAATCACATCGACATTTTGTTTCGGGATTACCTCCACAAAAAAAATCACCAAATCCCATAGTGCACCAGAGAGACCCAAAAGCGCAGGTAATATCTAAATGTAAATTACAAGAAATTTCCTACTTAATCTAAACAATTTGTGTAGGTACATAAGATGAAGTCGTGACAAAGCGCCATCTCATGTGATTTGAAGCCCTTTTTTTACGAATAAAACACTTTTAATTGAATTCTCTACAATGATATATGAATTGACATAAATGAATTGTCAAAATGTCACACACAAAATGAGGACACCTTTTCCTCAACAACCCTTACACCTATTAATAAATAAGTTTCCGTGAATAAAATCTATTTACTACATTACTTACTTACTTCAATCTTTACTACATACATTTGCGAGAATTGCGCATGAAATTCGTGCATTTTTTTTTTCAAAACTAACCTCAAAGTTGCATCATGGTAATCAAATTATAACTGAACACAACGAGTTCTACGAAAAACAATTTAAAGCACCAGACAAACGAGTTAACTTACATAATGTGTTACAAATCGGTTTACATTCAATTGAGTTTTTTGTTCTCTTATTAAATGTTACATACTTTGTTTCTTCTCGTTTTCACAGGTATGTGGAACGGCGTTCAAGCTAAAAAAAAATGGCGCGAACACGCATAACTGGAGGCAAATGTCAAAAGTTTTCACACACACATATGCAATGCATAGAATTCATAGGCAAGGAGGTGTATGCGTAGAAGAAGCAGCAGGCAGGTGAGTATCGTGAGTCCGTGCACAGCTGTTTGAAATTATTACGAAAAGAAAAAATTTAAGCTATTTGGAAAGAACTATGAATTAGTTGCTGGCTGTACAGTGTGTAAGATGTTGTGTGAGAATTGCAAATAATATTGTCACTGTCACGCGGGAGTCTAACTGTAGAGTTAGTTATGGCTAAGTAGTTGCCGGCCACTCCTGATTCGCGGTAATTGCGTCAATAAGTTCCGCCTTCCTTAACTGTTAAACTCCCAGTGTCATTAGGAGTACATTCGAACGGGGGCGCTTTGTCCATCCTCATACGATAACCTAGCCAACGAAAGACGATAAATCTTCCGAAAAACGTTTACTTCGAATACTCCGTCTTTTTTCAACACCGTCCATAATTTCAAGCCGTACATCAGAATAGGCATGATAAGAAACTTATTAAGTGCATTTTTTGTATGGCGAGTTTATTTTCTTACTTTTCAACCGCCTCCTGAGTCGATAATAGCACATATGGGCAAGGGTGATTATTCTTGGTACTTCGTCTTACTGGCATTCCTCGTCAGGCCCTTTTTTCGCCTTTTCATACATAACAGAACTTACGGCAAGTTTACTAAGACCATGCTCTTGTAATAGATTGTACCATTACGGTTTAGATCTGCTGCTAGAATTATATAGACACTAGCCGAAGGTTTCACGGAGTGTTGATGGTACTTTGCCGGATATAGATCCGATGAGTTTCGTTAACAAGCACCATTAAGGTACTAAACCGACCATCTCGGGAACGATTAATATGACCACATTAAACCTTCTGGGCCATCTCGCTCCCACCCCCTACTTCCAAGAGGAAATTGGGGTCGCCAGAGCCTGGCCTGCTAAATATGTGTATGACACATTCATATTTGTAACCGAATTCCCCTCGCGTAGGTTAGCTTGACAATTGGGTTGCACCCCCAGCGGGTAAGGGTTCTTAGAATATACCCGCGGTAGGTATGCCTGTCGTAGGAGGCTACTAAAATACCAAATTGAAAGGGGTTGTGTAGCGCAACCCTCTCAAGGGATTGCCAGCGCGGTATGGCCTAGAAGGTTTAATGTTGTCATACCAAATCGTTCCCGAGATGGACGGGCTAGTACCTTAATGGTGCTTTGTTACCGGAACGTACCGGATCTAACAAAAATAGGTAATTATTTCTTACTACGTCAAGATGGCAGTCAACACTCCCTCTTATCACGGGGTCCTGAATGTAGCTTAACGTGAAAATAAATTGGATAATGTACCAAAAACGTCGACCTTGGGATTCAGTCTCTCATTAATTACCGCATCTGAGACCTTATGAGTAGGTCAACTCTTGCTCGATTGGCGGTTTTTTTTGGCGATGGGACAGAGCACACTCAAGCTCCAATATAGACACTCGCGCTCATATTTTACATACGAATCGATCCATGCCTTTACCAAGTCCTAGCCTTCGTATTTGAATAGCTCTGTTGGTGGTCTATCATTTGTTATATTTTAGCCAAAATATTGCCATTCTCACTTCGTCAACGTCGGTTGGCGGTGCATACATTCCATCGTCAATGAGTCGGGTATCGGGTTCGTCATTTCCTTCGCTATACAGCTATGAGGAGAAGTGTTCCTCCATAACTTAAGCACACTACGTATACCGTTTACACCGGTCATCATTATCGTTCTTACCAATAATCTTCCACGCTCTGGTAAAATTTCGTCTTCCATCAAACTGTCTGTCATTATTTGTATCAGCGGGCATCTAAAGCAACTCGAGCCTACACATTTCCGCCAACGTTTCCTTTTTCTCACTTTCGTTTCGCCTCACTGCGAGACTCTCCGAGTGTAGAACTCCCCTCTTCCATGAATTTCTACCCAATAAAACTTAGCCTCCAACTGCCCGCGCAAATCCCCGTATCTGGGACCGAGTTTAGCATTACTTCGTGTACGGGTGAGCGCTATGTGAGCTCCATGGCTACTCTCACGTTAATGGGCTAGGCATCTATCTTCTCGTTTACTCATAAGTATATGCCTCACATATGTGCTGACCGTATCCCATTTTTCTTTTCGGTAGGTCATGTTATTGATGACACTGCGCGGGGATAGGTCGCCAAGTATATCTTCTAACCTCCTTCGCTGATCGGAGAAGTCCCCGCATTCGATGAAGATATGGCGTACATCGTCTATTTTCCCACAGTACAGGCAGCTCGGATTATCAACCTTGCCCATTATGTGCAGATATTTGCGGAAGTAACCGTGTCCTGTTAAAAATGGGCCAGGTAAAAGTGTGTAGCCGCTTCAACCATAGATTCAGTTCAGGAGTTAGTTCCCTAGTCCACTTTCCTACGGTGCTGTTGCTCCACTGTTCTTGCTAGCGTTGAATCGATTCTTCTCGCGCCTGCATGGCAACAGCAGCTCTACTCGCTTGCGATCCGTTGTCGTATATTGCATTTCTTTGCTCAGCGAGAGGACGCCCTTACTTCTTTTATTTTCTAATCGACTTATTAGTTTGCCATTACTACTGTTCCCAAGGAGTGAGTATGTAACAAGAAGTCTTCTTTCTGTAATATTTACGCGAAATTCAAAACAGAGCAACTGTAAATACGAATACGCTAGAGTCGTACAAGTAGCTAGTAGCGAAATATAGACGTCAAATATGAGTATACACAACATATATTTCATAATAATTTGCATAATAATATCTGCAACTGACAGAATCATACGAAAACAAGGAAGATAGGCTGGCAAAAGGCATCCGCATTTGTAAATATATGCACATACATAAATATGTAATGTAAGTGAGTGAAAATAGTTGCAAAACTAATTTCTCCAACAAAAATGAAGAGTGAAAAGTGTTCTTCAAAAATAGTTCAGGAAAAAATTTCACTCTTTTTTTTCT
Source organism: Eurosta solidaginis (assembly GCF_040869045.1). Classification (NCBI taxonomy): domain Eukaryota; kingdom Metazoa; phylum Arthropoda; class Insecta; order Diptera; family Tephritidae; genus Eurosta; species Eurosta solidaginis. Next base: position 77,322,726 of record NC_090319.1, read on the forward strand.
TCAACAGCATCGGAAGAAAAGTATGCACAGTCAAGTGCGATTTCCTCGGATTGTTGTTTGAGGCACTCACCCTATCCTCTGCATATCTATCTAGTACATATGTATGTATGTAATTTCATATTCGTGCTTTGAGCACTCACTTTAACTTTATTATTATTGATGGTAGCGTGCTCCGCCTACCACACCGTATGCCCTGGGTTCACACCCCGGGCAAAGCAACATCAAAATTTTAGAAATAAGGTTTTTCAATTAGAAGAAAATTTTTCTAAGCGGGGTCGCCCCTCGGCAGTGTTTGGCAAGCGCTCCGGGTGTATTTCTGCCATGAAAAGCTCTCAGTGAAAACTCATCTGCCTTGCAGATGCCGTTCGGAGTCGGAATAAAACATGTGGGTCCCGTCCGGCCGATTTGTAGGGAAAATCAATAAGAGCACGACGCAAATTGGAAGAGGAGCTCGCCCTTAGATCTCTTCGGAGGTTATCGCGCCTTACATTTATTTTTTTTTTTTTATTATCTTAATTGTAGTAATTCGCTATTTCTGCTTTGTAATTCATTCATATGCAGCAGTTAACTAGTTAAACAGTCTGAAGACGGCACAACCCTCAGCGCATTCATTATGCAGTGATTAGCTGCTTTAGAAATTGACGTTTTTAAATTTTGGGATCATTTACAGCTTTGAAAAATTTAATCGACTGCAATCCAAGCTAAAAATCCAGCGAAAGTTTTCAACGCCATGGCAAATTCCTGCAGTAAAATCAACGTCAGCATGGTTACAGAGCAGAGAGCTTGCCTGACGGCGGAACATACAGTTCGGGGCATGACTATAATTATGTGGTTGGATCCTAATTTGCTCAGACCAATCCACAAGAAAGACAATCCCGCAAACGGCACTAACTAAAGCGGCATCAGCCTTTTTGACATTACGTTATAAGGTTCTATTTTGAATATCGTGCGAAAGATTGAAGCCCAAAGACATATAAGAGATTTATATTTACGATACGTCAAATCCTTGAGAAGGCGCACGATAAGAGAGTCGAACGCATTGTACCTTAAGAGCCGTTATAAAATCCTCAAATCTCTTGCCGGCAACACTTGGGGTAAGGACAAAGTAATGCTCATTATCACTTACAAAGTAAGTTGCCGGCCGCTTGCATGCTAAGCGTTCCTGATATGGTCGCCAAGCCTACAAACTACTCACTGGAAGAAAATACAGGCCTGCCAAACACTGCTCTCAGCATCGCTACGCGCTATCTTCTTATATCCCCAGAACACCACCTACATATTAGGAAGATAAATGAAATGTTGAACAAAAAGTTTACGTTGAATACTCAGAAACCTGGGCATCCCAACTGGTATCTGATTTAAAAGGCTCCACCTCTCCCCAAGCATTATGAGTAAATGCGGCTGCTGAGAACACAACCGTATGTAGAAGAAAAAAAATACAAACTGGTCCTCAGTGATATCCACAAAAAGGCGTCGGACCTCTATGCCAGGAATTTTCCGGCGAACTCTGTTATTAAAGAAAAATGCCCTGAACTCGCAGAACAGGAAAGCAGTCTCTACTGTCTGTAACAGGTCGA